>NC_057796.1:245898978-246198978 GCF_018294505.1 Triticum aestivum | reverse complement strand
ATTGATAGAACATCGAATAATTATGACGATATCCAGGCAATGATCATTATATAGGCATCACGCCCAAGATTAGTCGACCGACTCCTGCCTGCATCTACTACTATTACTCCACACATCGACCGCTGTCCAGCATGCATCTAGTGTATTAAGTTCATAGAGAAACAGAGTAATGCAATAAGAACAAAGAAATGATGTAGACAAGATCTATTCATGTAGGAATAGCCCCCATCTTGTTATCCTTAATAGCAACGATACATGTGTGTCTTGCTGCCCCTTCTCTCACTGGGAAAGAACACCAGACGATCAAACCCATCACAAAGCACCTCTTCCCATGGCAAGAAAAATCGATCTAGTTGGCCCAACTAAACCAAAGATTCGAAGAAGAAATGCGAGGCTATAAGTAATCATGCATATAAGGGATCAAAGAAACTCAAATAACTTTCATGGATATAGATCTAATCATAAACTCAAAGTTCATCGGATCCCAACAAACACACCGCAAAAGAGTTACATCAAATAGATCTCCAAGAGACCATTGTATTGAGAATCAAAAGAGAGAGAGAGAGGAAGATATCTAGCTACTGCCTATGGACCCGTAGGTCTATGATGAACTACTCACGCATCATCGGAGAGGCACCAATGAGGATGATGGACCCCTCTTGATGGTGTCTAGATTGGATCTAGTGGTTCTGGAACTTGCGGCAGCTACAATTGTTTTACATCGGCTCCCCTAGTGTTTCTGGAATATTGGGGTATTTATAGAGCAAAGAGGAGGTGCGGGACGTCACCGAGGGGCGCACCGATACGTCTCCAACGTACCTAAAAAATTTGATTATTCCATGCTCTTATATTATCTATTTCGGATGTTTTATATATATTAAAATGCTATTTTATATTGTTTCTGGGACTAACTTATTAACCTAGAGCCCAGTGCCAGTTTCTGTTTTTTCCTTGTTTTTGAGCTTCGCAGAGAAAGAATACCAAAGGGAGTCCAAACGGAATGAAACGTCACGATGATTTTTCTTGGACCAGAAGACAACCAGGGGACTTGGAGTCCAAGTCAGAAGAGCCACGAGGCAGCGGCAAGGGTGGTGGGCACGCCCTAGGGGGGTCGCACCCCCTACCTTGTGGGACCCTCGGTGACCTCCTGACCTAGATCTTCCTCCTATATATTCACATATATTCCAAAACCATCAGAAGCTTCCACGAAAACACTTTTCCACCGCCGCAACCTTCTGTTCCCGTGAGATCCCATCTTGGGGCCTTTCCTGGCATCCTGTCGGAGGGGGATTCGATCATGGAGGGCATCTACATCAACTCTATTGCCCTTTCGATGAAGCGTGGGTAGTTTACCACAGACCTACGGGTCCATAGCTAGTAGCTAGATGGCTTCTTCTCTCTCTTTGATTCTCAATACCGTGTTCTCCTCGATGTTCTTGGAGATCTATCCAATATAATCTTCTTTTGCGGTGTGTTTGTCGAGCTTTGATGAATTGTGGATTTATGATCAGCTTATCTATGAATATTATTTGAATCTTCTCTGAACTCTTATATGCATATTTGATATCTTTTTATTTCTCTTCGAATTATCGGTTTGGTTTGGCCAACTAGATAGATTTTTCTTGCAATGGGAGAGGTGCTTAGCTTTGGGTTCAGACTTGCGTGATTTCACCCAGTGACATAGTAGGGGTAGCGAGACACGTATTGCTTTGTTGCCATCGAGGATAGCAAGATGGGGTTTTCATCATATTGCTTGAGTTTATCCCGCTACATCATGTCATCTTACTTAATGTGTTACTCTGTTCTTATGAACTTAATACTCTAGATGCAGGCATGAGTCGGTCGATGTGTGGAATAATAGTAGTAGATGCAAGCAGGAGTCGGTCTACTTGATACGGACGTGATGCCTATATTTCATAATCATTGCCTTGGATATCATCATAACTTTGCGCTTTTATATCAACTGCTCGACAGTAATTTGCTCACCCGCCATATTATTTGCCTTCAAGAGAGAAGCCTCTAGTGAAACTTATGGCCCCCGGGTCTATTTTCCTCATTATATTTTTCAGATATATATATATATATATATATCAAAAATACCTTTCTGCAATCTATTCACTTTTACGTTTTAGTAATCTTCTATATCTATCTCTATCAGATCTCACCTTTGCAAGTGACCGTGAAGGGATTGGCAACCCTTTATCGCGTTGGGTGCAAGTGTTTGATTGTTTGTGTAGGTGCATCTATTGGGGACTTGCGCGTTTCTCCTATTGGATTGATACCTTGGTTCTTAACTGAGGGAAATACTTATCTCTACCGTGTTGCATCACCCTTTCCTCTTCAAAGGAAAAACCAACGCAAGCTCAAGAAGTAGTAGGAAGAATTTCTGGCGCCGTTGCCGGGGAGATCTACGTCAAGCCTACCAAGTACCCATCATAAAACTCGCATATCTTGCATTACATTATTCGTCATTTGCCTCTCATTTTCCTCTCCCCCACTTCTAAAACATCTTCAAAAAAACACAAAAATATTTGCCTTTTTATTTGCCTTCTTTTCGTTTGCCCTTTATGTCTTACTTGGTTTGTTTGCTTGTTCGCTTGGCATAATTGTGTGTTTATTGGAAATCAAGAAAAAAAAGCTTATGGATCCTCATCCACTTGCTAATCTTTTTAGGAGATCCAACTATGATGAACCTATTACTAGTGAGTGCACTAGATTATCTTTATGAAGTTTTGCTTGAAATTCATGAATCTGAAAATTGTGATGAAGTATTAAAAGAAGAAATCTGTGAAGAGATTCATTATAGCTCCTTGAATGAAAAGCATGATTGCAATGGTGTTATTATAAATTCTATTAATGTCAATTGTGCTAATAATACAAAACCCCAAGCTTGGGGATGCTAGTTTTGCTATGTCCGCTACTTATTGCAATGATCATGATTGGGGTGATAATGCTTCTTATGATCTTAAAATTTTATTTAAGCCCCATGATGAATATGTTTGCTATAATATTGATAGTGGGTTTGGAAGAGTGTCAACTCTAGTTAATAATGATCCCACTACTTTGGAGATTGATAAATCTTATGAATTTTTTGATAAAAGTGGGCTTGAATTTTATTTTATATTAATCCCACTACTTTGGAAGAGTGTCAACTTTGCATGCATGTGGATCATGTTGAGAATATTTTATGTGATAGCTATATTGTTGAATTTTATTATGATCCTACATGTAATTATTATGAGAGAGGAAAATATGGTTGTAGAAATCTTCATGTTACTAAATTACCTCTCGTCATGTTGAGATTGTTATTGTTTCTTTCTTCTTCCTTGCATATGCTAGTTTTTGCTTGTCTTGATAATTTGTTTGCTTATAAAATTCATATGTAAAGGAAGTATGTTAGACTTAAACTTGTTTTTCACATGCTACATGATGCTCTCTTCGTGTTTCAATTGCTATCTTTCATGTGAGCATCATTAAAATTATCATTGCCTAGCATAAAGGCTTCAAAGAAAAGCGCTTGTCGGGAGACAACCCAATATTTTTATTTTATGTTTTATGAGTTTACACAATTATGCTAGTGTAGTAATTGTGTTTTGGTGTTTTAATTAGTGTTTGAGCCAAGTAAGACCTTTGGGATGGCTTACGGTGATAGTTGATTTGATTTTGCTGAGAAACATAAACTTTTGACTCCAGTAGCTGAATTTCTAAAATTCACTGGTGCATGATAAAGATCTTAAATTTTTACACAAGATTGATATAAGAATTTCCTCTGTTGTCCTAATTTTTCAAAATTTTGAGAGTTAAAGAAGTATTCCAAGTTTACAGATTGATACAGTGTTTTTGACAGATTCTGTTTTCTAAGTGTTGTTTGCTTATTTTGATGAATCCATGGCTAGTATCGGGGGTTGATGTCTACTAGAACTATGTCAGTATTTCCCCAAAGAGGAAGGGATGATGCAGCACAGCGATGGTAGGTATTTCCCTCAGTGATGAGACCAAGGTTATCGAACCACTAGGAGAACCAAGTAACACTATGTAAACAGCACCTGCACACAAATAACAAATACTCGCAACCCGACGTGTAAAAGGGGTTGTCAATCCCTTTCGGGTAACGGTGCCAGAAATTGGCAAACGGACGTGATAAAAATATGATAGATGGGATAAATAGATCTCGGATAAAATAAATTGCAGCTGGGTACTTTTGTAATTTTGGTTTAATAGATCTAAAAATAAAAGCAAAGGGAAATAGATCGCAAAGGCAAATATATTAAAGAAGAGACCCGAGGGTCGTAGTTTTCACTAGTGGCTTCTCTCGAGAAAAATAGCAGACGGTGGGTGAACAAATTATTGTTGGGCAATTGATAGAACTTCAAATAATCATGACGATATTCAGGCAATGATCATTATATAGGCATCACGTCCAAGATTATTAGACCGACTCCTGCCTGCATCTACTACTATTACTCCACACATCGACCGCTGTCCAGCATGCACCGAGTGTATTAAGTTCATGGAGAAATGGAGTAATGCTAATAGGAACGATGACATGATGTAGACAAGATCTATTTATGTAGAAATAGACCCCATCTTGTTATCCTTAATAGCAACGATACATATGTGTCGGTTCCCCTTTGTCACTGGGACAAAGCACCGTAAGATCGAACTAATCACAAAGCACCTCTTCCCATTGCAAGATAAATAGATCAAGTTGGCCAAACAAAACCCAAATATCGAATAAGAAATACGAGGCTATAATCAATCATGCATATAATTGATCAAAGAAGACTCAAATAACTTTCATGGATAAAAAGAGATAGATCTGATCATAAACTCAAAGTTCAACGGATCCCAACAAACACACCGCAAAAGAATTACATCATATGGATCTCCAAGAGACCATTGTATTGAGAATCAAACGAGAGAGAGGAAACCATCTAGCTACTAACTGCGGACCCGTCGGTCTACAAAGAACTACTCACGCATCATCGGAGAGGCACCAATGGACATGATGAACCCCTCCGCGATGGTCTCTAGATTGGATTTGGTGTTTCTGGAACTTCCAGTGGTTGGAATTGATTTTCGTCGACTCCCCTAGGGTTTTCTAGAATATTGGGGTATTTATAGAGTAAAGAGGCGGTCCGGGGGGCACCCGAGGTGGACACAACCCACCAGGGCGCGCCTAGGCCTCCAGGCGCGCCCTGGTGGGTTGTGCTCCCCTCGGAGCACCCCAAGGTGCTTCTGCGGCCCATTGGATGTCTTCTGGTCCAAAAAAATCCACAAAAAGTTTCGCTGCGTCTGGACTCCGTTTGATACTGATTACCTGCGATGTAAAAAACATGCAAAAACAACAACTCGAACTTGGCACTATGTCAATAGGTTAGTACCAAAAAAATGATATAAAATGACTATAAAATGATTATATAACATCCAAGAATGGTAATATGACAACATGGAACAATAAAAAATTATAGATACGTTGGAGATGTATCAGGGGTATGAACCATGGAGAAGTTGGAATACATCAGATATTACACCAATATATATTAAGAATGAGTTCACAACAATACCAAAAGTGGTGATTTATTTTCTTATACTAATGGATCTCATGAGTTTTCTGTTGAGTTTTGTGTTGTGAAGTTTTCATGTTTTGGGTAAAGATTTGATGGACTATGGAATAAGGAGTGGCAAGAGCCTAAGATTGGGGATGCCCAAGGCACCCCAAGGTAATATTCTAGGACAACCAAGAGCCTAAGCTTGGGGATGCCCCGGATGGCATCCCCTCTTTCGTCTTCGTCTATCGGTAAATTTACTTGAGGCTATATTTTTATTCACCACATGATATGTGTTTTTCTTGGAGCATCTTGTATGATATGAGTCTTTGCTTTTTAGTTTGCCACAATCATCCTTGTTGTACACACCTTTTGAGAGGGACATGCATGAATCATGATTTATTAGAATACTCTATGTGCTTCACTTATATCTTTTGAGCTAGGCAATTTTGCTCTAGTGCTTCACTTATATCTTTTTAAAGCACGGCGGTGGCTTTATTTTAGAAATTATTGAACTCTCTTGCTTCACTTATATTATTTTGAGAGTCTCTCTAAACAGCATGGTAATTTGCTTTGGTTATGAATTTAGTCCTAATATGATAGGCATCCAAGAGGGATATAATAAAAACTTTCATATAAAGTGCATTGAATACTATGAGAAGTTTGATTCCTTATGATTCTTTTGAGATATGAGGATGATGATATTAGAGTCATGCTAGTGAGTAATTGTGGATTTGTATGAATACTTGTGTCAAAATTTGTGATTCCTGTAGCATGCACGTATGGTGAACCGTTATGTAATGAAGTTGGAGCATGACGTATTTATTGATTGTCTTCCTTATGAGTGGCGGTCGAGGACAAGCGATGGTCTTTTCCAACCAATCTATCCCCCTAGGAGCTTGCGCGCAGTACTTTCTTTCAATAACTCATAGATTTTTGCAATAATCATGTGAGTTCTTTATGACTAATGTTGAGTCCATGGATTATACGCACTCTCACCCTTCCACCATTGCTAGCCTCTCTAGTACCGCGCAACTTTCACCGGTGCATTACACCCACCTTATACCTTCCTCAAAAAAGCCACCATACCTACTTATTATGGCATTTCCATGGCCATTCCGAGATATATTGCCATGCAACTTTCCACCGTCCGTTTTATTATGACACGCTTCATCATTGTCATATTGCTTTACATGATCATAAGAAAGCTAGCATGATGTTTACATGGCTTGTCCATTTTTTGATGTCATTTGCTACGCCAGATCATTGCACATCCCGGTACACCACCGAAGGCATTCATATAGAGTCATACCTTTGTTCTAGCATCGAGTTGTAATTTTGAGTTGTAAGTAAATAAAAGTGTGATGATCATCAATATTAGAACAGTGTCCCATGTGAGGTTATCAAAATAAAAGAGGCCAACGAATCCCAAATAAAAAAAGGCCAAAGAAGCCCACCAAAAAAATGAGAGAAAAGAGAGAAGGGGCAATGTTACTATCCTTTTTCCACACTTGTGCTTCAAAGTAGCACCATGATCTTCATGATAGAGAGTCTCCGATGTTATCACTTTCATATACTAGTGGGAATTTTTCACTATAGAACTTGGCTTGTATATTCCAATGATGGGCGTCCTCAAATTGCCCTAGGTCTTCATGAGCAAGCGAGTTGGATGCACATGCACTTAGTTTCTTTTTGAGCTTTCATAAACTTATAGCTCTAGTGCACCCGTTGCATGGCAATCCCTACTCACTCACATTGATATCTATTGATGGGCATCTCCATAGCTCGTTGATAAGCCTAGTAGATGTGAGATTATCTCCTTGTTTTTGTCTTCTCCCCAACCACCATATTCTATTCCACCTATAGTGCTATGCCCATGGCTCATGCTCATGTATTGCGTGAAAGTTGAAAAGGTTTGAGAACATCAAAAGTATGAAACAATTGCTTGGCTTGTCATTGGGGTTGTGCATGATTTAATACTTTGTGTAAAACGAAGATGGAGCATAGCCAGACTATATGATTTTGTAGGCATACCTTTCTTTAGCCATGGTATTTTGAGAAGACATGATTGCTTTATTAGTATGCTTGAAGTATTATTGTTTTTATGTCAATATTAAACTTTTGTTTTGAATCTTATGGATCTGAACATTCATGCCAAAATGAAGAAAATTACATGGATAAATATGTTAGGTAGCATTCCACATCAAAAATTCTGTTTTTATCATTTACCTACTCGAGGACGGGCATGACTTAAGCTTGGGGATGCTTGATACGTCTCCAACATATCTATAATTTTTTATTGTTCCATGCTATTATATTATCTGTTTTGGATGCTTTATATCCATTAATATGCTATTTTATATTATTTTTGGGACTAACTTATTAACCTAGAGCCTAGTGCCAGTTTCTGTTTTTTTCCTTGTTTTTGAGCTTCACAGTTAAAAACAAGCAAAAAACAACAACTGGCACTAGGCACTATGTCAATAGGTTAGTCCCAAAAAATGATATAAAGTTGCTATATAATGATTGTAAAACATCTAAGAATGATAATATAACAGCATGGAACAATCAAAAATTATAGATGCGTTGGAGACGTATCAGCATCCCCAAGCTTCATTTGTGCTCGTCCTCGAGTAAGTAAATGATACAAACTGAATTTTTGATGTGGAATGTTGCCTAACATGTTAATGACATATTCTTTTCTTTTGGACATTTGGACTTTTATATGGTTCAAAGCAATAGTCTAGTTTTGACATAAAGATTTCAATACTCAAGCATATCAACAAGCAACCATGTCTTTCAAAATATCAACGCTAAAGAAATTTATCCGTAGCACATCATGCTCAGTCATTGATCCATTCATGAAACACATTCGCATATCAGCTACATCCAATGCTCAAGTATTATCATAGTGCCCCTTAGTTGGTGCTTTATAAGAGAAGATGGAGACTCAAAGTAAAAATAAAAATTGCATAAAGTAAATAGATAGTCCCTTTGCAGAGGGAAGTAGGGATTTGTAGAGATTCCAGAGCTCAAAGCAAAAATTGAGAGATAAAACATTTTGAGAGGCATACTTTTCCCGTCAATGAAAACGACCGAGTAATTCCCAAGCTTTCCATGTTAGATATATCATAGGCGGTTCCCAAATAGAAAATAAAGTTTATTCCTTTTTCCACCATTCTTTCACAATTCATGGCTAGCCATATCCACGGGTGCCTTCCATACGAACACTTTCCAAGGAATTTATTATTTGACAGTATAAAGTAAATTTCTTTTTCATTTCGGGAATGGGCATCCCTATTACCGCCGTACTCTCATGCAATGACAAGTGTATAAACACTCATATTGAGAATAACAAATCTAGCATGGAAAATATTGGCCACCCCCTATCGCTTCATGAGCGGTACGAGCACACAAAAAGGAAAATCATTTTCAAAATTAGAGGTGGCACATACAAATTTGCTTAGAACGGCACGGGAATACCGCATATTGGTAGGTATGGTGGACTCATGTGGCAAAACTAGTTTTAAGGATTTTGGATGCACAATTAGTATTTCTACTTAGTACAAGTGAAGGCTAGCAAAAGATTGAGAAGCGACCAACCAAGAAACGAAAAATCACATAAGCAAGCATTAAGCATAACTAACATCGAATAATGCACCACAAGTAGGATGTAATTTCATTGCATAACTATTGACTTTCGTGCTTGCATAGGGAATCACAAACCTTAACACCAATATTCTTACTAAAGCATAATTACTCACCAACGTGACTCACATATCACTATCATCATATCTCAAAACTACTACAAGGAATCAAGTTTATTTTGTCCAATGATATTTATGAAAGTTTTTATTATATCCCTCTTGAATATCTATCACTTTGGGACTAGTTTCATATATTTCCATTGCTTTTTGACAAGCTCAAACAAATCTAAGTGAAGAACATGAGCATAAAGATTTTCATCTCTCAAAATAATGCAAGTGAAGCATGAGAGAATTTCTTAAAAAAAATTACTAACTCTCAAATAAATATGGTGAATCATGAGAGCATTTCTTGAAACATACTAAAGCACACCATGCTCAAAAAGATATAAGTGAAGCACTAGAGCAATTCCATAGGTCAAAAAAATTAAGTGAAGCATAAAGAGCAGTTCTAACAAATCATAGCATAATTTTGGCTCTCTCAAATAGGTGTGTCTAGAAAGGATACTTGTGACAAAATAAAAAGAAAAACAATCAAAGACTCATATAATACAAGACGCTCCAAGCAAAACTCATGATATGTGAGGAATAAAAATATAGCTCCAAGTAAAATACCGATGGTTGTTAGAAGAAAGAGGAGATGCCACTCAGGGCATCCCTAAGCTTAGTTGCTTGTTCATCCTTGAATATTATCTTGGGGTGCCATGGGGCATCCCCAAGCTTAGGCTCTTGATACTCCTTATTCCTTCATCCATCATGATCTCACCCAAAACTTGAAAACTTCAATCACACAAAACTTAACAAAACCTTCGTGAGATCCCTTAGTATAATAAAGCAAACCACCACTTTAAGTACTGCTGCAAACCCATTTATATTTTATTATTGCATTATACCTATTGTATTCCAACTTTACCATGGCTTATACCCCCCCGATACAATCCATAGATTCATCAAAGTAAGCACAAAATGCAAAGAAAACGGAATCTGTCAAAAACAGAACAATCTATAGTAATCTGGACTTTGGCCATACTTATGTAACTCTAAAAATTCTTAAAAATTAGGACAACATGGAAAGTTTGTATATAAATCTTGTGTAAAAAATTCAGAAACTTTCTTCACTTATGTGATTTTTTAAAATTCTGCTACTGGACGCATATGTGTCTGTTTTTCAACAGGGTCAAATCAACTATCACCCAAAATGATCCCAAAGGATTTGCTTGGCACAAAAACTAAATAAAGCATAAAAACACAATCGTAATACTAGCATAATTGTGCAAACACTCAAGACTAGAAAGAAAAAGTCAAAAAAGAAATTATTCGTTGGGTTGCCTCCCAACAAGCGCTATCGTTTACGCCCCTAGCTAGGCATAATGCATGGATTCAAGTATTGTCATCTTTAGTTTTATCCTCCGTAGATGTGTTCTTGTCAGGAGGTTTGGAAAAAATAACTTTAAGCACATTATCCATAGAAATTTTAGCATTATGAAGTTGCCCATCTACGTATCCCCTTTGGTTTCCGGCAACAATCCAAGAATATTGTTGATTAACATCATTGAAAACTTGTTGGATTATATCTAAAACGGGGATTTCCTTTTTAAGATTCTCATAATTTTTTTGATTATTTCGAGCAAATGTCTCAACATATAATCACTACTATAAAGGATCTCATTTATTACCAGATTTTCACGGCTCATACCATAAAAATCAAAAATTTCCCTAGGTTCTTGTACTATGTAGTCAAATTCATCCATAAGGACATGGGTAGCTATATTTTTAGCCTTTGGATCTTTTATAGCGAGAAGCTCATAAAACAATCTTTGCAAGGTAGGATGGGTACGGATAAATCTATTTTCAACTTTCAGAACTAGTGCTGAAATAGCTTCCGCATAAGATTTAGTTCTTTTAAGTATAGGAGTATCGTCAAGAGTCAAATTTCCAACACAATTAAAAAAAATCTTGGATATGTTCTTTTCCCATAACATTCCCTTGCCCCAAAACAAAAGTTTTAGCATCCAGATTGCCAGATTGTCCAATTTTAGGAGTTAGGCCATCATCTGTTTCTGCCATACCAAAGTCACTCATGATGACTAGTTCAAGCAACTAAGAGATCTCACGAGAAAAAAGGTGTCGATGTACAAACGAAGGGGCGCACCTTTGTACCCCTTTACCTATGCACGGGCAGTCGGAGCCGCGCCAAAGGCCGCGCCAAGCAGAGCAGGGGAGGTGAGCCAAGGTAAGATCGAAGCCCAAGATAACCAGAGCAACGCCAAGGCCAAGACCACAAAGAGCAGGGGGACGAAGCAGGTTCCCCCGGCAAGACCCTTGCCGGGGCAGCCTCAGCATCCCCGGCAAGACCCTTGCCGGGGCAGCTCGCCCCACACCAACAGAGCGAGCCACCCTTGAGCCCACGGTCTCCAAAATCACGATTGGGCCAGGGCTCGGGAGGCACCTCCATGGTGGCATGCAGATCTTTGTGAAGACAAGGAACACTCAAGATCAGATGAGGATTAGAAGACGACGATCCTCGGTAGGATCCTTGCCGAGGAAGGCCACTAGACCCCCGGCAAGGTCCTTGTCGGGGACGATAGCGCGCCATGGCAAGACCCATGCCGGGCCACCCGGCAAGGCCCTCACCGAGGACGCCCGCAGGGCCACTACCAGGCCCACACCAACCAAGTCTATACCACCGTTCACATGCAGCTGCCAGCCCAACCAGCTGGTCGGGCACCTGCGTGGCAACATGCAGCTCCCAGACCAACTCATCAAGCACCTGTGTGGCGGCATGCAGATCTTCGTGGAGGCTCCACCACCACGCCACCTCAGCTGCCTGCCTACCTACGTGGCGCCGCATGCGTCGCTAGCCAGGGCGCGTGTCGGAGCAAGGAGGAGCGGCGACGGACGGGACGGGCCTCGCCCCCGTTCCCGATAAAGCAAGGGGACACCTAAGCTACGCATTAATTGCGTCTTGTCCTGTAATACGAGCGATAAGCTCATAACACTGTACGCCTTTCCACCTCCTGTATGCCAGTGTGGCAGCCCCTTTCGACTATAAAAGGAGGCCCATGGCATACTGGAGAAGGATTCGGCTCTTTCAAACCACGCACTCACCACTGCTAGTTCGAGAGCCCAAGAACTCTCTGAAATACACCCACCAAAGCAGGACTAGGGTTTTACGCATCCTCGCGGCCTGAACCTGGGTAAACGATCCTCGTGCTGGTTACTAATCCTGCTCTTCTCGCAATCCCGCGCCCCGGCAACCACAGTAGGGATTCTTGTGATCCCATGGGTGTCGTTCCACACCGACATCTTTGGCGCGCCAGGTAGGGGGCGCAATTGTGAGAATATGGTCTAGTAGTTAGCCTAACAGTTCTTCGTCGCCATGGCTCCCAAGAAAGAGACGGCCAAGAGAAAAGAGCGCCGCTTGCAAACGCGAAGGACGCCAGTGCGGCGACAGAAAAGCTAAGTCATTCAGAGCTTTGAGCTATTCCCTTTTATACATAAGGTTATCGTCCTCGGAGATCTTGCCTATGTATGGAAAACCTGCACGCGAAGGGGCCCTCCCGCGATTGGCAACACCCTTGTTCTGTTTTGAGTCCGCTCAACAGCTCAAAGCGGCCGCGTCGAGAGTGGCGGGGTAGCCTTCCGCACTTGGCAACGCTCCCGACTCTGACTCGAGTCAAGCTCGACTGTTCGGGCAGCCGCGCTAAGGGCGGTAAGGTGGTTCGCCCGGCAGCAAGCACACCCAGCAGGCCAATGGGGATCCGTCCCCAAGACGCCGCCCTGGGTTTACGCGCCGGCAAGCCTACTCAGTTATGTAGGGTGGACATACAAGGAAAAATTGAACAGGAAAATAACATGCATGATACTAAAAGTGCTGCAGAGTCATATTACATCAAATTGTTGCTGCGGTTCTAACAAGAGATAGCAATTGTCTTGGTTGTGAACCTGCAGCGGCGATAAGAAACGGGGTGCCTAATCCCGGCGCTGGCCCTCCACCCTCAGAATTCCGCCGACGCGGCTGATGATGGGCTTGATGCGCTCCCTGAGCGGCGCGAGGTCAGTACCCTCCGGCAAGCTCTCCAGCGCGGTGTTGAAGTCGAGGTCGGGATACCAGTGTGCCACCTTGGTGAGAACCTTGGTCATGGCGCCCTGGCAAAGCCTCTGGGCCTCGTCGGCCAGCGTGGCCGCCCAGTTGGCGTGAAGCTGCTCCAGGGCCCCGAGAACACACTCGAAGAACAAGGTCAGCTTGGCGTTGGTGGTCCCGCTGCGCTCTAGGGCGTACCTCACGCTTGGCATCCCCATGGTAGCCAGCTGCGTGGTAATCCTGCCGGCGACGTCTTCGAGGCGGCCGATCCAATGCTTCACGCCCTCCTTGAAATCCTTATGCTCGGTGGCCTCGTCCCTCCGCAGCTACTTCTCAGCCTCCAGCTCCTCGGCCAGGGTCCCCTCCTGGGCTTTGGCCTCCGTGAGCATCCCCTCGAGGCCCTCCAGCTTCAGCGTGAGGTCCTTGAGGGACTTGTTGGCCTCGGAGAGCTCCCCGGCCTTGCTGATGGTCGCGCCCTGCGCCTCCGTCAGGGCGCTGTTGAGCGTGTCCTTCTCCTGGGACAGCTTCCGGGCCTGCTCCTTCAGCTTGTCCTGCTCCACTTCCAGCTCCTTCACCTTGTCGGCATGCACCTGGGCTTGGGCATCGAGTGCCTCCTTGTGCCTCTGCTCCAGCTCACGGGTCCGCTGCAAGACAAGCTTCCCCACCTCTTCATCCTTACCGCGGAGCATGGCGGCGAGCTTCTCCTCGCGCGCAGGGAGGTCCTCCTCCTGGGAGTTCAGTGCGGCCTGGTGCTGAGTCCGGGCGGCCTCGGCTGCCGCGGCCAAGCCCTCCGCCGTCTCCTGGGCCTTCTCGATATCGGCCAGCTTCATGGCGAGCTCCACGTCGCGCTTGGCCAGCTCGCCCTGGGCAGCCTTCAGCTCCTCGTGAGCCTGGCAGAACCAGTCATGCGTCTCAGCGACGCGCTTCTGGAGGTCCACCTCCGCCTTCTCCACCACCGCCGTCCTGGACCTGACTTTGTCCAGGTGGGCACGGTGGAGCGCCTGGAGCCTCCAGAAGTTGGCGCCCATGGCCTCGAGCAGCCGCTCCTCCTGGGAGCCGTCGCCACCGACGCTCGGCTCGTCGACGACCTCAAGCCCGGCGGCAGCAAGCACTTCATCGTCGAACACCTCTCCCTCGACGGGTGTCCTGGTGCTCGACGCGCCTGGAAGGTGGATGAACAAGTAGTCACCCACCCTCAGGTACTTGCCGGAGCCGGAAGCAGCAGATGAGGAAGGCTGGTCATCAGCCACCTCCTCCTCCTCCTCGGCAGCGGCCCCGCCGGCCTCCTTGGCAGGCCCCTTGCCGGTCTCCTCAGCGGCGGCCTTGCCGGCCTCCCCGGCAGGCCCCTTGGCGGCGTCCTCAGCAGCGCCCTTGGCGGCCTCCTCGGGGGCGATCTTCTCGGCGCCCGCCTCGACGGCCTTGGTGACATCCTCGATGACGGCGTCCACGTTCTCTGGGTTCACCGAGGAGGGATCTGGACACCAAAGAAGGGAGTAAGGCAAGGCCAAGACCAAGAGCCAGAAAGAAAAAGGAACATGGACGAACGGCGAGCGATTTACCAGCGCCAATACCAGGCTGGGAAATGGAAGTCCCCTCCCCGCCAACATTTGGCGTCGAGGCGAAGCCGCCAGCACCCAAGTTCTCCTCCTCCTCCTCCTTCATGTGCGTGGGCTCGGTGCTTGGCGCCTTTGCCAGGGATGCCCCTCGGGGCGGTGTGGTCGATGGGGGCGGCATATTGGGAGTAGCCCTCTACGGCTCCTCCTGCTGCCGCTCTCCTCCTGCATACCCGGCAAGGTCAGCACCAAAGTATCGTACCCCTGACACATGTCGATGAGGGGAGGGTAGTGAGCTTACGCTGGGGGCTAGGCCGGGGGCTACTGTCCGGGCTACTTAGCACCACTAGTGGCGCCCTTGAAGTACCAGCCGGGGGCTGGCCGCCCGCCGAGGGTTTGGCCCTCTTCACTCTCTGGGCCAGCGTCTCCACGTCCCTGCCAAGATGAAAGCGAGTCAAGACAAGCGACACAGGTTGAAGAGGCAGAGATGACGGGAAGGAGCCAGATACTTACTCGTCGTCCGCCTCCTCCTCTGTTGCTTTCCTCTTCCTCCTCGGGCTGACGGATCCGTAGTCAAAAGTGACCCCTGCGTCGGCATCTGCCAGAGGAGGGTGGAGTCTGCGTGCGCCTAGGCGGAGAAGAAGAAGATGCTTTCTTCCTCGCTGCCGCGGCCTTCACCACCTTCTTCGCCGTCGCGGCCCTCGTCTGACGCGCGGCCTCCTCCGGGGACTTTGGCCACCGTGCGGCCCTGACGGGCCGCACCGGCTCGCCGGAGGTGGCCCGCCGCAGGACTCGCCCTCTCCCCATGGCCGGAGGGTCAACGGCCCCGGCCTCCTCTCCCGACGACTCGTCGGCCGCTTCCTCAACCAGAGGAGCCTCAGGGCCAGCGCTGCTGGCTTCCCCGGCGGCCGCCGCCCACCGGGCAAGCTCCTCCTCCTCCGCAGCCGTCGCAGCCCAGTGCTCCACACCACCAGCGCTGCCGGCCTCCTCGGCGAGCTGCGCCTCCCTCGCCCTGGTGGCGATGTAGTCCAGTTCCGCCTGGGTGGTGTCCTGGACGAGCAGCCGCTCGGCGTCGGCGTTGACGTACCCCTCGTGCAGAGTGTCAAAGAACTGTTGCACCTTGGCGTCCTCCGACTCCTTCCAGCTCGGGTCAGGGCCATGCGCGTTGCAGTCCGGCATCATGGCGATGATATCGGACCGACGCGAGTTATTACAGAACGGGACCACGCCCGTCGGCAGCTTGAACAAAGGCCCCTTAAAGACCTTGCCGGCCTTCGCGGCGGCCCTCGCGAGCTTGCCGGTCCGCTCAACCTCGCCGTCGCGGCCCACATAGAGCTGGAAGAGCCGCTGACAGAAATGGGCATGTCCCATCACTGTGAAGTTGTGGTCGAGGCTGGGGCGAAGCCGCATGATGTCGGCAGGGTTCGTGAAGAGCCAGGCTGGCCTCCCCTTGTTATGCAGTGGAGCGACCCGGCGGCGGATGAAGTCGCCCCGATCATCTCAAGGGTGAGCCCGGCCTCGGTGAGCCGGAGGATCCTGGTGGTGGCGACCATGAGCTTCTTGTCATCAGCGTCGACGTCACTCCAATCGCTTCTGTAGACCGGCGGCGCCCGGCGAACTTCGCAGAACGCCGGCGGGTCCTTCTCTTTGATCCAGCACCACCGTCCCCGCCATTCTTCCCACCTCTCCTTCATGCCGCCCTCCGGTTACGCCCCCTTGGACCTTGAGATCCAGGCGATGCAACCGGAGATGGTGCCCCCTGGTTGGATCCGAGGGGAGAAGTAATGGCGAAAGAGCGCCGTGTTGGGGTGCACCCCGGCAAAGCCTTCGCAGAGGTGCGCAAAGAGGGCCATGCACGCCACAGCATTTGGGGTAAAATCCAAGAGGCAGAAGCCAAAAGTGTGCATAACGTCGCTGAAGAAATCGGAGAAGGGAGGACAAAGCCCGCAAGAAAAATAGTCGACAAAGAAGGGGTACCGATTTGGGGCAGCCTCGGTGCAGTTGGCGGGGATGACGCACGTGGCTGGATGCCCCGACTTCTCTCCCCTCGTCTTCACCCCCCACAGGGGCCTGAAGGCTTCCCGAAGCTCGAACACGTCAACTGTCGAGGGGAAGAAGGCGGATTGTGTCCGCTGCACCGCCAGCGCACTCTCTGGCGTCTCCGCCGCTCCGGCATCCTTGGCCACCCCCTTGCCCTTGACGGATTTCAGCGCCATGGCGGCTGGGGGAGAAGGGCAAGGCAGAGGGCGGCGGAAACACAACGGCGGCGAGCAGGGGCAAGTCTTGGGGAAGAAGAAGAAGACGAGCGGAAGCTTTCGAGATTGGGATTGCGCGAAGGGTGAAAGGAACAGTGCGCTCACGGTTATCCCTTTTTATGGGGAAGCCGCGGGTCGTGCTGCCCATTTACTGCAATGTGACGCATGCGTGCAGGAACCGCTCCACGCATGCCGCCCACGTCACGCGCACCCCTCCACATCGCACATTCAACACCGGTCGTGGGGAGCGCGGCGCGCGAAAAGTTTTACCGCGGTAAAAACCGCCCCGCCTGCCCGCGCACCATTTTGGGCCTGGCCCAACAACGTGTCGTGCTTATGTGTAGCGCAGGCCCGGGGACTCCTGTCGGTGTACAAACGAAGGGGCGCACCTTTGTACCCCTTTACCTATGCACGGCAGTCGGAGCCGCGCCTAAGGCCGCACCAAGCAGAGCAGGGGAGGTGAGCCAAGGTAAGACCGAAGCCCAAGATAACCAGAGCAACGCCAAGGCCAAGACCACAAAGAGCAGGGGGACGAAGCAGGTTCCCCCGGCAAGACCCTTGTCCGGGCAGCCCCGGGAAGACCCATGCCGGGGCAGCTCGCTGTCGTGTCAAAACCGGCGGATCTCGGGTAGGGGGTCCCGAACTGTGCGTCTAAGGCGGATGGTAACAGGAGGCGGGGGACACGATGTTTACCCAGGTTCGGGCCCTCTCTATGGAGGTAATACCCTACTTCCTGCTTGATTGATCTTGATGATATGAGTATTACAAGAGTTGACCTACCACGAGATCGTAGAGGGTAAACCGTAGAAGCTAGCCTATGATATGATTGTTGTTGTCCTACGGACTAAACCCTCCGGTTTATATAGACATCGGAGGGGGCTAGGGTTACATAGAGTCGGTTACAAGGGAGGAGATCTACATATCCGTATTGCCAAGCTTGCCTTCCATGCCAAGGAAAGTCACATCCAGACACGGGACGAAGTCTTCAATCTTGTATCTTCATAGTCCAACAGTCCGGCTAAAGTACATAGTCCGGCTGTCTGAGGACCCCCTAATCCAGGACTCCCTCAGTAGCCCCTGAACCAGGCTTCAATGACGATGAGTCCGGCGTGCAGATTGTCTTCGGCATTGCAAGGCGGGTTCTTCCTCCGAATACTCCCTAGAAGATTTTGAACACAGGGATAGTGTCCGGCTCTGCAAAACAAATTCCACATACCACCGTAGAGAGAATAATATTTCCACAAATCTAATCTGCTGACACATTCTGTAGTATGACA
The DNA here is from genome assembly GCF_018294505.1 of Triticum aestivum. Classification (NCBI taxonomy): domain Eukaryota; kingdom Viridiplantae; phylum Streptophyta; class Magnoliopsida; order Poales; family Poaceae; genus Triticum; species Triticum aestivum. The sequence goes on along the minus strand of NC_057796.1, from coordinate 246,180,556 downwards.
TCATACCACGCCCCGGTCATTTTTTGACCAGAAACAGTAGGCTCCTACTGTGTAATTATATTAATAAAAGGATCTGTACAAGGTGAGTATTTACATCATGGGGGGGAGGGGGAGAGGGCTGACCACTTTGGGTCCCACCCAGAAGAACTAGAAAAAGAGGGGGGTCTAGTGCAAAGAGTTTACAAAATTCCGAACTAGAGACCTATTTGTCTCTTTGACCCTATGCTGCAGAAGTTCAAAGTCTTTCTTGAATCTATCAAGCCATGATCGGAAGGAAGGATCTATTGATCTGAAGTGTTTGTTGTTTCGTTCCTTCCAAAGGCTCCACGACGCCACAACAAATTTTTCAAACAGCATGGGCGTGGGTTGGTTTGTTTGTTGGTCTTCAATAGCTTGCACCCTATCCCTAAAAGGTTCCTAGTTGATGTCCAGGGCTTGCCAACATTGCTTACTAAACGAGCACATGAAAATCATGTGCTCCACTATTTCCTCGATGTTGCGCCCACATAGTAGACAGTTGTGGTCATCACCGATGTTGTAGTGGCGTCTTTTCAGCATATTCCGGGTGTTCAGCCTGTCGTGGAGGAGAAGCCATGCAATGACTTTCAACTTCATAGTACATTTAGATCTCCACAACCAGTGAAAAACTTTATGAGCGTGGACCTCCCGAAAGTAGAAACGGTAGTAGTCCGTTGATCTGTAAATAGATTTGCCCCAAACATAGCTCCAGACATCCGAGTTAGAGATCATAGGTTGGCATGATGAAGCGATTGTTTGAATTTGCCGGACTTCATCAAACGCTTGGGGGGAAAGTGGCAGGTGAAAAGCCAATCCAAGAGACGTGCTCCCCAAGAAATCACGGACAGAAATATCTTCATTAATTGCATAGGAGTAAGCCCGAGGATGAGAGTCTAGTAACAGTTGATTAGTCCAGAGATCTTTCCAAAAGAGGGCGGTGGAGCCACACACAATATTAACATGAGAAATGCCACGAAATGTCGGCGTGAGCTTTAGTATGTCACGCCACCAGAAAGAACCGACCGGATCCATTGCATGTGGGATTTTCTGATCATAGTATGTGTCCCAAGTAAGTTGTACCCATGGAATATCCAGTTTGTTATAAAACTTGTGTAAGAACTTCAGGAGGAGAGCTTCATTCTGGATCTTGAGGTTTATGACACCAAGCCCTCCATTCTTCTTAGGTTTACAAACCATGTCCCAGGCAGCAAGCGAGTTGGATCTCTCACCTTGGTCAGTTTTTTTGATCCATAGACATCTTCTCCTGATTTTATCCGGTATCTCAATGAGTTTAGGTGGGAACTTGAGCGTACACATAGCATAAATGAGTAGGGACGTGACTGTGGTGTTGAGCAACGTGAGCTTCCCAGCGTACGACATGAGTGAGAGCGTGGAGGAAAGATTTCGTTCCACAGTACTAACCAGAGGCATAAAGTCAAGAAGTGTTGGTCGGGAGGTGCCTAGGGGCATGCCAAGGTATGTGAAAGGCATGGATCCAATAGAGCATCCGAAGATAGAGGCAATATCTGCAGCCAATCTCGGGTCCAAGTTGATGGGTATTAATGTGGATTTATGGAAGTTGATCTTCAGGCCAATAGACTGGTCATAATCAGATAGAATGTTCTTGATGATCACAACTTGTCTAGGGCATGCAGGCATGAGAAGTAACGTGTCATCGGCGTATTGGACGATAGGATAATCCATATTACCGTTGGAGGGGAAGGGTAGGTGAATCGGACCTCTTCTGAAGGCATCGTTAATAGCTGATTGCAGAAGATCTGCAGCGAGGACAAAAATGAGAGGTGAGAGGGGGTCTCCCTGTCTGACTCCACGTCTGTAGTGAAATTGTCGGCCTGGCACACCATTGAGCAGAATAGAAGAGCGGCCTGAGGAGAAGATCGTTCTGATCCAAGATAACCATTTTTCATTGAAACCCATGTGTTTCATAATGTTAATCATTGCTTCATGCTCAATGGTGTCGAAGGCTTTAGCAAAGTCTAGCTTCAGGAGCACAATTTGTCTTTTGGAGGCCTGGCATTGATGGATATACTGAAATGTCCAAGCCAGACAATCTTGGATGGACCGCCCTTTGATGAAACCGTATTGGTTGCGATGAATGATGCGTAGGATCACCTTTTGTAGACGATTTGCCAGCAGCTTAGTGATAAGTTTGAGACAACAGTTAAGCAAGGTGATCGGACGAAAGTCATTAACTGTGGTTGGTGATCCATTTTTGGGAATGAGAGTAATAAGGCCATCATTAATACTTTGGAGATTAAGATCACCAGCGTGGAATTGAGCGCACAGCGTATAGAAGTCTTCCTTGATAATTTACCAACAAGCTTTAAGAAATAAACCACTAAAACCATCTGGGCCCGGGGCTTGATCCGCAGGCATTTCTTGGACAACCCCATCAATTTCATCCTTTGTAAATGGGTCGGTGAGGTGATCAAGGTTGGCAGTCGGTTGAATAAGAGCCGGAAGATCAAAGCACATTTGTGTGGGATTGGACGTACCAAGCCTCTCCGTGTATGCATGAAACAACAGAGCTTCTTTGCCCGTATGATCCTCAACCATCAAGCCATCATCAGTTTGGAGTAAAGCCACATTGTTCTTCCTGTACCTCTCAGTGGCAATTGCTTGGAAAAACTTGGTATTTTCATCTCCGAATTTAACCCAACGAATGGTGCAACGTTTTTTCCAATACTGTTTTTGATAGTCCAACAGCCTGAGCAGGTGATGTTTGATGATCTTACGGAAGTTGCATTCAGGGTTGGTGAGAGGTCTTATGTTTTCTAGATCGTCCAACTCAGTGAGCATTTTATTAGTGTTCTCAATTGCCACTGATAATCTAGAGATATTCTTGCTCCATACTTTGAGCGCTTGGCGCAGGAGTTTGAATTTTCGGCAAAGAACTATGGCCGCATTGGAGGAGTTGATAGGCCGAGACCAAACCATCTTAACAACATCCATGAATCCAGGATGCAACAACCAATATGCTTCAAATCTGAATAGTTTGGCACGGGGGATTTTTGTCTCGATGGTTACCACGCAAGGAGTATGATCTGAAACCGGCTTGCAAAGAGGTTTGACAATTGTATTTGGATAGGTAAGCGTCCAGTGCAAAGAAGTGAGGAACCAGTCGAGTTGTTCTAGCAACGGATCTTGTTGCATATTGCTCCAAGTATACAGGCGTCCTTTGAGTGGTAATTCAATTAGATTGTGTTTACGTATAATATCATTGAAAGTGCACATGTCATTGGGGTCGCCACCAGGTTTGTTACGGTTGTCAGGGCCACGAATGAAGTTGAAATCACCAAGAAGAAGGCAATCATCATTTGATCGAATATCCATGTCATACATCCACTGAATGAAATCCTCCCGGGCCGGACCAGTGCATGGGCCATAAACATTGTATAGAGACCATGACTGTGCAGAAATGGTGCTGCTGAATTTGACACCCAACACAAAGTCATTCGAGATGACCACATCACCAGAGAAAACGGAGCTGTTCCAAATAGTAAGGATGCCACCCGAGGCTCCTCGAGAGGGAACAAAAGCAAACTTATCGAATCTCTTCGGGCAACAAGATTTAATAAACGCCAGATCAACAAGAGGTTTTTTAGTTTCCTGAAGGCAAACTATGGCGCAACCACTGACAGAGATAGCATTAGAGAGAGCTAGAAGTTTTTTGTCTGAATTTAAACCATGAACATTCCAACAGAGTACATTCCAGTTACGCAAAAGGGGCATAGTGGAGAACCAGGAAATTACTCCAAGGAGGTAGCTTCCTCCCCGTCAGTCGCTATCTGATCATCAGGGATTGCAGCAGCGAGCAACGCCTCATCCGTGAGCTCAGAGGGAGGCACAGCACAGCGGTTGATGCCGATCTCCTGCATCGTGCGAAGGGGTGTGGGAGGAGGGGCTTGGACAGGCAGAGGTGCAGAGGAGCTTGAAGCAGCATACGGAGCCTGTCTTGGCTTGACCTTGGAAACAGGAGCTCGAACATCAGAAATCTGTGGCACTCTGAAACCATCATATCTAGTGGAGCGAGTACTGCGCCTAACTTCAGTAGTGACTAGTGGAACCTGAAACTTGGAGCGACGAGTGCGAGCCGGAGATGGGCCTGAATCTGTTAACACTTGGGCCAAGCCCAAATCAGTTACTTCACAGGGTTGAGTCATAGCAAGAGGCCCAGAGGTTGAACTTTCAGTTGGCGCCAAAGCAGTATCCTCCTCCTTCGCAGCAGTAACAGACACAGCTGCCGGTGGGTGTAACACAACTTCTTCAGAGGGGGCTTCTTCATCAGACAAGAGCTCAGAGATCTGAACTGAAGAAGGCCTTGGGGGCATGTTCAGGATACGTGTAGAGAGACGAACCGAAAACCTAGCATCAGCAGTGCCCACTTGGAATTCCGTGGTGGGGACAGTTGTTTGTAGAGCAAGCGGAGGTAAACCATATCCAGCGGTCCACGGGCCATAAGCAGCAACAACAGACAAAATAGAGCTAGAGAGGTATGCCGTGAATGTGTTGCGGGGAATTATGTCATTCATGAACACATTGGTCAGATCATTACCTTCCACAGAAATGCTAACACGAAGATTATCAGTAGAGGCAGCAATATCAACAGCAATGACTTCATGTCTAGTAGGAAGCACCAGCATAGTATTGTCAGGTCCGTCAGCAGCTCGGGCTGACCCAGTAGTGCTGCCGTGAGAACTTGACTCCCAAGCAGAGTTCAGACTGTCCGAAATGTTGCGAGGCGGCTTTCTTGGCACGTCTTGTCGAAGCAGAGATCGTGTCCCCTTATCATGGGATTCTCATCAATACGCGTGTGGGTAACCCAACCGCGCCATCAATTATGGCGCTTGGGGAATAAGCGAGTTTACCAGGCAGGTGGGGAGGCGCATAGTTTCTTCTGCCTTTATAAAGGGACAAGGATTCACCTTTTTCACCCACGCCCTCTTCCCCCTTGCTCATCCATTCTGGCACACTCGAGCTCCAGCACCCAAGTTTGCATTTTCTCCTCAACCCACTCCAAGCATGTCCGGAGCGGGAGGCAAGTGGATGGTCTCCTCCGTTACGGAGGAGGACATCAAAAAGCTATGGGGAACCGGATACCTGGCTGCGGATATCGCACACCGGCTGCCAGATGAGGGGCAGATCATCCCGACTCTAGAACCCCATGAGAGGGTGTTTTTTCTTACCCACTTCGTCCACGGACTGGGATTTCCCCTCCACCCGTTTGTCTGCGGGCTCATGTTCTACTACGGGCTGGATTTTCACGATCTGGCCCCCAATTTCATCCTCAACATCTCGGCGTTTATCGTCGTGTGCGAGGCCTTCCTCTGCATCAAGCCCCACTTTCGGCCTATGGCTGAAGACCTTCAATGTTAAACCGAAGGTGGTGGTCGGCCAGCAAGCGGAGTGCGGAGGCGCCATGGTGGGCAAAATGCCCAACGTCATCTGGCTCGAAGGCTCCTATGTGGAGACCATAAAGGGGTGGCAATCGGGGTGGTTCTACATCACCGAGCCACACGCCACCAACTGGGTGGCGGCCCCCGAATTTCGATCTGGAATCCCCACGCGGCTCACCTCCTGGAAAGAGAAGGGCCTATCCTGGGGTTCCTCGGTAGAGCTGAACGGACTCCAGACCTGCATCAAAAACATGATGAGCAAGAAAATCAAGCTTGTCAACGTCGTCCAAGTCATGCTCTTCCGCCGGATCCTCCCGTGTCAAAGACGGGCATTCAATTTGTGGGAGTTCAACCCGGCCGAGCACCAGACGCTGCGAAGGCTCTTCGACACGACGCACAAGGACGTCTGGAAGGTGCTGTTCAAGGGTGCCGAGGTACCTCCTCCCCTTACCGAGGACCGCGGACTCAGCGCGAAGCGCCCTCCCAATCCGGTAAGTCTTCTATATCTCATAAGATGTTTATTCTCCCCGGTTTAACCACGCGCGGGATCTAAGCCTCCATGCCATTTGACAGGACTGGGTGGCGACGGCAGAGCAGATCGATTGCCCAGCCCCCCTGCCCAAAGATCCAGCAGATGCTCTCCTAACGGAGATGCTGGTTCCGGCGCCTTATGAGGTGCCGGTGAAGAAGGCCAAGAAGAAGGCCACGGGGACCAAGAAGGGTCTCCAGCGCAAGGTTATATCGAACTCATCGTCCAAAAACACCGAGGCGCACTCCTCCCACGAAAACGAGGAGGAGGAAGAGGAAAGTTCTCCCCCCTGCCGGGGAGACAAGAAAAGGAAGGCCGCCCCATGCGGGGTGGCCGAAGGGTCCAAAAAGGGAAGGACCCTCCTCCCGGACTGCTCCACGACGGCTGCCTATAGCGACGACGAGTGGTTGCCCAGGGACAAGCCCCTGGCGAAGTCGTAAATATCCAGATACCATAATAATTCTTGGTATGCCTTATTGTACTGTTCCTTATCACGCTGCACATGATTACGCAGCCCCTCCCAAGCCCACACCGACGTATCTTTGTCGGATGATTCTTTGGGCCCGTCGGACCTGAACAGTGATTCACTTCCGACCGCCTCCTCCCCTCGCCCTACGGACAATGTCAAGGTGTTGTCTCAAAGGGCGCCGAACCAAGGGGAGGTAGTCCTGGAGGCGCCTCAAGGCGACATTCCGGACACTGGGCGCAAGGGGAGCAAGACTCCCATGGGCTCCGATGACGGGGGCAGCAAATTCGGCCCTCAGCCGAATACTGCGCCGGAACCTCCATTGGTTCCGGACTCTGCCAGGCGACCCCTCGCTAAGAGGGGCAAGCTGCATGTGCCGATGGCCTCTATCCATCCAGAGGCATCGGACGACTTGCTGGAAGCGCTTCGGGGCGCTTCCATCGACGAAGAGCACCGCACTATCATGAGTGCGGTGATCGAAAAGGTTCATTCCACCAAGAGCGAACTGACTGAAGCCTGTACCAGCCTCCTAACAGGCTTTGAGGTAAGCAACCGGATTATAAGAGAATATTACCGCATAGACAGTAGCCCCTGATGCTCTATTTTGCGTTCGCGAAGAAAGGCCGAATAGAGGATCAAATAATGACCGCAGGAGTCTAATCGGAATATGTCTATGTGCATATGGAGGCCTCACTGCTAGCCGCTACCGCACGTACTGCGAAGGTTGCTGCACTGAAGCAGGACCTAGAGCGGTCCAAGGAAGAGCTCGGCCTTACCAAGAGGCAGCTCGAAGAGAACAAAGGTAAGTGATACCCCGTATGTATATTAAAAAAGGTTTGGTTTTAGAATAATAGGATCGTCATGAATTTTGCTAGGGGCCACGACCGAAGTGGCGGCCCTGCAGAAGGCACTATCCGAGGCCAAAGACAAAGTGGCCAAGGAGCGCATCGAGCGAGAAAAGCAAGAAGCCCGGGTAGGCGAGGTGCAGCAAGAGCTCTAGGCTCTCGTCAAAAAACACGAGTCCTTGGAGCTTGAGTCTAAGACGCAAGAGTCCGAGCTTGCAAAGGCACTCGAGAGCGCACAAAACGCCAATGCTGAAGCCCAAAAGGCCCTCCAGGAAATTGAGGCGGTTAAGAAGATAGCAGCGGGTAAGGCATTCATTATGCAAAGCAAGCATGTGAAGGAAACTTTCCTTTTACTTACCCGAGTTCGGAGCTCTCCAGGAGCGTTCGCAGATCTTCCCCGCAGTGTGTCGGATGCCGCGGAGTTCTACCGGGCTGAGGAGGGGAGCTCGATGGAGAAGTTTTTCTGGTCTCAGTATAGTGGGACCGAACACCCAATGCCCTTGAGCCACCAGCTGAAGCAACTAGTCGAGCTCCAAAAGGCGGCCGAACAGGCCATGAAGGGTCTTATAGTCCGGATGTGGCCTCGCGAGCCCTTGCCTGATAGCTACTTCGGTTTGGTGAGGCGGCTTGTGAATGCCTGCCCACGACTTGAAGTCATAAAGCGGTCCGTCTGCATCGAGGGTGCGCGCAGGGCTTTTGCCCGGGCGAAGGTGCACTGGGCGAAGCTGGACGCCGAAAAGCTGGTGAAGGAGGGGCCGCCGGAAGGCAAGGAGCATCGCCACCCCGAAATGTATTATGATAGTGTCCTGAAGGGTTCTCGCCTTGTGGCGGAGGAATGTGCCAAGGATGTAATTTTCGAATGAATGTACTCATGTGATCCTGTAATATGAAACGAGTTCATTTGCGCTATGCAACACTTGTTAATTTAAAATATTACCTTCTGTGCGGCAGTTTATGAAATTTGAGAGTTGGCCAGTCGTCGGCTTCTGCCCCCATGTAACTAGTACTGAGGTGTTCGGGACAAACCTGAGCACTCTTTATCCCAATTATGGGTCCTTCAAAGGAGGTGTTTAGCACAGCGAACCAGGCAATCGAACTATAAAGCTTTATCACTCTCATTTAGCCATAGAAGTCTACAATTTTAAATTTTGGTGAAGCCCCTAGTATTCGGAAGGCCGAATTCAGGGCGCTATATACGCCTAAGTCGGACAAGGACGACTCCTCGCCCGAAGCAGAAAAAGTCTTTAAGGACTTGAAACCTCTCGAACAGCGACCAGCTCTCGCCTCATCATGACAGTCAGTTTTTGGCTTTCTCTACTGAGGTGCTCATCCGGAAGAACCGGGACACAATCACAGTAGTTCTCCCAGCGCTACCTTAGCCGGCGGAACGTAAGGTACCAAAACATGGGAGCCGGGCAAACCCAACAATTGACCCAAGACATGATTCAGAGCTGATGCATATAATGCTATAAGTTCAGGGTGCCGCACTGTCAAAGTGTTCGGACTTCTCACGCCGTGTTATGGGGTATACTGAAGCCCCTGGCGCACTGGTCGTACCAGAATGTACGGGTGCAATTTGTCGTAAATAAGCAGACAAGGGAGAAAAATTATAATGCAATAATAAACTAATTGCTATGCATTGTTATTAAATAATACGTCGAAGCGTATGTATACAAGTAGTGCAATAAGCAAAAAATAGGACTATTTGACATGTCCTATCCAAGGGCAAGCTGCGTATGGGTATTTAAAACAGGTATTTCGATCGTTATCAGAGACCACCTGGGGATTCCCTTGTACGTCTTTGCCTCCTTGGTATTTCCTTCCCGTGATGCGTCCAGCAATCAGATTGCCGAAAAGGGCTTCCAGAGAGTAAGGTCCTGAAAGAGAGAAAATTATAAAGGGATACAGCCCCTGGGGCAGTTGAGCCGCATTGTGGGACGTGTCCTGGCTGTGCCCCCGCCTATGCCCATGGTATTTTTAGTGCGTAATTATGTACGCGCGGCACAGATTTCGTCGCTTGACTAGGACTAGGACGGAGGCCGAATTGCTAGGTGAGCTCTGAACGTGCCAGGCAATCCTGTTGCAGGTTACTCCGGACTCCCTTGAAGGTGTCTGGGGGCTTTGTGACCGAATTGGCGGTTTGCCTTAACAGGCTGCTTTGTGCTTCTGCTGCGAGGGCCGCAGTGTGCTCCTCCGTGCGGAGCGAGCGTTCTGTGTTTCCATTGACTATTATAACCCCACGCGGTCCTGGCATTTTGAGCTTGAGGTATGCATAATGCGGCACCGCATTGAATCTGGCAAATGTGGTTCGTCCGAGCAGTGCGTGATAGCCACTGCAGAACGGGACGATATCGAAGATTAACTCCTCGCTCCGAAAGTTGTCCAGAGATCTGAAGACCACTTCTAGTGTGATTGAGCCTGTGCAACGGGCCTCTACACCTGGGATGACACCTTTAAAAGTGGTTTTAGTGGGTTTGATCCTTGAGGGGTCTATGCCCATTTTGCGCACTGTATCCTGATATAGCAGGTTCAGGCTGCTGCCACCGTCCATAAGGACTCGAGTGAGGTGCAATCCGTCAATGATGGGGTCAAGGACCAATGCGGCAGATCCGCCATGACGGATACTAGTGGGGTGGTCCCTGCGATTGAAGGTGATCGGACAAGAAGACCATGGGTTGAACTTTGGGGCGATTGGCTCCATCGCATAGACATCCCTTAGTGCAAACTTCCGTTCCCTCTTGGGAATGTGGGTTGCGTATATCATGTTCACCATTTTCACTTGTGGAGGGAACCTCTTCTATCCTCCTGTGTTCGGCGGCCGAGGCTCTTCCTCGTCGTCGCTATGCAACCCCTTGTCCTTGTTTTCGACATTTAACTTGCCGGCCTGCTTGAACACCCAGCATTCTCTGTTGGTGTGATTGGCTGGCTTATCGGGGGTGCCATGAATTTGACACGAGCGATCGAGTATGCGGTCCAAACTGGACGGGCCCGGAGTTCTTCTTTTGAACGGCTTTTTCCGCTGACCGGATTTAGAGCCACTGAATTCAGCATTGATTGCCGTGTCTTCGGCGTTATCGCCGTTGTTGCGGCGCTTGTGTCTATTACGACGTGGTCTGCCGTTAGTATCTTTGGCATCTGAAGTGCCAGGATTCCTTGATGTGTTGTTGCTGCGAGCCAGCCAGCTGTCCTCGCCCGCGCAAAAGCGGGTCATGAGTGTCGTGAGGGCTGCCATGGACTTCGGCTTCTCTTGGCCGAGGTGTCGGGCGAGCCACTCGTCCCGGACGTTATGTTTAAATGCCTCTAAGGCCTTGGCATACGGACAGTCGACAATTTGGTTTTTCTTAGTTAGGAACCTGGTCCAGAATTTCCTGGCCGATTCCCCTGGCTGCTGAGTTATATGGCTCAAGTCATCAGCATCCGGTGATCGCACATAAGTGCCCTGGAAGTTGTCAAGGAATGTGTCTTCCAAATCCTCCGAACTACCAATGGAGTCTGCTGGCAAGCTATTCAGCCAATGTCGAGCTGGTCCTTTGAGTTTTAGTGGGAGGTACTTGATGGCATGTAGATCATCACCGCGAGCCATGTGGATGTGTAGGAGGAAATCCTCGATCCATACCGCGGGATCTGTTGTACCATCATATGATTCAATGTTTACGGGTTTAAAGCCCTCTGGGAATTCGTAATCCATTACTTCATCAGTGAAGCATAGGGGGTGTGCAGCGCCTCTGTGCCGGGCTATATCACGATGCAGTTCATACGAGTCTTGTCTGCTGTATTCGGCCCGGCTGGATTTGCTTTTAGTATATCCGGTGTGACGGTCATCGTCCCGCGTTGGGGTGCGCCCCCATGATCCGTAGATCGATCTGGTATGTTTTGCTTTGTTTCCAATATGTCTCGCAGGTCCCGCGTGTTCCCCCGGGCCTTGGTGTTTTTGGTTGTCTGGCGACAGGGTGCGGGCTGGACTTCGAGCTGATATGCCCCTCTGTCTCGACCACGAGGTGGCCGATCCGCCGCATCATACGCTGGTGATGTAGGTTTTAATGCTTCCTCCTCGAGTTGGCGTAGCAACCTGCGCTTTGGGTAACTCTTGGTTGGGCGTTCGAGTTCATATTCCTCGGCCGCAAGGACTTCAGTCCATCTATCAGCTAGCAGATCTTGATCGGCTCGAAGCTGTTGTTGCTGTTTCTTCAGGCTGTTTGCTGTGGCTATAAGCCAGCGCTTGGAGCGCTCCTGCTCGACGGGATCCTCAGGCACGATAAATTCTTCGTCGCCGAGGCTCACCTCGTCTTCGGAGAGAGGCATGTAATTGTCATCCTCCGATTCTCCGTCTGCTGCCTGTTTCGGAGGGCTAGCTTGTTCATCCTCCCGCTCGAGGTCTGGCTGGAGGGGATTATCGTTGTCTTTGGCACTATCCAGAGCGTTATTGTCTCTTGTGCCGGCATCGCTGCTTTTGCTATGGCAGACTTAGAGCGGTGCCGCTGACGTCGGTGCTTGGATTGCTTCTTGGAGGGATTATCCTCTGTTGTCTTATCACCATCCCCTTCTTTGGGGGTGTCCACCATGTATATGTCATACGATGAGGTGGCAGTCCAGCGCCCTGTGGGTGGTGGTTCTTGTTCGTCTCCTGCATTGTCGTCCATACCGTTGATGTCATCGGAGCCGAAGTCGAGCATGTCGGTTAAATCATCGACAGTGGTTACTAAGTGGCTGGTGGGTGGGGAGCGAATTTCTTGATTGTCCGCATCCCATTCTAGCCGGATATAGTTCGGCCAAGGGTCTCCTGACAGAGAGAGAGACCTCAACGAGTTTAGCACATCGCCAAAGGGCGAGTGCTGGAAGATATCCGCGGAGGTAAACTCCATGATCGGTGCCCAATCGGATTCGATAGGCACGGACGCAGGCGGCTCGGAGCCCGTGGCCGGGGACGAATCCAATGGTTCGGCAACACGGCTCTCGTAGGAGGTGAAGTCAGTATTCGGCTCTATCGCCCTGAGAGTGCAGCCTCCGTGGCGGGGTCCATCCCCCCGTCCTCAGATGGCACAATTTGTGCCAGATTGAGGGCCGGAGTAGTTGCAGGGGCGATCTCCCGAACACTGTTCGACGGCAGAGCTAAGTCATGCCCGTCGTGACTGTGTGGCGCACCTGACATGGGCTTGAATCCGTCGAAGATCAAGTCTCCGCGGATGTCGGCGGTATAGTTCAAGTTTCCAAACCTGACCTGATGGCCAGGGGCGTAGCTCTCGATCTGCTCCAGATGGCCAAGCGAGTTGGCCCGCAGTACAAAGCCGCCGAACACGAAGATCTGCCCGGGGAGGAAAACCTCACCCTGGATCGCGTCGTTGTTGACGATTGAAGGAGCAATCAAGCCTTACGGTGACGGCACAGTGGAGCTCTCAATGAAAGCACCAATGTCGGTGTCAAAACCGGCGGATCTCGGGTAGGGGGTCCCGAACTGTGCGTCTAAGGCGGATGGTAACAGGAGGTGGGGGACACGATGTTTACCCAGGTTCGAGCCCTCTCGATGGAGGTAATACCCTACTTCCTGCTTGATTGATCTTGATGATATGAGTATTACAAGAGCTGATCTACCACGAGATCGTAGAGGCTAAACCATAGAAGCTAGCCTATGGTATGATTGTTGTTGCCCTACGGACTAAACCCTCCGGTTTATATAGACAACTGAGGGGGCTAGGGTTACACAGAGTCGGTTACAAGGGAGGAGATCTACATATCCGTATTGCCAAGCTTGCCTTCCACGCCAAGGAAAGTCCCATCTGGACACGGGACGAAGTCTTCAATCTTGTATCTTCATAGTCCAACAGTCCGGCTAAAGTATATAGTCCGGCTGTCCGAGGACCCCCTAATCCAGGACTCCCTCACTCGCCCCACACCAACAAAGCGAGCCACCCTTGAGCCCACGGTCTGCAACATCACGATTGGGCCAGGGCTCGGGAGGCACCTCCATGGTGGCATGCAGATCTTTGTGAAGACAAGGAACACTCAAGATCAGATGAGGATTAGAAGATGACGATCCTCGGCAGGATCCTTGCCAAGGAAGGCCACTAGACCCCTACCAAGGTCCTTGCCGGGGACGACAGCGCGCCACGGCAAGACCCTTGCCGGGCCACCCGGCAAGGCCCTCACCGAGGATGCCAGCAGGGCCACTACCAGGCCCGCACCAACCAAGTCTCCACCACCATTCACATGCAGCTGCCAGCCCAACCAGCTAGGCGGGCACCTGCGTGGCAACATGCGGCTCCTAGACCAACTCATCAAGCGCCTGCATGGTGGCATGCAGATCTTCGTGGAGGCTCCACCACCGCGCCACCTCAGCTGCCTGCCTACCTACGTGGCGCCGCATGCGTCGCTAGCCAGGGCGCGTGTCGGAGCAAGGAAGAGCAGCGACGGACGGGACGGGCCTCGCCCCCGTCCCCGATAAAGCAAGGGGACACCTAAGCTACACATTAAATGCGTCTTGTCCTGTAATAAGAGCGATAAGCTCATAACACTGTACGCCTTTCCACCTCCTGTATGCCACTGTGGCAGCCCCTTTCGACTATAAAAGGAGGCCCATGGCATACTGGAGAAGGATTCGGCTCTTTCGAACCACGCACTCACCACAGCTAGTTCGAGAGCCCAAGAACTCTCTGAAATACACCCACCAAAGCAGGACTAGGGTTTTATGCATCCTCGCGGCCCGAACCTGGGTAAACAATCCTCGTGCTGGTTACTAATCCTGCTCTTCTCGCAACCCCGCGCCCCGGCAACCGTAGTAGGGATTCTTGTGATCCCATGGGTGTCATTCCACACCGACAAAAGGCAAACTAAAGAAGAGGGCGAATAAAACGGCAAATTTTTGTGAAGTGGGGGAGATGAAAACGAGAGGCAAATGGCAAATAATGTAAATTGCAAGGAGATGAGATTCGTCATTAGGAACCTGATAGATGTTGATGATGTCTCCCCGGCAACGGCGCCATAAATTCCTTTTGATGTCGCTTGAACTGCGTCGGTATTTCCCCAAAGAGGAAGGGATGATGCAGTACAGCTACGGTAGGTATTTCCCTCAGTTATGAAACCAAGGTATCAATCCAGTAGGAGAACCAAGCAACACTATGTAAACGGTGTTGGGGAACGCAGTATTTCAAAAAAATTCCTACAATCACGCAAGATCTATCTAGGAGATGCATAGCAACGAGAGGGGAGAGTGTGTCCACATACCCTCGTAGACTGAAAGCGGAAGCGTTTAGTAACGCGGTTGATGTAGTCGAACGTCTTCGCGATCCAACCGATCCTAGCACCGAACGTACGGCACCTCCGTGTTCAGCACGATAATGTCCCTCGAGCTCTTGATCCAGTTGAGGACAAGGGAGAGTTTTGTCAGCACGACGGCGTGTTGACGATGATGATGAAGTTACCGGTGCAGGGCTTCGCCTAGGCACTAGAACGATATGACCGAGGGGTGTAACTATGGAGGGGGGCACCGCACACGGCTAAGAGAAGACTTGGTGTGCCTTTGGGGTGCCCCCTCCCACGTATATAAAGGAGGGGGGAAGAGGAGGCCGGCCCTAGAGGGGGGAGTCCTACTTGGACTCCCGGTCCAAGTAGGATTCGCCCCCCTTCCTATTCCAACTAGGAGAAGGAGGGAAGGAGGAAGAGGGGAGAAGGAAAGAGAGGGGGCACCGCCCCCTCCTAGGACAATTCGGACTAGCCCTTGGGGGGCGCACGGCGACCCTTGAGGCCCTTCTCTCCTTTCCACTAAAGCCCATTAAGGCCCATTACTTCCCCCGGGGGGGGGGGGTTCCGGTAACCTCCCGGTACTCCGGAAAATACCCGAAACACTTCGGAACCATTCCAGTGTCCGAATATAACCTTCCAATATATTGATCTTTACCTCTCGACCATTTCGAGGCTCCTCGTTATGTCCGTGAGCTCATACGGGACTCCGAACAATCATCGGTCATCAAATCACATAACTCATAATACAAATTGTCATCGAACGTTAAGCGTGTCGACCCTACGGGTTCGAGAACTATGTAGACATGACCGAGACATATCTCCGGTCAATAACCAATAGCAGAACCTGGATGCTCATATTGGTTCCTACATATTCTACGAAGATCTTTATCGGTCAAACCGCATAACAACATACGTTGTTCCCTTTGTCATCGGTATGTTACTTGTCCGAGATTCGATCGTCGGTATCACCATACCTAGTTCAATCTCGTTACCGGCAAGTCTCTTTACTCGTTCTGTAATGCATCATCCCGCAACTAACTCATTAGTCATATTGCTTGCAAGGCTTATAGTGATGTGCATTACCGAGAGGGCCCAGAGATACCTCTCCGATACACGGAGTGACAAATCGTAATCTCGATCTATGCCAACTCAACAAACACCGTCAGAGAAACCTGTAGAGCATCTTTATAATCACCCAGTTATGTTGTGACGTTTGATAGCACACAAGTGTTCCTCCGGTATTCGGGAGTTGCATAATCTCATAGTCATAGGAACATGTATAAGTCATGAAGAAAGCAATAGCAATAAAACTAAACGATCATTATGATAAGCTAACGGATGGGTCTTGTCCATCACATCATTCTCTAATGATGTGATCCCGTTCATCAAATGACAACACATGTCTATGGTTAGGAAACTTAACCATCTTTGATTAACGAGCTAGTCAAGAAGAGGCATACTAGGGACATTATGTTAGTCTATGTATTCACACATGTACTAGGTTTCCAGTTAATACAATTCTAGCATGAACAATAAACATTTATCATGATATAAGGAAATATAAATAACAACTTTATTATTGCCTATAGGGCATATTTCCTTCAGTCTCCCACTTGCACTAGAGTCAATAATCTAGATTACATAGTAATGATTCTAACACCCATGGAGTCTTGGTGCTGATCATGCTTTGCTCGTGAGAGAGGCTTAGTCAACGGGTCTACAACATTCAGATCTGTATGTATCTTCCAAATCTCTATGTCTCCCTCCTTGACTTGATCACGGATGGAATTGAAGCGTCTCTTGATGTGTTGGTTCTCTTGTGAAATCTGGATTATTTTGCCAAGGCAATTGCTCCAGTATTGTCACAAAAGATTTTCATTGGACCCGATGCACTACGTATTACACCTAGATCGGATATGAACTCCTTCATCCAGTCTCCTTCATTTGCTGCTTCCGAAGCAGCTATGTACTCCGCTTCACACGTAGATCCCGCCATGACGCGCTTCTTGGAACTTCACCAACTGACAGCTCCACCATTCAATATAAATACGTATCCGGTTTGTGACTTAGAGTCATCCGGATCAGTGTCAAAGCTTGCATCGACGTAACCATTTACGACGAGCTCTTTGTCACCTCCATAAACGAGAAACATATCCTTAGTCCTTTTCAGGTATTTCAGGATGTTCTTGACCGTCGTCAAGTGATCCACTCCTGGATTACTTTGGTACCTCCCTGCTAAACTAATAGCAAGGCACACATCAGGTGTGGTACACAGCATTGCATACATGATAGAACCTATGGCTGAGGCGTAGGGAATGACTTTCCTTTTCTCTCTATCTTCTGTAGTGGTCGGGTATTGAGTCTGACTCAACTTCACACCTTGCAACACAGGCAAGAACCCTTTCTTTCACTGATCCATTTTGAACTTCTTCAAAACTTCATCAAGGTATGTGCTTTGTGAAAGTCCAATTAAGCATCTTGATCTATCTCTATAGATCTTGATGCCCAATATATAAGCAGCTTCACCGAGGCCTTTCATCGAAAATTTCTTATTCAAGTATCCTTTTATGCTATCCAGAAATTCTGTATTATTTCCAATCAACACTATGTCATCCACATATAATATTAGAAATGCTACAGAGCTCCCACTCACTTTCTTGTAAATACAGGCTTCTCCAAAAGTCTGTATAAAACCATATGCTTTGATCACACTATCAAAGTGTATATTCCAACTCCGAGAGGCTTGCACCTATCCATAAATGGATTGCTGGAGCTTGCACACTTTGTTAGCACCTTTTGGATCGACAAAACCTTCTGGTTGCATCATATACAACTCTTCTTTAAGATATCCATTAAGGAATGCAGTTTTGACATCCATTTGCCAAATTTCATAAAAATGCGGCAATTGCTAACATGATTCAGACTGACTTAAGCATCGCTACGGGTGAGAAGGTCTCATCATAGTCAACTCCTTGAACTTGTCGAAAACCTTTCGCAACAAGTCGAGCTTTATAGACAGGAACATTACTGTCAGCGTCAGTCTTCTTCTTGAAGATCCATTTATTCTCTATGGCCTGCCAATCATCGAGAAAGTCAACCAAAGTCCACACTTTGTTCTCATACATGGATCCCATCTCAGATTTCATGGCCTCAAGCCATTTCGCATAATCTGGGCTCATCATCGCTTCCTCATAGTTTGTAGGTTCGTCATGGTCAAGTAACGTGACCTCCAGAACAGGATTACCGTACCACTCTAGTGCGGACCTTATTCTGGTTGACCTAGAAGGTTTGGTAGTAACTTGATCAAAGTTTCATGATCATTATCATTAGCTTCCTCACTAGTTGGTGTAGGAATCACTGGAACTGATTTCTGTGATGAACTACTTTCCAATAAGGGAGCAGGTACAATTACCTCATCAATTTCTACTTTCCTCCCACTCACTTCTTTCAAGAGAAACTCCTTCTCTGGAAAGGATCCATTCTTAGCAAAGAATATCTTGCCTTCGGATCTGTGATAGAAGGTGTACCCAACAGTTTCCCTTGGGTATCCTATGAAGACACATTTCTCCGATTTGGGTTCGAGCTTATCAGGTTGAAGCTTTTTCACATAAGCATCGCGTCCCCAAACTTTAAGAAATGACAACTTGGGTTTCTTGCCAAACCATAGTTCATATGGTGTCGTCTCAACAGATTTAGATGGTGCCCTATTTAACGTGAATGTAGTCGTCTCTAAAGCATAACCCCAAAACGATAGCGGTAAATCAGTAAGAGACATCATAGATCGCACCATATCTAATAAAGTGCGGTTACGACGTTCGGACACACCATTACACTTTGGTGTTCCAGGTGGCGTGAGTTGTGAAACTATTCCACAGTGTTTCAAATGAAGACCAAACTCATAACTCAAATATTCACCTCCACGATCAGATCGTAGAAACTTTATTTTCTTGTTACGATGATTTTCCACTTCACTCTGAAATTCTTTGAACTTTTCAGACGTTTCACACATATGTTTCATCAAGTAGATATACCCATATCTGCTCAAATCATCTGTGAAGGTCAGAAATAACGATACCCGTCGCGAGCCTAAACACTCATCAGACTGCATACATCTGTATGTATTATTTCCAATAAGTCAGTTGCTCGCTCCATTGTTCTGGAGAACGGAGTCTTAGTCATCTTGCCCATGAGGCATGGTTCGCAAGCATCAAATGATTCATAATCAAGTGATTCCAAAAGCCCATCAGCATGGAGTTTCTTCATGCGCTTTACACCAATATGACCTAAATGGCAGTGCCACAAATAAGTTGCACTATCATTATTAAACTTGTATCTTTTGGCTTCAATATTATGAATATGTGTATCACTACTATGGAGATTCAACAAAAATAGACCACTCATTAAGGGTGCATGACCATAAAAGATATTACTCATACAAATAGAACAACCATTATTCTCCGATTTAAATGAATAACCATCTCGCATCAAACAAGATCCAGATATAAGATTCATGCTCAACGCTGGCACCAAATAACAATTATTTAGGTCTAAAACTAATCCCGACAGTAGATGTAGAGGTAGCGGGCCGACGGTGATCACATCAACTTTGGAACAATTTCTGTCGGTAGGAAACGACACATATGGGATCACAAGAATCCCTACTACGGTTGCCGGGGCGCGGGGTTGTGAGAAGAGCAGAATTAACAGTCAGCTCAAGGATCGTTTACCCAGGTTCAGGCCGCGAGGATGCGTAAAACCCTAGTCCTACTTTGGTGGATGTATTCAGTGTTCTTGAGCTCTCGAACTAGCTATGGTGGTTGTGTCGTTCAAAAGAGCCGAATCCTCCTCCAGTACGCCATGGGCCTCCTTTTATAGTCGAAAGGGGCTGCCACAGTGGCACACAGGAGGTGGAAAGGCCTACAGTACTATGAGCTTATTGCCCGTATTACAGGAAAGACGCCTTTAATGCGTCGCTTAGGTGTCCCCTAGCTTTATCAGGGATGGGGAGCGAGGCATGTCCCATCCATCGCCGCTCCTCTTCGCTTCGACACGCGCCCTGGCCAGCGATGCATGCGGCGCCATGTAGGCAGGCAGGCAGCTGAGGTGGCGCGGTGGTAGGGTCTTCACGAAGATCTGCATGTCGCCACTCAGGCGCTTGCTGATCTAGCCTGAAAGCTGAATGTTGCCACGCAGGTGCCTGCCCAGCTGGTCGGGCTGGCAGCTACATTCTAATGGTGGTGGAAACTTGGCTGGTGCGGGCCTGGCAGTGGCCCCGCTGATGTCCTCGACAAGGGCCTTGCCGGGGGTCTCGTGGCTTTCCTCGGCAAGGATCCCACCGAGGGTCGCCGTCTTCTGGTCCTCATCTGATCTCATATATCTATGGTCTTGACAAAGATTTGCATGCCACCAGCCCACCACAGAGGTGCCTCCCGAGCCCTGGTCCAATCGTAGTTCGTTGGGTTGGAACCTGTGGGCTCAAGGGCGGCTCGCTCTGTTGGTGTTTGCGCAAGTTGACCCGGCAAGGTTCTTGCCGGGGCCGCGGAGGCCGCCTCGGCAAGGGCCTTGCCGGGGGTCTCCACCTCGCACCTTTGTTGTCTTGTGTTTCTGGCCTTGGCGTTGCCTCTGACCATCTTGTGCCTCTGGCTTCTCTCCGGCTTCCCTCCCCTGCTCTGCTTAGTGTGGCCGTTGGCGCGGCTCCGACTGTCCGTGCACAAGTAAAGGGGTCAAAAGGAGCGCCCCTACTTTTGTACACCGACAGGAGCCCCCGGGCCTGGGCCACATATAAGTGCGACACGTTGTTGGGCCAGGCCCAAAACGGTGCGCAGGCAGGAGGGGCGGATTTTACCGCAGTAGTTTTCGTCCACTGTGCTCCCCCACGACCTGCGCGCGACGTGGAGGGTCTTGCGTGACGTGGGGGTCATGCGTGGGGCGGTTTCCGCATGCATGCGTCACATCGTGGTAAAGAGGCGGCTCGCGCCTTCCCCATAAAAGAGGGAGGCGTGGAGGCGCGGCTCATTTACTGGATGGACTCGGGTCGCAGTCTTCAAGGTGCCCACGCCCCCCCCCCCCCGATCACGGGGCGGGGAACGGTCGCCTCACTTGTCCTTTTGTCCCTGCTCGCCCGCCACGCGTCCTTCATGCAAGTGGCGGGCGGTGGAGGTGGGAAACCGGGCCGTCGCTGATTGGGGCAGCGGGTCGGTCCTGATTTCCTGCGCCTCTGACGGCTGGATTGGCTGAGTGGGGCGGCCGAGCCCCGACCTCGCCCCTTTATAAGGAGGGGAAGGGAGGGCGTCGTCCCACATTCCTTCAGCACCCATCCTCCTTCACCTATGTTTCTTTCTCCCACCTGCCATGGCGAGAGGAGGTGCTGGGCCTTCGACGGTGGCGGCGAGGGTCGCTCCTCGTCAGCGCGTCCCTCCTTCCCACAAGCCCGCGGCGGCGGAGCCAGCCGCAAGAGGAAGGGGGAGGGGGCATGGCCGAGGTCTCCGCAGCGGTCGGGGGATGAGGTGGCGCGGCGGCCGCACCTCCGCCAGCGGTGCCTCTCGCGATGGAGGGTCACGTCGGGGACCGGCCCCGCGAGTTCTTCATCCGGCTGCCCGGCCACCGCGTCGTCGTCTCCGTCTCCCCAGCCCCTTCGCTTAGGAGATGGAGCTCGATCCGCCCAGACCCTCAGATTGCACATGAGGGGCTGCGGGACCGGCGGCACGCGGGTCGACGTCGACTTCCCCGCTCCTCATGTTATGTATCTTCGTCGCGGATGGAAGACGTTTGCCCGCATCCATAGCTTGATGGTGGGGCTCGTCCTCTACTTCAAGTTAATGGAGGGCGGCCTGCTCTCCGTCAAGGTCTTCGGAGACCTTGGAACTCGCCTGAAGTGCTGCATGGAGAGCTCCTCCGATGATGAAGATTCCTCCTCAAGCGGGAGTGAGGAGGAGGACAGCGACAACGCCGACGAGGGAGTCGAGCGGCAGGATGCCGACTCCGACTTTGACTGACCTCGCCGCCCCTTCCTCGGCCACACGCCCTGCCGAGGGTCTTCCTCGCCAAGCTCTCCATCGGGGTGCTCCCCGTCGTCTCCTTGGGCGGCTGGCATAGGAGGGCCGGAGAAGGCGAAGAAGGTGGGTGGCGGCCGTCAACTCGGAGTACGCGGGCACCGACGCCTTCGTCGCGTATTGCCGGCCCGTTGCCTCGTCTTCCAGCTCCTTTCCCGACACCAAGATGTTCTCTTGGTGCCTTCTGCTCCTCGCACCTCGCCTAGGTGCCCCTTTTGCCCTCCGCTGTCTTGCTCCATCTTCTGAGGAGAGGGACAAGAAAGGGATTACGGGCACCTTATCTTTTTTTTAGTTTGTAAGCCTGCGGGCACTTGTTAGATTTAAGACTTGTAATCCCGTTGCTCATGTTTTTAATTCTGTATGAACTGTACCTGTATGGGATGTTTTTAATGGAAAGGGGGTTTGTCGGGTTCTTTGTGCATGAGCGAGGCCCATGCCAAGGACGAATCCTTTTTATTTTTAAGATAAACATTGTTGCCCGGCAACAGGCCTTGCCGTCTCTCCACTTCAGTCGACCGTTCTCGCGCTCTTGGCGGAGGCAGGGGCGAAGTAGAGTTAGGCCCCTCGTTCATCTCCTTGCCACCGCAGCTACTACCAAATTCTGACCCAAGAGGTAGCTCTTGGGTTCAGGAAAGGGGGAGCACGGTGGTTTTAAGAATACAAATGAGGTTTCACATGTCCCAGTTCTATACGGAAACGCATGACAGGGAGATGAAAGACTTATCTGAATCTGCAACCTCCGGCAACCTTGGCTTGCCGTGGTTGGATCCTTGTATCTTCAGCCCCCGGTGGTCTTGGATTGCCGGGGCCAGAGTGCCGGTTCGTTCTCTTCTTCCCAAGCGGCTCAGCAGAAGTGTCCGCGTGCCCTGCGAACCAAAGAGAACAGAAAGACGCAAAACTCGACCTCCAGGCTAGGGGTTAGTCGCCGCCAAGCACTACCAACCCTAACCGAGGAAGAGACTTAGACCTAGCATGCATGCTATAACTTAGGGCGCCAGCGCTTCGTTTATTTATGCTCAGGGTCTACGCCTGGCTTTGTACGGAGGGTTACATGCCTTGCCGGCAAAGCTTGTACAAAAGGTGGCTTGCCGGGAGGCCCGACAAGCCGCGCCTTATGGGTAAAACTTGCGAAGATGCTCGATGTTCCAGGAGTTTCTCACTGGGACAGCATCTTCGGTCTCCAGGCGGACTGCGCCGGGCCTGGTGACTCGTATTACCCGATAAGGGCCTTCCCACTTCGGCGTCAACTTGTTGGAATTCTTGGCCGACTGAACACGCCGAAGAACAAGGTCACCTTCCTCAAAGCTTCGGGCATGGACCTTGCGGCTATGGTAGCGGTGCAAGGCCTGCTGGTAGCGTGCTGCTCTCACAGCCGCCCGAAGACGATCTTCCATAAGGAGTGTTGCGTCATCTTGCTGCAACTGCTCGTGCTCAAGCTCATCATAAGCGAGCACTCGAGGTGACCCGTGTATGAGTTCCGTGAGGAGAACTGCTTCTGCCTCTTATACTAGGGCAAAGGGTGTCTAGATGGTGGCTCGATTTGGTGTCGTCCTGATCGACCAAAGAACCGCCGGCAACTCATCAATCCAGCGCCTTCCGCTCTTGTGCAGCTTGTCAAAAGTCTTCGTTCTCAGGCCTTGCAACACTTCAGCATTTGCCCTCTCCGCTTGGGCGTTGCTCCGGGGGTGTGCCACGGAAGCAAAACAGACCTTGCTGCCAAGGTCTTGAATGTATTGCATGAAGGTGTGGCTTGTGAACTGCGTGCCGTTGTCGGTGATGACTCTATTTGGCACACCAAAATGGCAGACTAGTCCCTTGAAGAACTTGATGGCTGACTGTGCTGTCACCTTCCTCACCGGTTCCACCTCCGGCCACTTTGTGAACTTGTCGATTGCAACATACAAGTACTCAAAGCCCCCAACAGCACGGGGGAAGGGGCCCAGTATGTTGAGCCCCCAGACCGAAAATGGCCAGGAGAGAGGGATTGTTTGAAGGGCTTGAGCTGGTTGATGAAGCTTCTTTGAATGGAACTGACACGCTTCACACTTGGTTACTAGTGCCGTTGCATCCTGGAGGGCGCCGGGCCAGAAGAAGCCTTGCCGGAATGCCTTGCCGGCAAGGGCCCTTGACCCTATGTGGGAGCCACATATGCCTCCATGTATCTCTGCCAACAGCTCCACTCCTTCCTCCCGGGGGATGCACTTCAATTTCACACTGTTCGGTCTTCTTCTGTACAGGACGTCATCGACGAACTGGTACAAGGCAGACCGACGGGCTACTTTTTCTGCTTCTTCCTGCTCCTCAGGAAGTTCCCCTGTCTGGAGGAAATGGACGGTATCATGTGCCCATGCTGGAGCCTGGGGCTCGACGGCAAGGACCAAAGGCATCTCTTCCGCCATGGGGGCAGCCGTCTCTACAGCCAGGGCTTGGTGCCCTGCCGGAGCCAGCCGTCCCTCGGCAGGCTCAGGATCCGCGGCCACACCCTTGCCGGCAGCCCCTGGGGCCTCGGCGGGAAAGTACTTGCCGGGGCCTGACTTCCTCCGCTTGTTCTGCTCTGTTGATGGCTCGACGGATGGTTGAGTTAACCGAAGCAAAAAGGTACCTGGTTCCATAGGTAGCTTGAACGCATTGTGCTTTGACAGGTAGTCAGCGATGTCGTTCTCCGCTCGGGGAACGTGCTCCGCTTGTATACTGTCGAAGTGCTCCTCCGGTTTCCTTACCTCATCTACGTAGGCCTCCATCAATGGACTCTGATAATCTTTGTTAACTTGTCTGACAACAAGTTGTGAATCACCCCTGACGATGAGCTTTTTCACCCTGAGGTCCGCCGCGATCCTGAGACCGGCAAGCAGCCCCTCGTATTCAGCAGTGTTGTTTGTGGACATCTCCCTGGGAAGGTGCATCTGGATCATATACTTGAGGTGCTCTCCGGTGGGTGCGACAAGCAGCACACCGGCACCGGCGCCTTGCAGCGAGAAAGACCCATCAAAGTACATGATCCAATCGCGGCTTGCTTCCGTGCCGGGGAGAGCGGTCTCCTGGATTTCTTCGTCGAGCGTTGAGGTCCATTCTGCAATGAACTCCGCCAAGACTCTGCTCTCGATTGTCGAGGTACTTTCAAACTTCAACCCAAAGCTCGACAACTCCAAGGCCCATTCCACAATCCTTCCGGTCGCATCTCGGTTGTGCAGTATCCGTTGCAACGGGAGGCGGGTGACGATAGTGATCTCGTGGGCTTGGAAGTAATGGCGCAGCTTCCTCGAGGCCATAAGGAGGCCGAAGAGCAATTTCTGCACACTGGAGTACCTCGACGTAGCCCCCTGCAAGAGGGAGCTGACAAATTAAACCAGGTGCTGCATCATCTTCTTCTTCTGCGCCACTTCACTTGACTGTGCGGGCACTGCCCCGATGTCGTCAGACTCTGCCGGGGCCTTGCCTTGCCGACACCAGGCCCTGACGGGGGAATTTCTGGCTTGCCATCCGCCGGTCCTGCCGTCGGCACTACCTCCTCGTCGACCTTTCTCTGTGCTACCAGTGCGGCGCTGACCACTTGATTCGTTGCCGCTAGATACAGCGGCAACGGCTCTTGTGGTTTAGGCGCAACCACTATTGGCTTGGAGGAAAGGTATTTCTTCAGATCCTGCAACGCCGCCTCGGCTTCTGGGGTCCACTCCATTGGGCCTGCCTTCTTCAAGATTTTGAAAAAGGGGAGGGCGCGCTCGGCGGACTAGGAGATGAATTGTAACGCCCTGAGACCGATGCTCCAGTCGGCTTCCATATTTTTTTGTTATCGTTGTGTGTATTTATTTGTTTGCTGCATTCATCATGTCATCATACGCATTGCATCCACATGTTTTCATAAAACTTGCATCCGCTCGTAGTTGCCGTGTTCCCCCTTGCTTTCGTGACCGTTCCAAGACCAACCTTGTTCTTCGTTTTCCATCTTGCTTAAACCGAAGTCCCTCTTTGCACAGTGCATCGCCCCCGACTATCGTTACCGTTGGGTCCGTATTGTCCCCAAACTTCTATATAACATCTCCGTTTTCTTAATTTGGTCCCCTAACCTATTTATCCGAGACCGCCCGATTTTAATCGGAGGCTCCAAACCTAATCCTATTGTTCCTATATATAGACCAACCCCTACCCTAAAAATTAGGAGCATTGTCCCATCCTCCCAGCCGCCGCCGCCAGTCCTCTTCCACCTCGGGATCCTCCCAATCCAAATCCACCCGTAGCTAATCATCCTTCCCTGCCTCGAGCCGAGCCAGGAGCTCGTCCACGACCCCGAGTCACTTCTCCCGCCGGCAATCTAAGCCACCGACCAGGACCCCGTCGTCCTCCAGCAAAAACCAGGAGCTCAAGCTCCCTCCTCTCTGTCCATGGCGCCCCCGCCCCGAGCACGCAGGACCGCGCCCTTCCTCCCTGCTCTTCCTTCCCTCCTCACGCTGCTCCTCCCTGACCGTGCCTCCCCGTCCCATTGTTGCTCGCAGGGAACCATGGCTGCCGCCTGGAGCAACAACAGCGCCCGAGCGCTCCTCCACCTGCGATCCGTGAACCGGGCCACTCCCGCACCCCACCTCCTTCCTCTCCCTTCCCTGTCTTTCTCCCTCACCTCACATCTCTCCCTCTCTGTTTGCTCGAACAGGAGACAGCAACGCTGCCTGGAGCTTCTCCACCGCCGACTCCCTCCGTCTCTGGTTCCGCCCGGCTCCGCTACCTCGCCACGACGGACCTCGCCAGTAGGTCCCGTCGACGAGCCCCTTCTCCTTTCCTCCCCTCCCGCTTGCCTTTCTCTGAGCTTCTCTGACCCCGCCGCGACGCCCTCTGCAGGTAGACATCGCCGCCTTGGATCCGCGCCAAGCTTCGCCGTCCCCGCGCCCCTACCGTCTCGCCAGATCCGGCAGGTCCTCGTCGCCGCGCCGCGCCCCCCTGCATCGCGCTGCCGCTCCCCTGCTTCACCTGCTTGAGCCGCCGCTGCTCTGCTTCCTGACGAGCAGAGGAGCTTGCTCGCCCGCTCGTTCGCCTGTGCATGGCCGCCCGGATGGGCCACATCGTCTGCCTCTAGCGCCCCCCGTGGGTCGCTTCCTCTCCAGATCCGGCCCAGTGGCCCATGGTGAGCCGCCCCCAGCGCCTTCCCTGTTCGGTCCCTGTTCCAGATTCAGCCCGCCTATGTTTTTTTCCGAGCCCTGTGAATTTGTCTAATTATCCAGAGTTGGCAGAATTGTAGAAAAACCCTCTAACTTCATGCATATAATTACTCATGAATTATGCATCATATTTAAAAACTTTATATATGAAAAATGTCTAGAATTTCATCTAGTTTCATAATATGCTGCTATCATCCATGTTTAAAATGTTTAACATGTTGTTTGTGTTTATTTTGCATAAATGCCATGTTAAAATGATTTATTTCATATCCAAATAACCGTAGCTCCGAATTAAATAAACTATATATGTAAATTGTCTAGAAAAATGCATAGATTAACTTGGTGCACTTTGTTTTACTGTTTAACCACATTAAAATATGGTTTAGGGCAGAACAGTACCAATTCCAAAATATGCATATGAGGATTTTTCCGGAATTGTCGTTTGTTATTTCCGGCCTCATTTAAACTTGCCTAGATAGGTTGTTTAATTATGCTTCACCTCTTGCCATGTTAACCAACATTTAATCTTGTCTTGTTCCTAAACGAGAGCAAACTAAATAACTTGAATGTGGTGTTTCGTCAATATGCAAGTCGTTGCATATTGAGCTCCACTTAATTTGTAGTATTGTTTGTGCTCCCATATTGCCATGCCTCATTAAACTGGACATGCATCATACTTGATTATGCATCATGCCATGCTTATGTGTTGGTTGTTTACCATGATGTTTGCTTCTTTCCGGTTGCGCTTCTCCTTGATAGTTTCGGTTACGTTGCGATTGTGAGGATCCGCTCGACTACCTCCGTTTGTCTTCTTCATGGACTCGTTCTTCTTCCTTGCGGGATTTCAGGCAAGATGACCATACCCTCAAAATCACTTCTATCTTTGCTTGCTAGTTGTTCGCTCTATTGCTATGCCGCGCTACCTACCACTTGCTATATCATGCCTCCCATATTGCCATGTCAAGCCTCTAACCCACCTTTCCTAGCAAACCGTTGTTTGGCTATGTTACCGCTTTTGCTCAGCCCCTCTTATAGCGTTGCTAGTTGCACGTGACGTTGAAGTTGGTTCCGTGTTGGAACATGGATATTTTGGCATGTCACAATATCTCTTATTTAATTAATGCATCTATATACTTGGTAAAGGGTGGAAGGCTCGGCCTTATGCCTGGTGTTTTGTTCCACTCTTGCCGCCCTAGTTTCCGGCATACCGGTGTTATGTTCCTTGATTTTGCGTCCCTTACGCGGTTGGGTGATTTATGGGACCCCCTTGACAGTTCGCCTTGAATAAAACTCCTCCAGCAAGGCCCAACATTGGTTTTACCATTTGCCTAACAACCTATTACATTTCCCTTGGGAGTAATTAACCCGAGGGTCATCTTTATTTTAGCCCCCCCGGGCCAATGCTTCTCTAAGTGTTGGTCCGAACTAGAGCACCGTGCGGGACCGTCCCTTGGCAACTTGGGTTACGTTGGTACCTGTACGCTTCGCTCATCCGGTGTGCCCTGAGAACGAGATATGTGCAGCTCCAATAGGATTTGTCGGCACAGTCGGGTGGTCTTGCTGGTCTTGTTTTACCATTGTCGAAATGTCTTGTAACCGGGATTCCGAGCCTGATCGGGTCTTCCCGGGAGAAGGAATATCCTTCGTTGACCGTGAGAGCTTGTGATGGGCTAAGTTGGGACACCCCTGCAGGGTATTATCTTTCGAAAGCCGTGCCCGCGGTTATGTGGCAGATGAGAATTTGTTAATGTCCGGTTGTAGAGAACTTGACACTTGACTTAATTAAAATACATCAACCGCATGTGTAGCCGTGATGGTCTCTTCTCGGCAGAGTCCGGGAAGTGAACACGGTTCTTGTGTTATGGTTGTGCGTAAGTAGTTTCAGGATCACTTCTTGATCACTTCTAGCTTCACGGTCGTTGCGTTGCTTCTCTTCTCGCTCTTATTTGCGTATGTTAGCCACCATACATGTTTAGTGCTTGCTGCAGCTCCAGCTCACTACCTTCTCCTACCCATAAGCTTAAATAGTCTTGATCTCGCGGGTGTGAGATTGCTGAGTCCTCGTGACTCACAGATTCTACCAAAACAGTTGTTGGTGCCAACGATATCAGTGCGGGTGACGCAACCGAGCTCAAGTGGGAGTTCGACAAGGACCTTAGTCGTTACTATGTTTCGTTTCCTGTTGATCAGTAGTGGAGCCCAGTTGGGACGATCGGTGATCTAGCAGTTGGGTCTATCTTCCTTTCTTTTGGTTTTGTCCGTAGTCGGACTATGTGTGTATTTCGAATGATGTATGATTTAATTCAAGTATTGTGTGAACTGGCGATTGTAAGGCAACCATCTTTATCCCATTCTTGTTCATTACATGGGATTGTGTGAAGATGACCCTTCTTGCGACAAAACCTACAATGCGGTTATGCCTCTAAGTCGTGCCTCGACACGTGAGAGATATAGCCGCATCGTGGGCGTTACAAGTTGGTATCAGAGCCATCCCCGACTTAGGAGCCCCCTTCTTGATCGAATCGCTGGCGTTGTTGAGTCTAGAACAAAAATGTTTTGAGTCTTAGGATTATATATATCAGAGAGTAGGATTCTTTTACTCCTCAATCCCTTCATCGCTCTGGTGAAGCCCCCTGACGTAGAAATTTTAACTCTCCTCTCCTCAAATTTCACTAAAAAAAATTAGGATCACGTGGGTATCTTGGAATCGTTCCGATGGTTTTGTGATGAGAACATTGTTCTTGGTGCCTCCTGACATTTAGGGGTTGTGGCAGTGTCCCGGGGAGTTGAGCTCTGAGGTGTTCTCGTCACAATTTTATCGTTGCAGTTCTGGAATACCTGAGTTTCGCCGACATCGAAAATCTCTTTTATGCAGTTGTTGGTGAGATCACCTCGACGCCACCCAGTACTGGGGCGGGAGTTCGGGAGTATTGCGATAACTCGTATAACGGATGCTTTTCGAAGGTTGAGGTAAACGATTTCCGAAGGTTTCTTGGTTATGTGTTGACGGATGGATACAGCTGGATCTAGGTATTGTTAGCTTGGGTGAGATATATTGCGTCCCCTGTATCCCCAACACCAGATTGCATAACCAGAAAGTTTCGGGAGTTTATAAGTGGGAATTCAAGTAGCTCCTAGAATATCTTTTCGACAGATGTATGATTTGAGATTGGGGTCCAACGTCTAGTGGTTCGCTTTTCACGGTCGATTTACAGTGGTCGCAAGACGTCTTAAAGAATCCTTAGCTATGCCGATTCGGGGACGTCTTGTTTGTCATTCGTGACGTCCGCTGTACGTCGTGCCCGTGGGGCCTCATCACGAACACTTTGGGCGAAATCTCTATCATATGTTTGTTTCCGGCTTATTCTGCGAGCCAAATCCTTTGTTTTTTTGTTTCGTGGTATTCGAGTGGCTTCAATGCCAAGTGTTGATTCCATACCTTCCCTAAGCAGTGTTCTCATATTTCTATGTGGATACTAAGCCTTCTTGATCATCGAGATTTTCATGCCAATTCTCTTCCAACCGACGTGCTTCTCTTCAAGTGGATCCGATCATTTCAAAATTCGCGTGATCAATTCTAAGTTTTCTCAACGGTGTTTGTTTCATCCGTCCCAAGTTGCCTTTGTTTTTCAGCCCTCCCACCCTTTTTCTTCAGGGACTCATATTTCTTAATCAAGTATCATTTCATTGATGGGAAGTCTCTCCATTCTTTTCCGTCAATGTTCTTATCCGGTGATTCTCAGGAAGATACTAACGAAGCTTCAAGTGTATCATTCTTCATTCTCGTATTCTTATCCGGTGGATTCAATTCAAGTTGCAGGTGTTAATCTTATCCCCTTCCCCATTTCAAGTGCTTTCGTATGACGGTGTATCTCTTAATCTTTCACCTCTCGCTATTCATTTGTTCCGGAGTGTTGAAGATATCTCAGGAGATTCGTGTTTTCATTCAAGATCCGTTCAAGCTATTTCGAGGTTGTTATCTCATTCAAGCCATTTAATTCAACCGGCACAATCTCTCTTTTAAATTGTTCAACGGTGTATCTTTTGAGTGGGCCCTAACCCACAGGTCTTTTCCCAGGATCTTACCAGACTCTTCTATTTTTCTGGAGTTATTCTCAAATGCATTTTAAAGTTTGACGTAAGAATGAATTACCATCAGTCAAATGTCTTTCTCCAAGATCTTTCAAATTCTTTTCATCGTTGGTCCAACCTTTATATTTTTCATCCCGGAGTATCTCAACAATTCATGGTGGTGTTTCTCGTCGTCATTCTCGGATCACCGAAGAAGAGTTCCTCTTAAATCCTTATCCGTTCTTCCAAAGATTCATGATTCTAGCTTGATGCCATCCTCTCATAATTGTTTTCGATTGTGAGAATTCTTTTCACTCATCCAGAGCAATTCAGGAGTCTTTTCAGTTTGATTCTCCGGAGCCCATCATCTCATAATTATTCATTCTCAGCGTGTAGCTATCGTTCTCCAAATCATACCGGTGAATCGTTCAAATATCCTCTAATCAGTTCATGATCTCTTCGTTCTCATGTATCTAAATTCCCTCAAGTATCTTCATTCATTTTCCAATTCTTCCCGGTGAATTGTGCCTTTGCGACTTTCATTTTCAATTCTTACGGCGGTTCTTTCAACATTCCTCTTCCATTGTTATCGTATCAATTAACTCGTTCTTTCCGAATCCTACCGGTGGTTTGTTAAAGCTTTTCCCAAGTTTGCGCTATGTCTATCCTTAATCCCTCAAGAAGAATAAGTGGTATGCCAAATCCATTGCTTGTCATCAATTTAAATTGGTGAAGGATACACATAACATAATTCTTGTTCTTGTTTCATCCAAGTGATTAATTTTTCTTCCGGAGTTCATAGTGATATCAATTTCTCAGTTATATGTGTTCATCTTCTTCTGGAGTTCCAAGTTTTCCACATTATCTCGTCGCGAAGCTCCATCTAAATCATCACAAGGCTTCACCTTGTGTTGTCAACTTCTCTTTCTTTCTATCATCCTTTTGTTTACCGGAGTTCTTCATGGAGGCTCTACATGGTGCTTCGTCAAGGATTCCTTTCATTCTTCAATTGTTCTTCAAGATTTCTCTCGGAGTCAAGATCCGTCAAGCTATACTCTAAAATAAACATGGTGTTCAACACACGTTTTGTTTTGTGGAGTCCAAGCATTATTCTTCTTGCATTCTGAAGTACAATTCGTTCTACCTTATCATTTGAGGTGGTGTTATGTCATTCTTGACAATTTGAGTTCGTGTTTCATGATTCACATGTTGTCAAGAATGAGATATTTTAAATCCACCAATCTCTTCGTTGGAGTTATCTTGTGTCATGTTTCACCTAAAGCCTTCACTAAGGAATGTTGCTATTATGGTGCTTATCAATGATCCAAGTTTTCTCCTATCCTCTTGGTGAAAGAAGTTTTTCATCACCTTGGTGCTCTCACTCAAATCAATGGCTTCCTTTAGTGGCCGTTTGTCACCTCATAATGTTGAGATGTTTCCATAAGCCCACTACAAGCTTATTCTTTTCGTTGTTGGTTTTCCAACAACTCCGTTCAATCCCTCTTGTCAGGATGCTTTTCAAATTCAATTGTGGTAGAAGTTGTCTTTTTCTTCTCCGTTTTTTTTCTTTCCAACGATCTAGCTTCTACTCTTTGTTCCGGAGGCGTTGTGTTGTTTCCCACTTCAACCAATCATCTCGTTTTCTCAAGATCATGTTTGTTCCTTGCTTATCTATTTAACCGGAGTGTTGTGTCATCCCTTCAATTTCTTTTCATCTTATCAAGTTTTCTTCTCTTTTCTACGGAAGTGCAGTCCAAATTCTGTCATTCTTGTTCCTTGGTTATCTCATTATACCGGTGTGGTCATATTCTTTTGGTTTTTGTAGCTCTTATTTCCATGTCTTTCAACCTACAAGGTTCTCGTAATGTTCCTTGTTCCTCTTTGCTAACAAAGTGTTTGCAATCTCGTTCATCTCCATTGTATTCTTTCTTTCCATTTGTTCAACCTCGCAAGGTTCTTTGGTTTCACTCTTTTGTCAAAGAAGCAACTTTGTTTTACCTATTCCTCTTCCGCTTTTCTCCGGTGCCATCCTAGATCTCTGGACGAGATCCTCTTGTAGTGGTGGAGTGTTGTAACGCCCTGAGACCGATGCTCCAGTCGGCTTCCATATTTTTTGTTATCGTTGTGTGTATTTATTTGTTTGCTGCATTCATCATGTCATCATACGCATTGCATCCGCATGTTTTCATAAAACTTGCATCCGCTCGTAGTTTCCGCGTTCCCCCTTGCTTTCATGACCGTTCCGAGACCAACCTTGTTCTTCGTTTTCCATCTTGCTTAAACCGAAGTCCCTCTTTGCACAGTGCATCGCCCCCGACTATCGTTACCGTTGGGTCCGGATTATCCCGAAACATCTATATAACATCTCCGTTTTCTTAATTTGGTCCCCTAACCTATTTATCCGAGACCGTCCGATTTTAATCGGAGGGTCCAAACCTAATCCTATTGTTCCTATATATAGACCAACCCCTACCCTAAAAATTAGGAGCATTGTCCCAT
Organism: Triticum aestivum; assembly: GCF_018294505.1. Taxonomy (NCBI): domain Eukaryota; kingdom Viridiplantae; phylum Streptophyta; class Magnoliopsida; order Poales; family Poaceae; genus Triticum; species Triticum aestivum. Next base: position 246,147,276 of record NC_057796.1, on the reverse strand, counting down.
CCTCCCAGCCGCCGCCGCCAGTCCTCTTCCACCTCGGGATCCTCCCGATCCAAATCCACCCGCAGCTAATCATCCTTCCCTGCCTCGAGCTGAGCCAGGAGCTCGTCCACGACCCCGAGTCACTTCTCCCGCCGGCAATCGAAGCCACCGACTAGGACCCCGTCGTCCTCCGGAAACAACCAGGAGCTCAAGCTCCCTCCTCTCTGTCCATGGCGCCCCCGCCCCGAGCACGCAGGACCGCGCCCTTCCTCCCTGCTCTTCCTTCCCTCCTCACGCTGCTCCTCCCTGACCATGCCTCCCCGTCCCGTTGTTCCTTGCAGGGAACCATGGCTGCCGCCTGGAGCAGCAGCAGCGCCCGAGCGCTCCTCCACCGGCGATCCATGAACCGGGCCGCTCCCGCACCCCACCTCCTTCCTCTCCCTTCCCTGTCTTTCTCCCTCACCTCACATCTCTCCCTCTCTGTTTGCTTGAACAAGAGACAGCGACGCTGGCTGGAGCTTCTCCACCGCCGACTCCCTCCGTCTCTGGTTCCGCCCGGCTCCGCTGCCTCGCCACGGCGGACCTCGCCAGCAGGTCCCGTCGACGAGCCCCTACTCTTTTCCTCCCCTCTCGCTTGCCTTTCTCTGAGCTTCTCTGACCCCACCGCGATGCCCTCTGCAGGTAGACATCGCCGCCTTGGATCCGCGCCAAGCTCCGTCGTCCCCGCGCCCCTACCGTCTCGCCAGATCCGGCAGGTCCTCATCGCCGCGTCGCGCCCCCCTACATCGCGCTGCCGCTCCCCTGCTTCACCTGCTTGAGCCGCCGCTACTCTGCTTCCTGACGAGCAGAGGAGCTCGCTCGCCCGCTTGTTCGCCTGTGCGTGGCCGCCCGGATGGGCCACATCGTCTGCCTCTAGCGCCCCCCGTGGGTCGCTTCCTCTCCAGATCCGGCCCAGTGGCCCATGGTGAGCCGCCCCCAGCGCCTGCCTTGTTCGGCCCCTGTTCCAGATTCAGCCCGCCTATGTTTTTTTCCGAGCCCTGTCAATTTCTCTAATTATCCAGAGTTGGCAGAATTGTAGAAAAACCCTCTAACTTCATGCATATAATTACTCATGAATTATGCATCATACGTAAAAACTTTATATATGAAAAATGTCTAGAATTTCATCTAGTTTCATAATATGCTGCTCTCATCCATGTTTAAAATGTTTAACATGCTGTTTGTGTTTATTTTGCATAAATGCCATGTTAAAATGATTTATTTCATATCTAAATAACCGTAGCTCCGAATTAAATAAACTATATATGTAATTGTCTAGAAAAATGCATAGATTAACTTGGTGCACTTTGTTTTACTGTTTAACAACACTAAAATATGGTTTAGGGCAGAACAGTACCAATTCCAAAATATGCATATGAGGATTTTTCCGGAATTGTCATTTGTTATTTTCGGCCTCATTTAAACTTGCCTAGATAGGTTGTTTAATTATGCTTCACCTCTTGCCATGTTAACCAACATTTAATCTTGTCTTGTTCCTAAACGAGAGCAAACTAAATAACTTGAATGTGGTGTTTCGTCAATATGCAAGTCGTTGCATATTGAGCTCCACTTAATTTGTAGTATTGTTTGTGCTCCCATATTGTCATGCCTCATTAAACTGGACATGCATCATACTTGATTATGCATCATGCCATGCTTATGTGTTGGTTGTTTACCATGATGTTTGCTTCTTTCCGGTTGCGCTTCTCCTTGATAGTTTCGGTTTAGTTGCGATTGTGAGGATCCGCTCGACTACGTCCGTTTGTCTTCTTCATGGACTCGTTCTTCTTCCTAGCGGGATTTCAGGCAAGATGACCATACCCTCGAAATCACTTCTATCTTTGCTTGCTAGTTGTTCACTCTATTGCTATGCCGCGCTACCTACCACCTGCTATATCATGCCTCCCATATTGCCATGTCAAGCCTCTAACCCACCTTTCCTAGCAAACGGTTGTTTGGCTATGTTACCGCTTTTGCTCAGCCCCTCTTATAGCGTTGCTAGTTGCACGTGAAGTTGAAGTTGGTTCCATCTTGGAACATGGATATTTTGGCATATCACAATATCTCTTATTTAATTAATGCATCTATATACTTGGTAAAGGGTGGAAGGCTCGGCCTTATGCCTGGTGTTTTGTTCCACTCTTGCCCCCTTAGTTTCCGTCATACCGGTGTTACGTTCCTTGATTTTGCATCCCTTACGCGGTTGGGTGATTTATGGGACCCCCTTGACAGTTCGCCTTGAATAAAACTCCTCCAGCAAGGCCCAAAATTGGTTTTACCATTTGCCTAACAACCTATTACCTTTCCCTTGGGAGTAATTAACCCGAGGGTCATCTTTATTTTAGCCCCCCCGGGCCGATGCTTCTCTAAGTGTTGGTCCGAACTAGAGCACCGTGCGGGACCGTCCCTTGGCAACTTGGGTTACGTTGGTACTTGTACACTTTGCTCATCCGGTGTGCCCTGAGAATGAGATATGTCCAGCTCCTATCGGGATTTGTCGGCACAGTCGGGTGGTCTTGCTGGTCTTGTTTTACCATTGTCGAAATGTCTTGTAACCGGGACTCCGAGCCTGATCGGGTCTTCCCGAGAGAAGGAATGTCCTTCGTTGACCGTGAGAGCTTGTGATGGGCTAAGTTGGGACACCCCTGCAGGGTATTATCTTTCGAAAGCCGTGCCCGCGGTTATGTGGCAGATGGGAATTTGTTAATGTCCGGTTGTAGAGAACTTGACACTTGACTTAATTAAAATACATCAACCGCGTGTGTAGCCGTGATGGTCTCTTCTCGGCGGAGTCCGGGAAGTGAACACGGTTCTTGTGTTATGGTTGTGCGTAAGTAGTTTCAGGATCACTTCTTGATCACTTCTAGCTTCACGACCGTTGCGTTGCTTCTCTTCTCGCTCTTATTTGCGTATGTTAGCCACCATACATGCTTAGTGCTTGCTGCAGCTCCACCCCACTACCTTCTCCTACCCATAAGCTTAAATAGTCTTGATCTCGCGGGTGTGAGATTGTTGAGTCCTCGTGACTCACAGATTCTACCAAAACAATTGCAGGTGCCGACGATATCACTGCGGGTGATGCAACCGAGCTCAAGTGGGAGTACGACGAGGACCTTAGTCGTTACTATGTTTCGTTTCCTGTTGATCAGTAGTGGAGCCCAGTTGGGACGATCGGGGATCTAGCAGTTGGGTCCATCTTCCTTTCTTTTGGTTTTGTCCGTAGTCGGACTATGTGTGTTTTGAATGATGTATGATTTAATTCAAGTATTGTGTGAAGTGGCGATTGTAAGCCAACCCTCTTTATCCCATTCTTGTTCATTACATGGGATTGTGTGAAGATGACCCTTCTTGCGACAAAACCTACAATGCGGTTATGCCTCTAAGTCGTGCCTCGACACGTGAGAGATATAGCCGCATCGTGGGCGTTACAGAATCGGCTCATGGCGGCAACGCAGCCAGTGAGCCAACGCACATCCTTGATCCGCTTGGGCGCCTCAATCTGTTCAATAGCCTTGATCTTGTCTGGGTTTGCCTCGATCCTGCGCTGCGACACATAGAACCCGAGAAGCTTGCCGAACGGAATGCCGGAGACACACTTCTCAGGGTTCAGCTTGAGGTTGATCTTGCGCAGGTTGGCAAATGTCTCTTCCAGGTCTTGTACAAGAGTTGCCCTGTCCTTGGTTTTGACCACTATGTCATCCATGTATGCTTTACTATTTCTATGGAGCTGGGGTTTGAAACCAATTTGGACCGCTCTTGCAAATGTCGAGCCAGCACTCTTCAACCCGAAAGGCATCCGTAAAAAGCAATACGTACCACATGGGGTGATGAATGTTGTCTTCTCTTCATCTTCTCTTGTCATGAAGATCTGGTGGTAGCCCGAGTAGGCGTCGAGGAATGACAACAGATCACACCCGGCCATGGAGTCAACAATCTGGTCGATGCGCGGCAACGGGAAGGGGTCCTTGGGACAAGCCTTATTGATATCTGTGTAGTCAATACACAACCTCCACTTCCCATTTTCCTTGTGCACCACCACCGGATTGGCCAACCATGTCGGATGGAGTAGTCCTCTCACCAAACCTGCCGCTTCCAACTTCCTGATCTCCTCTGTGATGAACTCCTGCCTTTCTAGAGACTGCTTCTTGACCTTCTGCTTGATGGGCCGCGCATGAGGACAGACAGGTAGGTGGTGCTCAATCACCTCCCTGGGAACACCGGGGGTGTCAGATGCTTGCCATGCAAACACATCGACATTCGCCCGCAGGAAGGTGACGAGCGCGCCTTCCTATTTGCTGTCGAGGGTGGAGCTTATGGTGAAAGCCCCTCCCGTGCCATCCTCCCTAATGGACACCTTCTTGGTCTGCAGTGGCTCAGCTCTGGATTTCTTGCTCTTGCCGGTGGAGCTCTCTGGCACATCCTCGACGGTAGCACAACACTCCGAAGAGGTGCTCTTGCCGGAGTGGGTGCGAGAGGTCTTGTCGGGCTTCTTCTTCCCTCCCGGGGCTTCAGCGGCAGGAGCAAGTGCCTTGGTGGCAGCTGTTGCAACTGCTTCCCCGTAGAGTTAGTCGGCGCAAATCAGCGCGTCCTTCTTGTCGGAGGGGACGGAGATGATGGTCAACGGCCCAGGCATCTTCAGCATGTTGTACGCGTAGTGTGACGCCGCCATGAACTTGGCTAGTGCCGGGCGGCCGAGGATCCCGTTGTAGAGCAAGGGGATCTCGGCCACATCGAAGACGATCCTCTCCGTCCGGTAGTTTAACTCTCCTCCAAACGTCATGGGCAATGTGACCTTCCCCTTCGGCTGGCTCCTCCCCGAATTGACCCCTTGAAACGTGCCCGTTTCCTCGAGGTCTCCATCAGGAATTTGCAGCCTTTTGATCACGACGGGCGAGATCAAGTTCAGGCCGGCCCCGCCGTCGACCAACATCTTGTTCACCTTGAGGTTGTGTATCGTTGGCGAGACCAAGAATGGCAAACACCCGACCGCGGTTGTGCGTTCAGGGTGGTCCTCGGCGTCAAAGATGAGGGGCGGGCTGTACCACTTCAGCGGCTTCTGAGCGTCGAACGACGGCTCCGCTGTTGTAATCTCACGGGCCCACTGCTTGAGCTGGCGGTGAGAAGTATGCAGCGAGGCGCCACAATCAACGCACGTGGCCTTCGTAGCCTTCTGGAACTCTTGCTCGCCGGACTCGTCGTCCTTGTCATGATCATCGTCTTCTTGCTTCTTGTCACGGCCCCGGGCAGGCCTCTCTTGCTAGTTGTCCTTGCCGCGGTGGCCTCCTTGGCCGCCACGCTTCTTGCCGGAACCTTCGGCACCGTCCTGACCCTTCTCCTTGTCCCGCCTCTCATACTCGGCCTTTTTTCTTTTCGGCCAGCAACTCAACTTGTCGGCGGTTCTGGAGGTCGTGGCCTTTGGTGCGATGGATCTTGCAATACTGCTTGTCGGAGCCCCCCGGCTTGTCGGCAGCCGCTAAGGCCTGGCAGGCGGCGCACCCGGCAATTTCCTTGCCGGGGTCGTCTGCCTTGGCCTTCTTGGTGGCGCCGGTGCTGTCGGATCCCTCGACGGCAAGCATGGTCTTGCCCATGCGTTTCCTGTTGCAACATCGGCCCTTCTTCGTCGAGGCGGTGGTGTCTTCATCAGTAGAGTCGGTTTCCGTGCCGGCGTCCTTGCCGGGGTACTTCCCTCTTCAGCCTGGGCGCACCTATCGGCCAGAACATAAAGTTCGGCCACATCCTTAACCTTGGTCATCGCCAACTCCTCGCGCATCTTGCGGTTGCGCACGTTCTGATGGAACGCGCTAATCACGGCGGCGGGATGAACGTCGGGGATGTTGTACTACACCCGGCTGAATCTCTGGATGTACTTGCGCAGGTTTTCCCCTTCCTTCTGGGGAATGATATGCAAATCACTGGCCTGGCCATGAGCTTGATGGCCTCCAGTGAAGGCGCCAACGAACTCATGGCACAGATCCGACCAAGAAGAAATGGAATCCGCCAGCAAGTGCATCAACCAAGACATGACATTGGGCTTCAGTGGAAACGGGAAGTAATTGGCAAGCACCTTGTCGTCGCAAGCTCCGGTAGCCTGCATCGCGATGGTGTAGATGCTGAGGAACTCTGACGGATGGGTCTTTCTAGTGTACTTCTCGCCGACGTCGGGCTTGAACGTGCGGTGGGACGGCCACTGGAACTGCCGCAGCTCACGGGTAAAGGCCGGGTAGCCCACCTCGTAAGGTAGGCCGCCGGAGCCCCCCGATGTTGGGTGGTCCATAGCGGGTCCCGCCCGCTTGTCCGACTAGTGCCATGTATCACGCCGGCGCTCGATAGTGGTTCGAGCATCTTCATGAGCTCGTTCTCGAAGAACTTGGCGATGGTCGCGGTGGGTCCGCGGGTCGGACGACGCTATAGAGATGTTATCACAAGCATCGTCACGACGGGTTGACACCCGCGGTGGCTGGTGAGGAGGAGGAGAGTGCACCGTGACCGCATCACCCCCGGTCCTCCCGGCGCTGGCATATGGTGGCTCGATGGAGCGCTGGCCCGAGGGCCCCGCTGTCGGTGTCAAAACCGGCGGATCTCGGGTAGGGGGTCCCGAACTGTGCGTCTAGGATCGATGGTAACAGGAGGCGGGGGACACGATGTTTACCCAGGTTAGGGCCCTCTCTATGGAGGTAATACCCTACTTCCTGCTTGATTGATCTTGATGAATATGAGTGTTATAAGAGTTGATCTACCACGAGATCGTAATGGCTAAACCCTAGAAGTCTAGCATATATGACTATGGTAATGTGTGTCCGTTCCGGACTAACCCCTCTGGTTTATATAGACACCGGGGGGTCTAGAGTTTACATAGAGTCGGTTACATAAGAAGGAATCTTCATAATCGGTCGCCAAGCTTGACTTCCACGCCAAGTAGAGTCCAATCCGAACACGGGTACAGTCTTCGGCCTTCATGTCTTCACAGCCCATCAGTCCGGCCCATGGATAACAGGCCGGACGCCCGAGGACCCCTTAGTCCAGGACTCCCTCAGTAGCCCCTGAACCTGGCTTCAATGACGAGGAGTCCGGTGCGCAGATTGTCTTCGACATTGCAAGGCGGGTTCCCCTTTCTCCGAACTCCAAGATAGTCTTCAGATGTGTTGATTGTATCCGAACTTGAATATATAATTATAGAGGATTTAATATCCTATGAGTCCAATCCCGACAACTCTTTGGTAATATGAAATCACGCCTACTTCAGCCATTATTTGCGAACCGCCTTTTAGCTGGCTCGTCGCCCCACGCCCTAAGATGCGATTTAATTGGCGTATCTTATCCGAGCGGAGATCGTGTCTCCCTTTTTTCAGGGGATTCCTGTCAACCCGGACGTGGGTTACCCAACCGTCGTTTGGGTGCAACTCCTTGGAAACAGGCAAGTTTTGAGGACCGGGAGGAGGCGCTTAATATTCACAGCCTCTATATAGGGGTACCGCTCCGTATTTTTCCATCAGGCTTGCTTCTTCCTCAACCCTTGATACCTCGAGTTCCAACACCCGGGTTTCGACCAGCACAAGCTCCGATCATGTCCGGATCCAACCGTCAAGGCCGGTGGGTGGCCTCTACTGTCATAGAGGAGCATATTGCAAAGCTTCAAGCGGCCAGATATCTGACCGCAGAAATCCCTCATTAGCTTCCTGCCGAGGGGCAGATTATTCCCACCCCCAGATCTGGCGAGAGGGTCGTGTTCCTATCCCACTTCCTTCATGGGTTAGGGTTCGCACTTAACCCCTTCGTCCGGGGGCTCATGTTCTATTACGGGCTAGATTTTCACGATCTGGCCCCGGACTCTATTCTTCTATCGGCGTTTATCGTCATGTGCGAAACCTTACTCCGAACTCCTCTGCACTTTGGCTTGTGGCTCAAGACCTTCAACGTGAAGCCGCAAGTGATAGAGGGGGAGCAGGCAGAGTGCGGTGGCGCCATAGTGGGCAAGCTCGCTAGCACTGTTTGGTTTCATGGATCCTTCGCCGAATCCTCCGACTTATGGCGGCAGGGGTGGTTCTACATTACCGAGCCTTGTGGCTCTAAGTGGGCAACTGCGCCTGCGTTCCGATCCGGCCCCCCAATTCGGCTCGCTTCATAGATCAATGAGGGGTTGGACTGGGGATCCGTTGATGAAGTGCGAACTCTGCAGGGTCGCATTCGAAGCCTTGCCGAGAAGGGCATCGATCTTGTTGACGTTATTCAAGTAATGCTGGTCCGTCGGATTCTGCCGTGCCAGCGGCGGCCTCGCCGCATGTGGGAGTTTAACCCAGAAGGGCCGCGGACTCTTCAGCACTATGCACGAAGGAATGAGGAGGTTGTTTTTCGGGGAACGAGAGCAATGGCCCGGCACCACCGAAGACATCGGCCTCCACAGCAATCATTCGACCACCCCGGTAAGTATTACACTTCTGAACACCCGGTAGTCGAGCGTCCCATAATAAGATATTGAGCAATCCATCTTTTTCCAGGGCTGGATAAAGAAGGTGGAACGGATTAGGTGTCTGGCTCCTCTTCCCGAAGACTCAGCTACTCCGGTGCTAGTAAGGATGGTAGCCTCGGTGCCACGCCCGGTGCCGGTAAGGGAGGGTAAAGAGGAGAGTGAGAAGGCTCAAGAGGACCTTGGTTCTGGAGGTAAGTCGGACACTGAGTCCGGGGAGATCGACCTTTCCTCGCCTGAAGACAGAGGCGAAAAAGGATCCAGTATCCCTTCTCCTAGCAGGAGGAAAAGGGCCGCCTCCGAAGATTGGGAGGGGTGGTCTTCTAAGAGGGGCAAGATGCCACCGGCGAGCGGCTTGGGCTTGGAAAGCGATGCCGCTGAACAGCTCCAACAAGGGGACGAGCCCTCGGCCAAACCGTAAGTGAATCCAGAACACTTTGATAGCGTCTGCTTCGTTGTTGTTAACCGAAGATATTCGTAACGCGTTCATGCATTTTTGCAGGTCGGCACAGAGTTTTTCTGGGCAATCCTCTTCTTCGGGAAGTCTCCTCCCAGAGATGATGGAGAGCGAGACGCCTCCTCGAACCTCTTCATCCAATAGGGCAGATGACTCTAAAGTGTCGTCGCGGAGGGTCCCTTTTAATCAACTAGTTGCACAAGGGACAAAGGCGGCAGTGCCTGAAGGTGGATCTCTGACCGTCCAGGAGTCCGGAGCTGACGATAGCAAAGGCCCCGGACTGTCTGGCTCGCAGCCGACAGTGATTCTGGAGACGGGTGAACAGATTCCTTTAGAGGATGGTGGTGCTCCTAGAGAGGCTCCCGGAGACCAGGGGGCTCCGGATATATTGCGGGACATGTTGCAAAAAGCATCTGTCTCGGGGGAACAGCGTACCTTGATGGGTACGGTGATTGAGAGGATTTCATCCGCGAAGAGCAGATGAAATGAAGCCTTCATGAGCCTACTAAAGGGCTTCGAGGTATGTGACATAATGTTTTCAGTTATGCTTCCTTTGCAAAGATGCGCCTGTATATAGGTAGTAGCCCCTGAGACTCAGGTTGTCTTCCATTAGGAAGCAAACAGAGGATCAACACTGATCATTTTGAGGACTAACCCGATGAGCTTGAACACAGGCTGCTTCCCCTTTGGCCACTTCCCGGACTATGGAAATTGCCGAGCTACAGCGGAAGCTTGACGTGGCAGGGGATGATCTTGCATTAATTAATACGTGTCTTGACGAGTCGCAAAGTATGTATTCCGGGCGATCCTCATACATTGTTTGTGGTATAAACATAATGCTGAGATTTTAGATGCTGGAATGCGCGTGGCTGCAGATGGTGCTGCCGCCGTTGAATTTCTTCGAGCGGAGCTGACCCAGGCCAAGGAGGAGGTCCATCGTAGCAATGCTGCTGCCGAAAAGGCATTGGCTGAATTAAAGGCCGAACAAGCTGCCCAATGCCAAGGTGAGGAGAAGATATCCACAATGACACTCGAACTGGAGAATGCCACTGGCCGCTGCGAATTTCTTGAGAAGGAGAATAAAGCTTTAACGGATGAACTGGACAAGGCCCGACAGGAGGTGAGAGAAGCGCGATCAGAATCCAGAGCAATCCGTGAGGAAGTTCGGCAGGCGAAGGAGATTGTGGCTGGAAAGCCTTTTCTGCTGCAAACTAAGCTTGGTGACCCGGACTATGCTCAGCTTAACCAAGTGTGGAGTTCTCCGGACGAGTTTTTGGACTTGCCGAAGAGTTCTTCCGATGCGGCGCAGTATTACCAAGCGCGAGATGGATATGCAACGGAGAAGCTTTTTTGGTCGCAGTTTGGTGCGTCAAAGCGTCCTCTGCTGCTCAATGAATAGATGTCCCAATGGGCCGAACTTCATAGGATATCCGGTGCTGCCATGAAGGATGTCATAATCCGGTTGTGGCCAACCGAGCCTGCGCCGAATAGCTATTTCGGTTTGGTGCAGAAGCTTGTTGACGCGGTGCCGCGTATCGACGCTATGAAGCGGTCAACGTGCATTGAAGGTGCACGGATGGCCTTCACCCGAGTCAAGACATTCTGGGGGAAGATGAAGGCCATCGATGTTGTGGCGAAGAGTCCACCCAAAGGCAAGGACCGTCCGGAACTGGAGCATTATTTTGAAGACGTCCTAGGGGTCGCCCGCCTGATAGAGGGCCAATGCTCGAAAGACATAATGTTCGAGTGAGGTGTATGATAATTGTAAAAGACAATTTTATAGTTAATCTATTTATATATTTTTGCTTGAAAGCTTGAATTCCTCCTGTGTGGCTGTTTTTGATATAAACTGGAAGTTTTCCAGTCGCCGGCTTCAGCCCCCTCGTAGGAAGTATGGGGGTGTTCGGAAAAGCATTTAATCACTCTTTATCCAATGTCTTGGTCCATGAAGGAGGTGATAATGTGGCGAACCAGGCAATCGGACTATAGGGCGTTAACACTTTCACTTAGCCATAAGAGTTTTATGGTGGGACTACAACATAGCCCCTGGTATGTATACGGGGTATGGTGCCTTACATATTTGATCTGAAAAAGATCCTTCGTGTGACACGGGGAATCACTAGAGATTCCGAGAAGTCATCAAGTGGTGGACCAGCTCGCGCCGCATCATGACAGTCAGTTTTCGGCTTTCTCTACTGAGGTGCTCGTCCGCTTTAGACCAGGGCACAATCGCAGCAGTTCTCCCTTTACTACCCTAGCCGATATAGCGGAACGTAGGGTAGCAAGCACAGGAGCCGGGCAACCCAACTATTGACCCAAGACAATGATTCGGAGCTGATGCATGTAAGGCCGAACTTGCGACGCCGAAGTATGCTATAGAGCTGTTTGGACTTTTACTGGCAACTCATTTGTTCCCACGCCGAGCCCCTGGCAGGTTATACCAAGGTATTTATGTGAAAATACCATAGGACCATACTTGTTGGGGAAACACTGCGGGTGGTTAGTTCGGATATTGTTTACTGGGAACTGAGCGCTATGCCAATGATAACTTATGATATATATAAAGGCCATCCTCCTGGCTATTTGACATGTTCGGGGTCGGAGGCAGAGGAACAGGCATAGTACAGGCTCAAAAAATAGAGAGTGCGGTCTACAAAGGTTATTTTGGACCTCCTGTCGCACGTCTGCGCCACCAGTCCTTGGTGGGGGGAATCCTTGATGGAAATAGCCCCTTAAGTGAGTGTACGGATCCGGACTCCGATAGAGCCGGTTTTCAGATGTTTATCCTGTTCGCCACCTATTTTTAAAGGATGGAGAAAGAGGAAATAAAGAGAAAATAAATGATAACAATAAAAGAAGTTACTGGAGTGCTTGCAGGCTTGTCCGTGTTGTGCTTCCGCCAATACCCATGGTATCTTGAGTGCGTAATGATGTATGCGCGGTACAAATTTTGTGGGTGTACGAAGTGGGCGGCGGAAGCCGGGTTGCTATTTCCGCTCTGGGAGTAGTTGAACTTTTGGTGGAAATTGCTTCTGACCCCCGGTACTTCGTTGGTGAACCTTTCCGTCATCCCTGTCGTCTGGCGGCCTCCTTCCCCTGTGTTCGGCGTTGAGCTTGCCGGCCTATTTAAGGACCCAGCAGTTTCTGTTAGTATGATTGGCTGGTTTATCGGGGTGGCCATGAATCTGGCAGGGTCGGTCCAATATCCTGTCCAGGTTGGATGGTTCGTCGCGATTTGCCTTGAATGGCTTCTTCCGCTGACCGGGCTTGGGATTGCTGAATCCGGCGTTGACCGTTGTGTCACGTGATCTGTCGTTATCATTACAACTGTTGTATTTGCTTCGTCGTGGCTTGTAGTTGCCGTCTCGGATTTCGGAACTGCCCGGGTCGCTGGCGCTGTTGCTTCTGCGAGCGAGCTAGCTGTCTTCCCCCGTGCAAAAGCGGGTCATCAGAGCAGTGAGGGCTGTCATGGATTTAGGTCCTTCTTGGCCGAGGTGGCGTGTCAGCCATTCGTCCCGGACGCTGTGTCTGAAGGCCGCAAGGGCTTCCGTGTCCGGATAGTCGACGATTTGTAACACCCCAAAAAAATTGACCTTGTTTTATTAATTAAAATTTTGCTAGGAAATTAAATTTTTATTTTTCTGGACTTCTCCTTTGATTTCAGAACCCCTCTTCTCTTTAATATTGTGGGTTTTTACCTCAAATGGAAACTTTCCAAAAGTATTATTGGACTTGTATGCCCTCTTTATAAAAACAATTCTTTATCAGTGGATTTATTTGCATAATTAATTTTTCATGAGCTTTGTTCTTTTAAAGTGATCATTCATAAATTTGGAGCCCCTTTTTCACTGCAACCTTTTGATAAATACATTTAAAATTTTCACCAAAATTTGGGGATGTCATGTGAGGTTTCCACATCACTTTTATGCAAAAATATCCTTTGGTCATTGGAGATTTTCAGCTCTACATCAATTTTTTTAAATCTGGTCCAGTAGGTATTTTTGCACTACAACCTGTTTAAATATTCTTCTAAAAATTCTTCCAAGTGTTTGGAGATGTCAGTAGATGCTCATAATTCAACTTCATGCAAAAACCCAGTGTTGTTCTTTGAAAAATTTGAGTGAATCAACCTCATCTTCATTCTGCTCCAGTTTGGTGATTTGTACTGCAACCCTATTTTATTTTGCCCTACTGCCCTTGAGATTTTTCCTACTTATAGTCCTCCCTACCAAACCCTTAAGTCCAGGAGATTGGACCCATTGGAGTAATTTTAGTGCATGCAATGATAGCCTTTAGTTTCTGCCCAAAACTGGTTTTCTCAAAAACTTGCACTAACAAATTTCTTTTTTTGCCAAACTAACCTTACCACCTTCTTTAGCTCCTAAAGAGACTAGGATCTGGAGATTTTTGCCACCCCAAGAGTTGCCTAGATGCCCATGGCATTCTGTCGAACACCCTGTGTGCAGGAACAGTTTTGGCATGTCTTCTAGTTTGCATTGTGGACTTGAGCCCCTGACCCATCCAGCATGTCCACTAACCTCCTAGCTATCCCTAACCCTGGCCTATTAACTGCCAGCATCACCCAAGCCCTCTAGCACGCGCAGGCATTTCGTCGAACACCTGGTGTGCGTGCTCTGGGCATGGCCAGAGCGCGCGTTTTGCACGTGCGTGCGCACGGGTCGCCGCGTCGCATCCCTGGCCCTTGCTCGCCTGCAGAGCCGCGCCCTGCACTCGCCCACTCACCAGAAACCTCCAAGCCTCCATGGCGCCCTACAGCGCCGCTGTCAGGGCTCCCTTGGCGGCACGCCGGCGTCGGCAGCGGGCTCTGCCGTGGTCGGCGCCGCCCAAGCCACCCGCGCGCGCCAGCTGCCCCCTGGGAACAGCCCGAGCTTATCCGCAAGCCGTCGGCACGCGCTCGTCGCCGCCACGTAGTCCTGCAGTTACAGAAAAGTGGTCGCCGGCGATCCTATCCTCGGCCGCCGCAGGACCGACCTCGAGCGCCTATTTAAGGAGGCCCCGAGCTCCTCCGAGCACTCAGGCAACCCCAGGCCACCCCCATAGTACTCCCACAGCCAGCAATCGACGAGGAGGGGCCTTCTTCCTCATCTCCGGCCAGTTCGGCCGCCGCCGAGCTCCGGTGCAATACGTCGCAGCCAGGCCCTCCCTCGCCCATCCAACGCCACCAAATGTCTCCCCATAGCCATGCGAAGCTGCCTAGCGCCTCAGCCTCGACCAAGGACCACCATAGCCCGAAGCCCACTTTGCTCCCGAACCACCGTCCGCCGCGGAGCTCGCCGCCGGTGACTTCCTCCGTCCCCACCTGCCTAGCGCCCACCAGTAGGACCGCCCCCGTCTGGCGGATCCATCCCTGCCCTCGGGGCCCCGTGGGGAGCTGCCGTTCGTCGACGGCGATCGCCGGAGACCCGCCACCGTTCGGGCAGAGAGAGAGGAGGGAGGGAAGACCAGTCAAACCTGACCAGTGGGCCCCCTGGACCCACTGTCAGTGACCCTCGTGCCGTCCACTCTGGTTAAGTGATAGCGTAAAATCCCGAGTACGTCTCCTCTGCTGCGAAAGCGTATTCTCCCCCGAAGCGTTTTCTTTTTCTGATTTTATTAAAACAGAACTTTGACTAATCTTTGACTGGCTATAACTTTTAAAATAAAACTCCAAATGAGTTGATTCTTTTTCCTACCTCTCTCAAATTTCATCTAGTTTATTTTAAGATTTATTTCAAAAAAAATTGGGACAACTTTTTGTACTGTTTTTGAAATGTATGTTATTTGAATATTTCTCAAAATAGGATTTTGGAGAAAAAGGCAACCTTCAAAAGTGCACCCCCACATGCATACACTTGAAGGCAAGCATTCTGAACTCTGGCATAATATTTTGGTGAGGTGTTTTGATATGGTTACAACACCACTTGACTTGGAGCATACGTTATTTTTAGGTGACGATAAAAATCATTCGCATGAGTGCATATTGGAGGTGTTTTAGTGTTATTAATGGATATGCTGGTGTTAGTGTTCATCCTCGTGAGCTTCTCATGCATACCGGAAGGAAGCCGGGAAAGTCGTGGTCTTGGGTAGACACGAGCTTGTCCCTAGTTCCTCGTTGAGACGAGTATGTCCGGTATGGCATGGTGAGGCTTGATGAGTGGTGAGTTTATCTGTTAATGGAAATATATTGGTTATGCTAATCATTCGGAGAATACTTGGACCTCCTGAGTTGGCCGTAGGTCGAGTCTTGTTCAGTAACTTCCCCCTACTTGTTTTGTACTGCCACTTGTCCCTGCCGCAGGTAGGGTACGGTTCAGTAAGTTGTCAACCCCTTACCGAAGCACACACCGTACAGAGAGGCCATGGTGGAAGATACCGGAGGCCTCCGGTAGGCATGCCACCTGGTCCGGGGGCATGGGTGTTTCCGGTTGGGACCGAGAGGGGGGCACCCCTTAGAGCGCGCGATATAAATTTGATCCCATGCTATGTCGAGGTTGTAGCCTCCCCACTTAGAGTTTGGCTTGACAGGTGTTGAGGGTGATTCCAGACACCGGTAAGTTAAGCTGGTGTGTGCAGGTCAGGCATGTTTTCAATTAAAAGGCCGTAGGCGGAATTAGTCCCGATGGACTAAATAAATCCGTTACTCGTGGGTAAAGAGTACACCCTCTGCAGAGGTCATATCTATTTGGATAGCCATGTTCATGGGTAAGGACTACAGTCTGAGATGGGTCTAGTGACGGTTTTCGGATGGAGAAACGGCTAAACTGGATCATAGTAACAGTTTTCGAATGGAGAAATGGCTAAACTCGAATCTAGCGACGGTCTTTGGATGGAGAAACGGCTAGACTAGAACTTTGATTATGACCTATGACATATGAGGGTTATGTTTATTATTATTATGGACTAACCATTTACATTATTTGAATTATTGAGTATCCCTGGGATGGTTCTACCTCCTGGATATTCACTGTGATTATTCTTATTATAAGCCCTTTTTGTGGCGTCGCTCAGACGCCTGACTGCGGCATGTTGTCATTTATTTATTATTCATAAGCCCTTTATGTGGTGTCGCTCAGACGCCCGACTGTGGCATGCTCGTTATTTTCTTTTATTCATAAGCCCTTTATGTGGTGTCGCTCAGACGCCCGACTGCGGCATGTTTGTTATTTAATTATTCTTTATAAAGCCCTTTATGTGGTGTCGCTCAGACGCCCGACTGCGGCATTATTAATTTATTTACAACCTTTCGAGGAGTCATTTCAGACACTCAGTCAGTGCATTCTATTTTTACTCCCGTATTGCATGTTCATTTAATTCCTGCATGCGTGCATCACAGTTTTTCGTTTAATTCGGGACAGACGTTATGATCATGAATATTTCGGAGCATGATTACCCTTTGTTATATTATACCCGTGTTCATAATGTTTGCGAGTACATTCAAACGTACTCACTGGCTTGTCCCTGGCTATTGTCTTGGCCAGATTTTCTTGCGTGGAGAAGAGCGTTACGACGACGGCCCCGGAACCTACGCAATGTTGACAGCAGCCTCGCGAAGATAGGAGTTATCCTGGTCAGCTGTTCTTGTGGGAAATGGAGTCCCATAGACGCAGATGTACCACAAACCGCTTCCGCCATCAACCACTAGAAACCAAGTGTTGTACTCCTAGGCCACAATGGTCTTGTACTACATATTTTGTACTTTGCTTGGAAATTCTTGTATCAAGTTGGTGCCTCATCAGCTAACAGTAATCCTGGGGCTGGTGAGCATAAGGGCCATTTTCTGGAGAATTAATATCCCAAAAATCCGGTCCTGACACGATTTGGTTCTTTTTGACTAAGAACCGAGTCCAGAGCTCCCTGGCTGACTCTCCGGGCTGCTGGACAATATGTCTTAGGTCATCGGCATCTAGCGGCCGGACATATGTTCCTTGGAAGTTGCCAAGGAAGGCTTCTTCCAGGTCCTCCCAGCTGCCTATGGAATTTTCAGGCGGGCTGTTTAACCAGTGCCGAGCTGGCCCTTTTAGCTTTAGTGGGAGGTATTTAATGGCATGGAAGTCGTCTCCACGGGCCATATGGATGTGAAGAATAAAATCTTCTATCCATACCGAGGGATCGGTTGTTCCGTCGTATGGTTCAATATTGACGGGTTTGAATCCCTCGGGGAATTCATGATCCATTACTTCATCAGTGAAGCAAAGGGGGTGTGCGGCGCCTCTATGTTGGGCCACAATGCGACGTGACTCCGAAGGAGTCCGTTTGTGGATTTCGGCTCGGGCGTGGCTAGGTTTGTCACGTCCGAATAGGTAGCCGTCGTCATGTGTCGGGACATGCCCTCGCGATCTGTAGATCGATCTTGCGTGTCCTGCTCTACTATCCAAGTCCCGTCGAAGGTCATCTGTACAACCACGAGTTGTGTTATTCCTGCCTTTACGGCGAGGTAGGGCGGTCTGGAGTTTGGCTTGAGTTACCTCTTTATCCGAACCGGGTTGTCGTCGACCTGCCGCATGGTGTGATAATGGTATGGGCTCCAACACCTCGTTATCAAACTGCGGTAGCGATCTATGCTTCGGGTAGCTTTTGGCTGGGCCACTATGGCCGTTTTCTTCGGCGGCCAGGACTTTGGTCCATCTATCATTGAGTAGGTCTTGGTCAGCTTGAAGCTGCTGCTACTTCTTTTTCAGGCTCCTTGCGGTAGCTATTAGCCTGCGCTTGAAACGCTCCTGCTCGAGGGGTCCTTCAGGTACGATGAAGTCTTCGTCGCCAAGGCTTACCTCGTCTTCGGAGAGCGAAAGGTAGTTGTCATCCTCCGAGTTGTCGCTGGGTAGGGCCTGTTCGTTGGGGCTGGCTTGCCCGTTTTCTTGTTCCTCCTATTCGGATTTTACTCCGACAGGGTCTTCATTGTGTTCGGCGTCGTCCGGGGTATTGTTTCCTCCGGTGCCGGTGTTGCTGTCTTTTGGAGTATCGACCATGTATACATCGTGTGAAGAGGTGGCAGTCCAACTTCTTATGAATGGTTGGTCTAGGCCTTGCTCCTTGTCGGCATCGCCGTCCGAGCTGTCGATGTCTTCGGAGCCCCGGTTAAGCACGTCGGTTGAGTTTTCGACAGTAGCTATGAAGTGGGTGGCGGGTGGGAAGAAAAATTCTCCCTCATCCCCTAGTTCGAACCGAACATAGTTCGGTTGTGAGTCCCCTGCCAAGGACAGGTTTTTTAATGAATTTAGCATATCGCCCAAGGGTGAGTGTTGAAAGATGTCTGCGGCGCTGAACTCGAAGATCGATAACCGATCCAACTCGGTGTCCGTAGGCATACGTGGTTCGGAATTTATAGCCGAAAACGAGTCCGGAATTCCGTTGACGCGGATTGTAAGGTGTTGAGTCCATGTGCGGCTCTAATGCCACGGATTCTGTGGCCTCGGACGATACGATCTGCTCCGGATCTAAGGCCGTTGCAGCAGCAGGAACCATCTCCTGGATGTGATCCGATGACAGATTTAAGTCATTTTCATCGGAGCGAGGAGGAGCGATCGCCGCGGTCTCGAACCCATTGAAGATCAAGTCTCCATGGATAGCCGCGACGTAGTTCAAGCTTCCAAATCTGACCTGGTGGCCAGGGCGTAGCTGTCGATCTGCTCCAGATGGCCAAGCGAGTTGGCCCGCAAAATGAAGCCATCGAACACAAAAATCTATCCGGGGAGGAAGGTTCCTCCTTAGACAGCGTCGTTATCGATGATTTAAGGGGCCATCAAACCTTTTGTCGACGGCAAAGTGGAACTCTCAATGAAAGCACCAATGTCGGTGTGAAAACTGGCGGATCTCGGGTAGGGGGTCCCGAACTGTGCGTCTAGGATCGATGGTAACAGGAGACGGGGGACACGATGTTTACCCAGGTTCGGGCCCTCTCTATGGAGGTAATACCCTACTTTCTGCTTGATTGATCTTGATGAATATGAGTATTACAAGAGTTGATCTACCACGAGATCGTAATGGCTAAACCCTAGAAGTCTAGCCTATATGACTATGGTAATGTGTGTCCGTTCCGGACTAACCCCTCCGGTTTATATAGACACCGGGGGGTCTAGGGTTTACATAGAGTCGGTTACATAAGAAGGAATCTTCATAATCGGTCGCCAAGCTTGCCTTCCATGACAAGTAGAGCCCAATCCGGACACGGGTACAGTCTTCGGCCTAGATCTCTTCACAGCCCATCAGTCCGGCCCATGGATAACAGGCCGGACGCCCGAGGACCCCTTAGTCCAGGACTCCCTCACCCGCCGGTCGCGGATCATCTTTGTTAGCGATGGTGACGAGGCTCCGGATGGTGGCCCTCCACTCGTCGAGCTTCTCTGCAGTAGGAGGGAAGTCGAGGAGCAGCTGCGCATGCGCCAAAGCTTCTGCTGGCGTGGGTGGTGGCGACAGCTGCGTGGACCGTGGCGCGCTTCGACTTCCAACCACATTGGAAGGAGCTCTATCACGGCCCAACGGTTGCGTGCCATTTTCGCCAGCACTTCGGCGGGCATGCTGAACTCCTTTGTCCCGCGGACGAAGCACAGGGCACTTCCCATGGCGGTGTCCAGGGTCACCGGTGTGGTGACGCTACTCGTCCCGCACACCATGGGAAGAGCGCGCTATGGTTGTCGGGGTTGGCGTCTTGGAGGTCGCTGCGCCACCTGTAGGGGGTACAGCGATGCCCCTGGAGGGCCCCACGCCGCCTGCGGGGGCCCCAGTCCCGTCCTTGGACCTGGTGGCGTGCGGCTCGTCGTCTGGCGCACGAACAACGCCGCTCGCCAGGCTCTGACCGCCGGGGCGATGCTGGTGCTCGCGGGCCGCGGCTCGGGTTCTGTCCACGACCGGCCCGCTGCTCACCCGCACTGGCGCGGGCCGGTCGGCTCCCGACGTGCCGATCGCTGTGATCGTCTTCTTCTTGGGAGCCATGGCGATGAAGAACTGCTAGGCTAACTACTAGACCAGATTCTCACAATTGCACCCCCTACCTGGCGCGCCAAAGATGTCGGTGGGAAACGACACCTATGGGATCACAAGAATCCCTACTATGGTTGCCGGGGCGCGGGGTTGTGAGAAGAGCAGGATTAACAGTCAGCACAAGGATCATTTACCCAGGTTCGGGCCGCGAGGATGCGTAAAACCCTAGTCCTGCTTTGGTGGATGTATTGAGTGTTCTTGAGCTCTCGAACTAGATATGGTGGCTGTGTCGTTCAAAAGAGCCGAGTCCTCCTCTGGTACGCCATGGGCCTCCTTTTATAGTCGAAAGGGGCTGCCACAGTGGCACATAAGAGGTGGAAAGGCCTACAGTACTATGAGCTTATCACCCGTATTACAGGACAAGACGCATTTAATGCATCGCTTAGGTGTCCCCTAGCTTTATCGGGGACGGGGAGCGAGGCCCATCCCGTCTGTCGCCGCTCCTCTTCGCTTCGACACGCGCCCTGGCCAACGATGCATGCGGCACCATGTAGGCAGGTAGGCAGCAGAGGTGGTGCGGTGGTAGGGTCTTCACGAAGATCTGCATGTCGCCACGCAGGAGCTTGCTGATCTGGCCTGAAAGCTGCATGTTGCCATGCAGGTGCCTACCCAGCTGGTCGGGCTGGCAGCTGCATGCTAATGGTGGTGGAAACTTGGCTGGTGCAGGTCTGGCTGTGGCCCCGCTGATGTCCTCGGTGAAAGTGCGTTATATCGACTAGAGGGGGAGTGAATAGGCGATTTTTATAAATTCTTCACTGAGGAATTTGCTAGTGAGGAAATTCCTTAGCGAAGAACTACTTGCAGCGGAATAAGTACTCAAAAGTATGCATAGCAGAACACAAGCATGGTCATCATGATGAAATGAAGACGAGCACAGAGTACAGAAAGCGTAAACACAGGATAACACAGGATGAAGACAAACAGACTGAAGAAATTGAACTGAGGAAATTGGGTAAGTCTTCAGTCAAAGTCTTCAAACACAGATATGAACAAGTACACAACACAGTTATGAGGAAATGAAAGAGTTGAGGAAATAGAACCAGTAAGCTTGGTGAAGACAATGATTTGGTAGACTAGTTCCAACTGTTGTCTCAGTTGTACATCTAGTTGGAGCGGCTAGGTATCTAAACCTGAGGACACATTGTCCCGGACACACAGTCCTCACCATATTCTCCTTGAGCTAAGGTCACACAGACCTCGCCCAATCACTCGTGGTAAGTCTTCAGGTGACTTCCGAACCATCACAAACTCGGTCACTCGGCGATCCACAATTTCCTCTTGGATGCTCTAGACCATGATGCCTAACCGTCTGGAAGAAGCACAGTCTTCAAAGGTAACAAGCATCGGATCCACGCAGGATCAATCTCTTCAGTGATGCTCAATCACTTGGGGTTTGTAGGTGTTTGGGTTTGGGTTTTCCTCACTTGATGATTTTCGCTCAAAGTCCTCAGAGGATGGGATGCTCTCAAATGACAAGTGTCAGTTTCTCTCGGAGCAGCCAACCAGCTAGTGGTTGTAGGGGGCGGCTATTTATAGCCTAGGGA
This sequence comes from Triticum aestivum, assembly GCF_018294505.1. Lineage (NCBI taxonomy): Eukaryota > Viridiplantae > Streptophyta > Magnoliopsida > Poales > Poaceae > Triticum > Triticum aestivum. Next base: position 246,125,816 of record NC_057796.1, on the reverse strand, counting down.
GCAACCCGTCATGATAAGACATAAATGCCCTTAAATGATATGACCGTTAGGTGGGTAGATATTTTGGGACAGCTGGCGCATTGCACAGCAACGGTCGGAAATTTGAGTATCAAATTCCTCAGGGCTATCATGTTCCTCACTGTGTAGGCAATTCGCACTGGCGAATTCCTAACTCCTCAGTCAGAACAAATTCTTCAGAGACCAGAAGAACATCGTCTCTGTCACTGAAGAATATGACTGAACTGTATGAGATTTCCAATGGCTTCGATCGAAGGGATTGGTACGTGTAGGATTTTGAGTTGAGCATCACATGGAAATTTTTCCTTAGTATTTCCTCAACCCCCTTTAACAGTACGGTGTTTCCTATGACTCAAGAAAGGGAAAATGAAACTACGAAAACAAAAGTCTTCACGCTTCATGTTCTTCAAATGAATACCAAGTCTTCAAGGTCACACCAATTTCTTCACTTTCAAAGTCTTCAGAAAGCCTTCAGGAATCCAAAGTCTTCAGTCGAAGAACTTCATTTTTAGGGGTCGACTTTCTCTGTAAATATCAAACTCCACATAGACTTATAGACCTGTGTACACTCATAAACACATTAGTCCCTTAACCAATAAGTCTTCAATACACCAAAATCACTAAGGGGCACTAGATGCACTTACAATCTCCCCCTTTTTGGTGATTGATGACAATATAGGTTAAGTTTTCAACGGGGATAAACATATGAAGTGTAAATACTGATATTGAGGAATTTGATTGCAAGATATAGAAGAACTCCCCCTGAAGATGTGCATAGTGAGGAATTTGCTTTTGATGCAATGCACACTTGAAGAGTGAAATCATGGAGATCTCCCCCCTATATCTTGTAATTCATACACGCATTTGACATAATTTATGAAGAATTTGAAATGCATGATGAAATATGGTGACTGATGTAATTCAGCATGCGTGCAATAACATTAACGAGGAATAAGCATGCAGAAGAAACAGCAAAAGAAACAGCAAAAGTATCAGGCCACCATAGAGTTTAAGTTTACAACTCGATCCAACAAAGTCATCAGAAGAATGAGAGTTGTAACTTAGAAAAAACGCCCATAAAAGATAGACCCGCTTGAAGACTAACTCAAATTTCTCCCCCTTTGTCATCGAATGACCAAAAGGTTCAAAAATGAGGACTAACGCCCCTGAAGAATATCAAGTTGATGAAGGAGCGTCAGCGTTGTTGGGGTCGTTTGTTGTAGTAGAGCCTGCCGCAGTGTCGTCCAAGTCTTCATGTTCATCGGTGTCACGCGATGAAGAATAGGAGCTGGCCACTAAGGACGGAACCTTGACCTTCTTGTATTTCTTCGGTGGAGGTGCAGACCAGTCAAAGTCCTCCTTTAGACCCATTTTCTTCAGATTTTCTGCGCTATAAATGTGCGACAAAACAGCCCAGGTGCGGTTGAGGGTTTCATGAAGGTAGTAATGGTTTTTCTTTACTGCATTGTGGGTAGCAGTCATGTTGTGAAGAATTGAACCAAACTGACGCTTGGCCCATTTGTGATTGCGATCAACCTTCTGGTGAAGACTGAGGAGAAGCTCACGGTCAGTCATCACCCTGGGAGCTGTGCCTTGAGGATTTGGCTTGGGTGCGTTGGCGGCAGAGTCATGGGTGGCAGAGTCATCATTGGTGGAGTAGGATGCAGCCTTGCGAAATTGACCATCCAATGGACGAATGCCTTAATCAATAACAGCAGTAACCTTGCCCTTTTCATTAGCTGAGGAAAATGTCCTTTTGAGGACTTCAATTGGGGGCAAGTAGCTGCAATGGTTCAGTGTATCAGCTTTGTAGTTGAGTGAAGACCTTGTTCTGATGAATCTCATAATCCATGGAGCATAAGGCTTCAACTCAAAAGGTGACATTGCGACATTGGCCATAGTCCTCATGAAGAAATCATGGAAGTTGACGGGAACGCCATGAATGATATTGAAAAGCAGATTCTTCATGATGCCAACGACTTCTTCTTCATTCGAGTCGTGGCCCTTGATAGGACTCAATGTCTTCGTCAGAATGCGATAGACAGTCTGAGGCACATATAACAATTCCTTCACAAGGAATTTAGTTCTTGGGGCCTGACCTGGCTTCAATGGCTTCATCAGCACTTGCATATAGTGATCTGTAAGCTCAGGTTCACTATAGACGCAACGAGCAGCTTCAAGGGGAGGACTGAGAGGCAAAGCACGAAGCAATTCAGTAGCTGGTGCCTTGTAGTGAGTATTTTCAGACATCCAGTCCAGCACCCATGAATTCACATCTTCGGAGTCTCCGGTGATGTGCAGAGTTGCATAAAATTGAAGAATGAGCTCTTCATTCCAATCATATATATCAGTGCAGAAATTTAACAGTCCAGCGTCGTAAAGAACACTGAGGACTGGCACGAAGCACGGCAGAGATTCCATATCCACGTGAGGAATGTGCTCATGATCGAAGACTTTGTCTTTGTTGAACAGCACTGAGGAATAAAAATTTGCCTGGCTGGCAGTCCAGAAACGCCTCTTCCTAATGCGAGTAGAGTCATAGGGGTTGTAGTCTGTGAAGAATACGTGCTCGCCGAAGAAATCATCATCCTTGAATTTTTGCTTCCTTGAGAATGGATCCTTCGGCTTGGGCAGAGGACTGTCAGTGAGTTGCATCACAACCTCAGGAATCGCAATCTCATGTTCTTCAGGCTGAGGAATTTCTGGTTCCTCTTCAGTGGCAGCATGGGTCTTCAATTCTTCATTTTCATTTTCTTCAGCACTAGTGGCTGGAATTTCTTCATGAGCTTCATCAGATCCCATTTGAACTGTAGTTGCTGGGGACTGAGGAATTTGTTGCAATGGTGTGAAGAGTGGAGAGTTGGGGTGCTGACTTTCCCAAAAGTCATCATTCATCACTGGTGTGGTACAGCCAATGTCCACATCTTCATCTTCCATTTCTTCAACGCCAACCTCTTCAGCAGTAAACTGAGGCATAGGCGAGGAAACTTTGGGGGTTGAAGGGATTTTATCCACTTCAATTTCTTCATCCATCTGCTCTGACGAAGCAGCAGAAGGATTTTCTTCATCAGATCCGCTAGGGATCACATATTCTTCATCAAAAGGGACGATTTCCTTTGATGGCATGGAGGAAACAGGAACAGCATCAATTGGATTAGCAAATGAGCTTGTCAATTTCTTCATCTTCTTCGGTGCTGAAGAATCTGAAGGAGCTGATGCTTTCCTTTTCTTCACTGTTGCATGTTCTGCAGCCTTGGTCTTCTTCACATCTGATGCTGATGGAAGAATTGGAGTTGGGGTAGGCGCAGGAGGAGTAGAGGAATGTGGTTGATTTTCTTCAGGCACAACTAATGCAGTTGCCCTGACCTCTTCATTTTCTTCAGGCGCACCACTGGTGGATGCCCTGGCAATTTCATCAGCGGCTGGAATGCAGTCATCAGCCCTGGAACTCACATTTTCTTCAGCAGCCTGATTGTCATCAGCGGTGCTGGCATGTTCTTTAGTTGGCTGAGCAGATGCTTCAGTCTGAGGAATTTCTTGTTGCGATGGGGCTGCAACATTGGAGGTGAACATCTTAGTCAGTTTAACAAACCTGACCTTCGCTCCTTTCCAATCAGCATAGTAAGCATTGAAATCATCGTTGAGGACTTTGATTTCAGACTGGATCTTCACAAGTTCATCAGTTGTCATAGAGACAACGTTGTTCTTCAGGAATTTCTCCTTCATGTACTACGCTTTCTTGAGTTGCCTGGCCTTCTCAAATTTCCATTTCTCTTCTTGGATGAAGGCAGTCAGCATATGACTTTGGCCAGGAGTCAGCTTGAAGTCAGGCATAGGAGTGTTTGGGTCCTGTTGAAGAATTTGGTGCACCTGAGGAACTAGCTGAAGCTCCTGAGGCAATAGACATGCCTGTAGTCCTTTGGCACGTGGCGAGATGTACAGGTGCTGAGGATTTTGTCGGAGCAGCTGAGGACTTTGGAGGAGCAGGAGCAGCGTGAGGAATTGGCCGTGAGGGCTTAGCTAAGGAACTTGGCCGTGAGGGCATTAAAGAAGAAGCACTTGGCTTATGCGCAGGCTTCTTTGCCATGGATTTCTTCGGCCTTATAGAGGCCTCAGCAGTAGCAGTAGCAGCAGCAGAGTCTTCGTTGAATTTCCTAACAGTATATTTTGCCTGTTTGGCCAGCTTGGCCTGGCGCTTGGCCCATTCTTCAGGATAATCTTCACCACGCTTAAGGCTGGTGAGATCAGCTTCTTGGCCAGGTGCCAACGGAGGTCTTGAGCATGGAGGATTGAGTGCAAATTTCTTCATGTACTTGGGAGTCACATACCTGTACTCCCTCCACTCTCTTGCCCATCTCCTCTCTATCTTCTGAATGCACACCTTGCGCTGATTTTTATCTTCCTCAGGGGGTGTGCAGTACCCAGCATAGATGTCCTCAGGGATCTCAAAGGCAGTATTGGTTTCAGGCCTCTTTCCTCCTTTCTGTGGCTTCTTTCCATCAGCCATTTTCTTCAGTTGAGGAATTTGAACAATTGAATTCTCTGAAGAAGTATGCAACTTTTCTTCGAGGAACACTGCAAATGAGTTAAGTTGATGAGAACCTAGTGATTCAGCAGCGGACATGAGTACCTGTGAACAGAGTATAGTTGCGAGGAATTTGAAGAGGTCATATGCGTTCTCAGAAGATTTTTCAAAAAGAACAAGTTTGAGGAATTTGACCAGATGAGTCTTGAAGAATTTCACTAAGCGTTCTTTGTCTTAGGTTCCAGAGTTGTATAGATCGAAGATCCACACAATTGAGGAATCTTGAAGAAAAATGATGCTTAGAGAAACGAATCAAGAACAGATGGCATGTGAGGTGTTTAGTGTGTGAAAAAATTGAAGAATAAACACCTTTGAAGATTTTGTAGAAATCATTTGAATCAAGAGGGCAGTAAAAGTAACTTTTAATTACCCTGGACGAAGAACACGGCGAACTGTGAGGTGGAGATGAGAAGTTCGTCTCTGCAGATCTTCCACGCCCTAACTTGGCGGAGGAAGACAGCTACGACGGCGGCGGAGTGAAGATTTCTGAGGCCGGCGCGAGTACGGCGGCGACGAGGGTTTGAGAAGCTCGAGCGGGAGAGAGAGGTCGAGCGGAGTAAAGGAAGTGAGGAAAGGAAAGGGGGTATTTCTAGCCACGGTGAAAAACTATTCGCCCGAAGAAATTGGACGAACGTGCCCCTGACCCTTCTCATTCGCTTGACATGTGTCACCCACGTACTGAGAAGTGGAGATCGTGTTAGATCGTGGGTGAATAGATAAGTATTTCATGGGATGCGGAACGGTTTGAGCGGCAAAGCTGAAAATTTGGATAAGATAAGTTAAAAGTTATGTTCGCAAAATCTTCAGCTGACAAGGACACAGTGAAGATTTTGAACGAGTTTCAAATAGAATGCACATGAAGAATTTGTGAATAGATTGGGTTGAGTATAGCATAGAGGGGGAAGGGTCCGATCACATTCACTTAGCAGAAAAACCAATTTGAAGAATTAGCCATAAGTGAATGCTGTAGAGGACATAAACTCATATATGTATATAGTCAATGAAGAAAAACGACGGAGAAGGTGAAGACAATGCAAAGTTGAAGAACATGAACAACTAAGGAATTTCAAAAACTGAGGAAAAACTCAAATTGAACATTTTCAACTTTTGGTGGTGGCGTGACCCACCGTATAAGAATGATGATTTCAGACACCGCGTACAATTGTCGTAGGGCTCTGAGAATCAAATTCTTCATTAATTTCTTCACACTTAGAGTGTTATTCTTCATTGATTGAAGAAAAACGTTTCGTCATGTGTTGCACATCTAAGTCATCAATTTTGCATAAGTGTTAGGATGAGTGTCCTTTTCAAAGAACATTCGAAGATTCCAGGATATTTAGCTCACACCGCAACTTGCTAAATCTCCTCATCCAAGGGCTTTGTGAAGATATCGGCTAGCTGTTCTTCAGTCTTCACATGCTCAATAGAAATGCCGCCCTTCAACACATGATCACGAAGAAAATGATGACGGATTTTAATGTGCTTTGTCTTCGAGTGCTGAACTGGGTTGTGAGCAATCTTGATGGCACTCTCATTGTCACAGAAGAGAGGCACATTCTTCACGTTGACGCCGTAGTCCTTGAGAGTCTGCTTCATCCACAGCAATTGAGCACAGCAAGAACTAGCAGCAATGTACTCAGCTTCAGCAGTAGACAGTGATACGCAGTTCTGTTTCTTCGAGGACCAACAGACCAAAGATCGTCTGAGGAAATGACATGTACCAGATGTTGACTTGCAGTCCACACGATCACCAGCATAGTCAGATTCAGAATATCCAATGAGATCAAAAGCCGAGCCCTTGGGGTACCATAATCCAAGTGTTGGTGTGTGAGCTAGATATCGAAGAATATGTTTCACAGCCTTATGGTGTGATTCCTTCGGTGTAGCTTGAAATCGGGCACACATGCAAACACTAAGCATAATATCTGGCCTAGATGCACATAAATACAATAAAGAACCAATCATGGAGCGGTATACCTTTTGATCGAAGTCAATACCATTTTCATCAGTGCACAGATGGCCATTTGTGGGCATCGGAATTTTGACGCCTTTGCAATCTTGCATGCCGAATTTCCTCAGTACATCCTTGAGGTATTTCTCCTGAGATATGAATATGCCATTGCGCTGTTGACGAATTTGAAGACCTAAGAAGAATTTCAACTCTCCCATCATAGACATTTGATATCCTTCACTCATCATATAGGCAAATTCATCACTATAACGTTGGTCAGTACAGCCAAAGATAATATCATCAACATATATTTGGCACACAAACAATTCATCATCATAAGATTTAGTGAAAAGAGTAGGGTCGAGTGAACCGGGTTTGAAGCCTTTCTTCATGAGTAATTCCTTCAAAGTTTCATACCATGCCCGAGGGGCCTGCTTGAGGCCATAGAGGGCCTTATTGAGTTTGAACACTTTGTCAGGATGCTTTGGATCTTGAAAACCTAGGGGTTGAGCAACATATACTTCTTCCTCAAGCTTACCATTGAGGAATGCACTTTTCACATCCATTTGATATAAAGTGATATCATGATGGTTACAATAAGCAAGTAATATGCGAATAGCTTCATGTCTAGCAACAGGTGCAAAAGTTTCATCGAAATCAATTCCTTCAACTTGTGTGTAGCCTTGAGCTACAAGCCATGCCTTATTCCTCACCACAAGGCCATTTTCATCTTGCTTGTTGCGGTAGATCCACTTTGTGCCAATGATATTGTGCTTGCGAGGATCTGGACGTTTAACCAGTTCCCAGACATTGTTGAGCTCGAATTGATGTAATTCTTCTTGCATGGCCTGAATCCACTCAGGCTCCAGAAATGCTTCATCTACCTTAGTGGGCTCGGTGATAGAGACAAAAGCATAGTGCCCACAAAAGTTAGATAAATGTGAAGCTTTTGAGCGTGTGAGAGGACCTGGTGCTTCAATGTCATCGATGATCTTTTCAACTTGCACTTCTTTTGCAACGCGAGGATGAGTAGGTTGTCGTCGAGGAATTTGATCAGCATTTTCTTCAGCACCATTTTCTTCAGCATTTTCTTCAGGTGCATTAGCTCGACGTTCTTCATGTTCTGGAATGAATTCTTCAGCAGATTCTTCGGTAGGAATGACATCCTCAGTAGCCTTGAACTTGATAGTTTCCTCAGGTGCTGGTTCATCTATCACAGAGGGTAGGTGCTCTCTTTGCGAGCCATTAGTTTCATCGAACCGCACATCTACAGTTTCAACAACCTTGTGAAGAACGTTGTTGAAGACTCTGTAGGTGTGCGAGTCCTTTCCGTAACCAAGCATAAAACCTTCATGTGCTTTCGGTGCAAATTTAGCATTGTGATGAGGATCTCTAATCCAACATTTAGCACCGAAGACTTTGAAATAACTCACATTGGGTTTCTTGTCAGTGAGGAGTTCATAGGCAGTCTTCTTGAAGAATTTGTGAAGATATACCCTGTTGATGATGTGGCACGCAGTATAAATTGCCTCAATCCAGAAGTGACGAGGCGTCTTGTACTCATCAAGCATAGTGCGAGCCATCTCAACAAGAGTTCTGTTCTTGCGCTCCACGACGCCATTCTGCTGAGGAGTATAAGGAGCAGATAACTCATGAGTAATACCAAGTTCATCAAGATAGTCATCAAGACCAGAATTCTTGAACTCAGTTCCATTGTCACTTCTGATGTGCTTGATCTTCACACCAAAGTTGGTTGAAGCCCTCGAGGAAAATCGTTTGAAGACTTCCTGCACTTCATGTTTGTAAGTAACAATGCGTACCCATGTGTAACAAGAGTAATCATCAACAATAACAAAGCCATAGAGAGATGCATCATTTGTGACTGCTGAGTAATGGTTAGGACCGAAGAGATCCATATGAAGCAATTCAAATGGTCGAGTAGTGGTCATGATAGTCTTTGCTGGATGCTTAGCCTTGGTCATCTTTCCAGCTTCACAAGCTCCACACAAGTGATCCTTGAGGAATTTGACATTCTCAATGCCAATGACATGCTTCTTCTTCGCAAGCGTGTGCAAATTCCTCATGCCTGCATGACCAAGTCGTCGATGCCATAGCCAGCCTTCTGAAGCTTTTGCAAGTAGGCACACGGCTGGTTGCGGTCCTGTAGAGAAATCAACAATATACAAGTCTCCTCTCCTAAAGCCTTCGAAGACTTTGGAATTGTCAGCTTCCATAACCACAACACAATGATACTTGCCAAAGACAACAACCATATCAAGATCACAAAGCATTGAGACAGACATGAGGTTGTATCCTAAGGACTCGACAAGCATGACTTTGTCCATGTGTCGATCCTTTGTGATCGCAACCTTACCTAGACCCAATACCTGACTTTTGCCTTTGTCAGCGAAGATGATATGCTTCAGATGCGATGGTGATAAGGGAGCATCCATCAATAGATTCTTGTCACCAGTCATGTGATTTGTACATCCACTATCGAGGACCCACTCAGTGGCTTTGGGTTGATCATCCTGCAGATGAATTAGTGCAGCTTACGAACTTCATATACTTCATCAGTGAAGAATATGACATCACAATTCATCAGACCAATTTCATCAAGCAATGCAACAATTAAAACAGTATGAGGACGTGAGAAATGAAAGTTCATTTCTTCATGATTAGCCTACGTCCTTTCAGGCACTTTTCAGGTCTCCAGCAAATTCTTCAGACGTTAAAGTACGTTGGAGACCTGACCCTGCATAAAAGATTAGTTCTTTTTCTTCACCACCCACATCTGAAGGGGTGGCAAAGAGTTCATCACTCTGCGAGCTCCATACGAGAAAGGTGGCATAGAAGCCAATCCATTTCGTTTCACATAAGAGGAGTTAGGGTAAGCATATGAATAAGCAGAGAAATTCTTCGAGGACTTATGAACATAATGATTAGAAGAATAATGCTCATATTCATAGCCCTTAGCTCTTCCCTGCGAAACAGAGTTGTTAGCACGATGATGTTCATATGAGGACTTTGATCCTTTTGAGGAATATGATCCACGTGAGGAATTCGATCCGTATGAGGACTTGGATCCATATGAAGAATTTGATCTGGGGTTCCTATTCTTCACAGGTGGTGTCATGAGGACATTCACCTGAAGACTTTCGAGGCACCTTTTGGGAACCCAGATTTTCTTCATAGGAGAACCGTTCCTGCAGTTAGTGCCAACATATCTAGCAAATACTTCACCATTCTGATTTTTAAACAGTTTATAGTTGGAGTCAAATGACTCATCAGAAGAATGAGAAGATTCACATGTAAAGCCAGATAAATTAGATGGATCAACTGGAGGTCCCTTTGCAGCAACCCATGAGGTTTTGGGGTACTACTCAGGCTTCCAATATGTACCATCAGCATTGAGTTTCCTCTCAAAGGCAATACCCTCTTTCCTAGGGTTCCTGTTGAGGATCTGCTTTTTAAGCACATCACAAAGAGTCTGATGCCCTTTGAGGCTTTTGTACATGCCTGTCATGTACAATTCCTTTAGCCCTGCATCGTCAGTGATACTAGCAATGTCCTCAGATGAGGAATTAGTGATAGCAGAGATAGTTGAAGAATTTGTAGCATTATAAGCATTTGAACATTCATGTGAAGAATTAGCAGATTCACGTTCAATGCATGGAGGAACAAATTATTCCTGAGCAGCGCTGATTTGTTGAGCAAGTAATGAATCGCGCTCCTTCTGAAGATCTTCATAACTCACTCTTAGCTTCTCAAGATCTTGCTTTCTTTCAAGAAATTCATAAGAAAGCTTCTCATGATCAGATAAGAGAGTGTTATGATGACCTTGAAGGTTGTCAAACCTAGTCTGAAGTCTCTGAAGATTTTCAGTCAAGGTTTTAGTGCGATCCATTTCTTCACCCAACATATCATCACTTTTGTCTAGCATGTTTTGAACCTTTTCAAAAGCCCTTTGTTGTTTCACAGCAATCTTAGCAAGTTTAGAGTAGCTGGGCTTGAGGTTTTCATCAGATTCATTCTCACTAGATTCAGAGGAGGTATATTTGAGTACCTTGGAACCCTTTGCCATGAAGCAATAGGTGGGAGCGTAGTCATCATTGCCTTCATCAGCCTTGTTGGTGAAGCCATTTTCTTCAGAGTTGAAGATAGACTTGCTGACGAATGCAGTAGCGAGAGCTAGACTCGCTACTCCAAACTCGGACTCCTCAGATTCCTCCTCTTCCTCATGTTCCTCAGATTCAGCTTCAGAGTCCATTTCCTTGCCAATGAATGCCTGAGCCTTCTTGGAGCTGATCTTCTTGTGAGATGAAGACTTTGAGGATTTTGATGATGAAGATTTTGAGGATTTCTTCTTTTTCTTCGCATCATCAGAACTGTAATCCTTGTATTTCTTCTTCTTTGATTCCTTTTCCCACTGAGGACAATCTTGAATGTAGTGTCCAGGTTTCTTGCACTTGTGACAAAGCCTCTTCTTGTAGTTACTAGATGAGGAATCATTGCTCCTTGAGGGTCTTCCAAAGCGACCACGTCTTGAGAACTTCTGGAATTTCTTCACGAGCAGCGCTAGTTCATGGCTCAGTTCTTCAGGATCACCCAGGCTGCTGCCAGAGTCTTCATCTTCAGACTCAGAAACTGCCTTGGCCTTCAGTGCACGTGATCTGCCATAGCTCGAACCATAGAGATCTCTCTTTTCAGCAAGCTGGAACTCATGAGTATTTAGCCTCTCAAGGATATCAGCGGGATCAAGTGACTTGTAATCAGCACGCTCTTGTATCATCAATGCCAGGGTATCAAATGAGGAATCAAGAGATCTCAGCAGTTTCTTCACCACCTCATGGTTGGTGATGTCAGTGGCACCAAGTGCTTGAAGCTCATTTGAGATGTCAGTGAGGCGATCGAAGGTTTGTTGAACATTTTCATTGTCGAGTCTTTTGAAGCGGTTGAAGAGATTGCGAAGAACATCAACTCGAGAGTCACGCTGTGTTGAGACTCCTTCATTGACTTTGGACAGCCTATCCCAGATAAGCTTAGCAGTTTCCAAAGCACTCACTCTTCCATACTGTCCTTTGCTCAGATGGCCACATATGATATTCTTCGCTTGAGAATAGAGTTGCTTGAATCTCTTCACATCGGTAGCGTTCAGTGAGGGTGAGACAGAGGGAACACCATTTTCCACAACATACCAGAGATCGTTATCAATTGCCTCAAGATGCATTCGCATCTTATTCTTCCAGTAGGGGTAGTCCGTCCCATCGAAGGTAGGACACCCAGCAGAGACCTTGATCATACCTGCGGTCGACATAACTAAAACTCCAAGCAGTTAAACCAAAATCACACAGAACAAGGGAGTACCTTGCTCTGATACCAATTGAAACTGCGTTATATCGACTAGAGGGGGGTGAATAGGCGATTTTTATAAATTCTTCACTGAGGAATTTTCCAGTGAGGAAATTCCTTAGCGAAGAACTACTTGCAGCGGAATAAGTACTCAAAAGTATGCATAGCAGAACACAAGCATGGTCATCATGATGAAATCAAGACGAGCACAGAGTACAGAAAGCGTAAACACGGGATAACACAGGATGAAGACAAACAGACTGAATAAATTGAACTGAGGAAATTGAGAAAGTCTTCAGTCAAAGTCTTCAAACACAGATATGAACAAGTACACAACACAGTTATGAGGAAATGAAAGAGTTGAGGAAATAGAACCAGTAAGCTTGGTGAAGACAATGATTTGGTAGACCAGTTCCAACTGCTGTCTCAGTTGTACATCTGGTTGGAGCGGCTACGTATCTAAACCTGAGGACACATAGTCCCGGACACATAGTCCTCACCGTATTCTCCTTGAGCAAAGGTCACACAGACCTCGCCCAATCACTCGTGGTAAGTCTTCAGGTGACTTCCGAACCTTCACAAGCTCGGTCACTCGGCGATCCACAATTTCCTCTTGGATGCTCTAGACCATGACGCCTAACCGTTTGGAAGAAGCACAGTCTTCAAAGGTAACAAGCATCGGATCCACGCAGGATCAATCTCTTCAGTGATGCTCAATCACTTTGGGTTTGTAGGTGTTTGGGTTTGGGTTTTCCTCACTTGATGATTTTCGCTCAAAGTCCTCGGAGGATGGGATGCTCTCAAATGACAAGTGTCAGTTTCTCTCGGAGCAGCCAACTAGCTAGTAGTTGTAGGGGGCGGCTATTTATAGCCTAGGGAGCAGCCCGTCATGATAATACATAAATGCCCTTCAATGATATGACCGTTAGGTGGGTAGATATTTTGGGACAGCTGGCGCATTGCACAGCAACGGTCGGAAATTTGAGTATCAAATTCCTCAGGGCTATCATGTTCCTCACTGTGTAGGCAATTCGCACTGGCGAATTCCTAACTCCTCAGTCAGAACAAATTCCTCAGAGACCAGAAGAACTTCGTCTCTGTCACTGAAGAATATGACTGAACTGTATGATATTTCCAATGGCTTCACTCGAAGGGTTTGGTAGGTGTAGGATTTTGAGTTGAGCATCACATGGAAATTTTTCCTTAGTATTTCCTCGACCCCCTTTAACAGTACGGTGTTTCCTATGACTCAATAAAGGGAAAATGAAACTACGAAAACAAAAGTCTTCATGCTTCATGTTCCTCAAATGAATACCAAGTCTTCAAGGTCACACCAATTTCTTCACTTTCAAAGTCTTCAGAAATCCAAAGTCTTCAGTCGAAGAACTTCATTTCTAGGGGTCAACTTTCTCTGTAAATATCAAACTCCTCATAGACTTATAGACCTGTGTACACTCATAAACACATTAGTCCCTTAACCTATAAGTCTTGAATACACCAAAATCACTAAGGGGCACCAGATGCACTTACACTCGGCAAGGGCCTTGCCGGTGGCCCGGCAAGGGTCTTGTCGTGGCGCGCAGTCGTCCCCGGCAAGGATCTTGCTGGGGGTCTCGTGGCTTTCCTCGACAAGGATCCCGCCGAGGGTCGCCATCTTCTAGTCCTTGTCTGATCTCATATGTCTATGGTCTTGACAAAGATCTCCATGCCACCACAGAGGTGCCTCCCGAGCCCTGGTCCAATCGTAGTTGGTCGGGATGGAACCTGTGGGCTCAACGGCGGCTCGCTCTGTTGGTGTTTGGGCAAGTTGCCCCGGCAAGGTTCTTGCCGGGGCCGCGGAGGCCGCCCCGGCAAGGGCCTTGCCAGGGGTCTCCACCTCGCCCCTTTGTTGTCTTGTGTTTTTGGCCTTGGTGTTGCCTCTGACCATCTTGTGCCTTTGGCTTCTCTCCGGCTTCCCTCCCCTGCTTCGCTTAGTGTGGCCATTGGCGCGGCTCCGACTGTCCGTGCACAAGTAAAGGGGTCAAAAGGAGCGCCCCTACTTTTGTACACCGACAATTTCCCACGCGCATCGTCACCTCGTCCTTAGCCAATCTTCGTTTAATCCGTAGCCCCTGTTTCGAGTTGCAAATATGAGCAACAGAACCAGTATCAAATACCCAGGCGCTACTACGAGCATTAGTAAGGTACACATCAATAACATGTATATCAAATATACCTTTCACTTTGCCATCCTTCTTATCCGCCAAATACTTGGGGCAGTTCCGCTTGCAGTGACCAGTCCCTTTGCAGTAGAAGCACTCAGTCTCAGGCTTAGGTCCAGACTTGGGTTTCTTCACTTGAGCAGCAACTTGCTTGTCGTTCTTCTTGAAATTCCCTTCCTTCCCTTTGCCCTTTTTCTTGAAACTAGTGGTCTTGTTAACCATCAACACTTGATGCTCCTTCTTGATTTCTACCTCCGCATCTTTTAGCATCGCGAAGAGCTCGGGAATTGTCTTATCCATCCCTTGCATATTATAGTTCATCACGAAGCTTTTGTAGCTTGGTGGCAGTGATTGAAGAACTCTGTCAATGACACTATAATCAGGAAGATTAACTCCTAGTTGAGTCAAGTGGTTGTGGTACCCAGACATTCTGAGTATATGTTCACTGGCAGAACCATTCTCCTCCATTTGGCAGCTATAGAACTTATTGAAGACTTCATATCTCTCAATTCGGGCATTTGCTTGAAATATTAACTTCAACTCCTGGAACATCTCATATGCTCCATGACGTTCAAAACATCGTTGAAGTCTCGATTCTAAGTCGTAAAGCATGGCACACTGAACTATCGAGTAGTCATCAGCTTTGCGCTGCCGGATGTTCACAATGTCCGGAGTTGCTCTTGCAGCGGGTCTTGCACCTAGTGGTGCTTCTAGGACGTAATTCTTCTGTGCAACAATGAGGTTAATCCTCAAGTTACGGACTCAGTCCATGTAGTTGTTACCATCATCTTTCAACTTAGCTTTCTCTAGGAAGGCATTAAAATTCAAGGGAATGGTAGCACGGTCCATTGATCTACAACAACATAGACATGCAAATACTATCAGGTACTAAGTTCATGATAAATTAAAGTTCAATTAATCATATTACTTAAGAACTCCCACTTAGATAGACATCCCTCTAGTCATCTAAATGATCACGTGATCCATATCAACTAAATCATGTCAGATCATCACGTGAGATGGAGTAGCTTTCAGTGGTGAACATCAATATGTTGATCATATCTACTATATGATTCATGTTCGACCTTTCGGTCCCAGTGTTTCGAGGCCATATTTGCATATGCTAGGCTCGTCAAGTTTAACCCGAGTATTCTACACGTGCAAAACTAGCTTGCACCCGTTGTATGTGAACGTAGAGCTTATCACACCCGATCATCACGTGGTGTCTCGGCACGACGAACTGTGGCAACAGTGCATACTCAGGGAGAACACCTGTACCTTGAAATTTAGTGAGGGGTCATCTTATAATGTTACCGCCGTACTAAGCAAAATAAGATGCATAAAGGATAAACATCACATGCAATCAAAATAAGTGATATGATATGGCCATCGTCATCTTGTGCCTTTGATCTCCATCTCCAAAGCACCGTCATGATCACCATCGTCACCGGCTTGACACCTTGATCTCCATCGTAGCATCGTTGTCGTCTCGCCAACTATTGCTTCTACGACTATCGCTACCGCTTAGTGATAAAGTAAAGCAATTACATGGCGATTGCATTTCATACAATAAAGCGACAACCATAAGGCTCCTGCTAGTTGCCGATAATTTTTACAGAACATGATCATCTCATACAACAATTTATATCTCATCACGTCTTGACCATATCACATCACAACATGCCCTGCAAAAACAAGTTATAGACGGCCTCTACTTTGTTGTTGCAAGTTTTACGTGCCTGCTACGGGCTTCTAGCAAGAACCGTTCTTACCTACGCATCAAAACCACAACGATTTTTCGTCAAGTGTGTTGTTTTAACCTTCAACAAGGACCGGGCGTAGTCAAACTCGATTCAACTAAAGTTGGAGAAACAGACACCCGCCAGCCACCTGTGTGCAAAGCACGTCGATAGAACCAGTCTCATGAACGCGGTCATGTAATATCGGTTCGGGCCGCTTCATCCAACAATACCGCCGAATCAAAGTAAGACATTGCTGGTAAGCAGTATGACTACTATCGCCCACAACTCATTGTGTTCTACTCGCGCATATAACATCTACGCATAGACCTGGCTCGGATGCCACTGTTGGGGAACGTAGTATTTCAAAAAATTTCCTACGATCACGCAAGATCTATCTAGGAGATGCATATCAATGAGAGGGGAGAGTGTGTCCACGTACCCTCGTACACCGAAAGCGGGAGCGTTTAGTAACGCGGTTGATGTAGTCTAACGTCTTCGCGATCCAACCCATCCTAACACCGAACGTACGGTACCTCCGTGTTCAGCACACGTTCAGCACGATGATGTCCCTCGAGCTCTTGATCCAGTTGAGTACGAGGGAGAGTTTCATCAGTACGACGGCGTGTTGACGGTGATGATGAAGTTACCGGCGCATGGATTCGCCTAAGCACTACAACAATATGACTGAGGTGTGTAACTGTGGAGGGGGGCACCGCACACGGCTAAGAGAAGACTTGGTGTCCCTTTGGGGTGCCCCCCTCCCACGTATATAAAGGAGGGGGGGAGGAGGTCAGCCCTAGAGGGGGCGCGCCAAGGGGGGTCCTACTAGGACTCCCGGTCCAAGTAGGATTCGCCCCCCTTTCCTATTCCAACTAGGAGAAGGAGGGAAGGAGGAAGATGGGAGAAGGAAAGAGAGCGGGCGCTGCCCCTTCCTAGCCCAATTCGGACTAGCCCTTGGGGGAGCGCCCAGCCACCCTTGAGGCCCTTCTCTCCTTTCCACTAAAGCCCATTAAGGCCCATTACTTCCCATAGGGGGGGGTTTCCGGTAACCTCCCGGTACTCCGGAAAATACCTGAAACACTTCGGAACCATTTCAGTGTCCGAATATAACCTTCCAATATTTAGATCTTTACCTCTCGACCATTTCGAGACTCCTCGTCATGTCCGTGAACTCATCTGGGACTCCAAACAATCTTCGGTCATCAAATCACATAACTCATAATACAAATTGTCATGAACGTTAAGCGTGCGGACCCTACGGGTTCGAGAACTATGTAGACATGACCGAGACATATCTTCGGTCAATAACCAATAGCGGAACCTGGATGCTCATATTGGTTCCTACATATTCTACGAAGATCTTTATCGGTCAAACCGCATAACAACATACGTTGTTCCCTTTGTCATCGGTATGTTACTTGCCCGAGACTCGATCGTTGGTATCACCATACCTAGTTCAATCTCGTTACCGGCAAGTCTCTTTAATCGTTCCGTAATGCACCATCCCGCAACTAACTCATTAGTCACATTGCTTGCAAGGCTTATAGTGATGTGCATTACCGAGAGGGCCCAGAGATACCTCTCCGATACATGGAGTGACAAATCCTAATCTCGATCTATGCCAACTCAACAAACACCATCAGAGACACCTGTAGAGAGCTTTATAATCACCCAGTTCCGTTGTCACGTTTGATAGCACACAAGGTGTTCCTCCGGTATTCGGGAGTTGCATAATCTCATAGTCATAGGAACATGTATAAGTCATGAAGAAAGCAATAGCAATAAAACTAAATGATCATTATGCTAAGCTAATGGATGGGTCTTCTCTCGTTCAATAAATGACAACACATGTCTATGGTTAGGAAACTTAACCATCTTTGATTAACGAGCTAGTCAAGAAGAGGCATACTAGGGACATTCTATTTATCTATGTATTCACACATGTACTAAGTTTCCAGTTAATACAATTCTAGCATGAATAATAAACATTTATCATGATATAAGGAAATATAAATAACAACTTTATTATTGCCTCTAGGGCATATTTCCTTCAAATGGTACCTGCACACAAAGAACAAATACTTGCAACCCGACGCGTAAGAGGGGTTGTCAATCCCTCCACGGTAAAAAGATAGATAGTTTTGTGGTAGATTGGACAAATAGCTCTCGATAAAACATGAAATAAAATAAGTAACAAAAAAGTGCACCAAGGTATTTTTGGGTTTTTGATAATATAGATCTGAAAATAAAAGATGCAAATGAAGGAAAAAGGAAATAGCAATGCAGATCTAAAAATATATGATGAGAAAGTAGACCCAGGGGCCGTAGATTTCACTAGTGGCTTCTCTCGAGAAAATAGCATACGGTGGGTAAACAAATTACTGTTGGGCAATTGATAGAACATCTAATAATTACGATTATATCCAGGCAATGATCATTATATAGGCATCATGTCCAACATTAGTAGACCGACTCCTGCCTGCATCTACTAGTATTACTCCACACATCGACCGCTATGCAACATGCATCTAGTTTATCAAGTTCACGGAGAAACGGAGTAATGCAATAAGAACGATGACATGATGTAGATGAGATCTATTCATGTAGGAATAACCCCCATCTTGTTATCCTTAATAGCAACGATACATGTGTATCATGCTGCCCCTTCTGTCTCTGGGAAAGAACACCGCATGATCGTACCCATCACAAAGCACCTCTTCCCATGGCAAGAAAAATTCTAGTTGGCCTAACTAAACCAAAGATTCGAAGAAGATATACGAGGCTATAAGTAATCATGCATATAAGAGATCAAAGAAACTCAAATAACTTTCATGGATATAGATCTGATCATAAACTCAATGTTCATAGGATTCCAACAAACACACCGCAAAAGAGTTACATCAAATAGATCTCCCAGAGACCATAGTATTGATAATCAAAAGAGAGAGAGAGAGAGAGAGAGAGAGAGAGAGAGAGAGAGAGAGGAAGCCATCTAGCTACTGCCTACGGACCCGTAGGTCTATGATGAACTACTCACGCATCATCGGAGAGGCACCAATGAGGATGTTGATCCCCTCCGTGATGGTGTCTAGATTGGATCTGGTGGTTCTGGAACTTGCGGCGGCTGGAATTGTTTTTCGTCGACTCCCCTAGGGTTTCTGGAATGTTTGGGTATTTATAGAGCAAAGAGGCGGTGCGGGAGGTCACCGAGGTGGGTGAGGGAGTCCTGGACTAAGGGGTCCTCAAGCGTCCGGCCTGTTAGCTATGGGCCGGATTGATGGGCTGTGAAGATACGAAGACCGAAGACTCTTACCCGTGTCCGAATGGGATTCTCCTTGGCATGGAAGGCAAGCTTGGTGACCAAATATGAAGATTCCTTTCTCTATAACCGACTTTATGTAACCCTAGATCCCTCATGTGTCTATATAAACCGGAGGGCTAGGTCCGTAGAGGCCAATACTCATCATCATAGTCATACAGGCTAGACTTCTAGGGTTTTAGCCATTACGATCTCGTGGTAGATCAACTCTTGTAATACTCATATTCATCAAGATCGATCAAGCAGGAAGTAGGGTATTACCTCCATAGAGAGGGCCCGAACCTGGGTAAACATTGTGTCCCCTATCTCCTATTACCATCGACCTTAGACGCACAGTTCGGGACCCCCTAGCCGAGATCCGCCGGTTTTGACACCGACATTGGTGCTTTCATTGAGAGTTCCACTGTGCCGTCCCCAAAAGGTTTGATGGCTCCTTCAATCGTCTACAATGATGCTGTCCAAGGGGAAATCTTCCTCCCCGGACAGATCTTCGTATTCGGCGGCTTCGCACTGCGGGCCAACTCGCTTGGCCATCTGGAGTAGATCGACAGCTACGCCCCTGGCCATCAGGTCAGATTTGGGAGCTTGAACTATGTCGCGGTTATCTGTGCAGACTTGATCTTCGACGGATTCGAGACCACGGCAGCCGCTCCCGGTCACCGCGATGAACATGACTTAAATCTATCATCGGACCATACCCAAGAAATTGCACCTGTAACCGCGCTGGCCTTAGATCTGGAGCAGATCGCGCCATCCGAGGACGGGAAGCTCAACCCTGCCACGGAAGCCGCAGACTTTGCGGCGATGGAGCCGCACACAGACCTAACCTCGGGTGATATCTGTGTCACCGGAACCTCAGAATCGTTTCCGGCTATAAGTTCCGAAACATGCGCGTCCACGTACGTCGAGCTTGATCAGTCATCGATCACCGAATTCAGCGCCGCGGACATCTTCCGGCACTTGCCTTTAAGCGACGTGCTAAACTCATTAAAAAATCTATCCTTAGCGGGGGACTCACAGCCAAATTATATCCGGTTTGAACTGGAGGCTGATGACGGAGAATTTCGCTTCCTACCCACCGCCCACTTCATAGCCACTGTCGAGGATTTAACCGACATGCTTGATTACGGCTCCGAGGAAATCGACGGTATGGACGACGATGCCGATGAGGAGCAGGGCCAAAACCCGCCGTTTACCAGACGCTGGACGGCCACTTCTTCATACGACATATACATGGTGGATACACCTAAAGAAACTAACGACGATGACAAAGAAGATCCAGTCGAGGATAAACCTCCTGAGACACAGCCCAGACGCCGGCGTCAGCGGCGCCGCTCTAAGTCACGTCACGCGAAAGATAGCAATACTGGCACCGGAGAAAATAATACTCCGGACGATGCCGAAGACAATGAAGACCCCATTGAGGCAACCTCTGAACAGGAGGAACGGGAAAACGGGCAAGTTAGCCCTGGTGAACAGGCCATACATGACGACTCGGAGGACTGTAATTACCTTCCGCTCTCTGAGGATGAGGTGAGCCTCGGCAACGAGGATTTTATCATGCCTGAGGAACCTCTCGAGCAGGAGCGCTTTAAGCGCCGGCTAATAGCCACTGCGAGGAGCCTGAAAAAGAAATAGCAGCAGCTTCAAGCTGACCAAGATATTCTCAATGACAGATGGACTGATGTCCTGGCAGCCAAAGAATACGGCCTCAAGCGCCTAGCCAAAAGTTACCCGAAGCACAAATTGCTACCTCAGTTCGACGACGAGGCGCCGGAGCCCGTACCACCATCGCGCAATGCGGCTGACCGACCAACATCATGCAATACGGCTGACCGACCACCACGCGGTCGGGACAATGCGGCTGACTGACCACCATGTGGTCGGGACAAAGCGGCAACTCAAGCCGAACAGCAGCCCGCCCCACCTCAATGTAAAAGCAGAGATAAAACAGCTCGGGGTTATACATATGACCTTCGGCAGGACCTGGACAGTACAGCAGGACATACCAGATCGATCTACGGATCACGAGGACGTGCCTCGACACGCGATGACGGCCATCTATTCGGACGTGACAAGCCTAGTCACGCCCGGGCCGAAAACCGCAGACGGACTCCATCTGAGCTACGTTCCGATGCGGCCCGATATAGAGGTGCCGCACACCCTCTTTGCTTCACTGATGAAGTAATGGAGCATGAATTCCCAGAATGGTTTAAACCCGTGAACATCGAATCATATGATGGAACAACAGATCCCGCGGTATGGATCGAGGATTTTTGTCTCCATATCCATATGGCCCGCGGAGACGACCTTCATGCCATCAAATACCTCCCATTAAAACTCAAATTAAGGACCAGCTTGGCACTGGTTAAACAGTCTGCCTCAAAACTCTATTGGCAGCTAGAAGGATCTAGAAGACGCCTTCCGCGACAACTTCCAAGGTACATATGTCCGGCCACCAGATGCCGATGACTTAAGTCACATCGTCTAGCAGCCCGGAGAGTCAGCCAGGAAGCTCTGGACTAGGTTCTTAGTTAAAAAGAACCAAATCGTAGACTGTCCGGACGCGGAAGCCCTAGCAGCCTTCAAACACAGCGTCCGGGACGAGTGGCTCGCCCGCCACCTCGGTCAGGAAAAACCAAAATCCATGTCAGCCTTTACCGCTCTGATGACCCGCTTTTGCGCGGGAGAAGACAGCCGACTCGCTCGTAGAAGCAACAGCGCCAGCGATCTGGGCACTTCCGAAGTTCGAGACGGCAATAGGAAGCCACGACGCAATAAACACAAACGTCGCAATAATAATGAGGGAACACCACACACGGCGGTCAACACCGGATTCAGCAGCCCCAAACCCGGTCAATGGAAAAAGCCATTTACGGAAAATAGAGACGGACCATCCAATTTAGACAAGATATTGGATCGGGCCTGCCAGATTCATGGCAACCCCGATAAACCAGCTAATCACACCAACAGAAGCTGTTGGGTATTCAAACAGGCCGGCAAGTTAAATGCCAAACACAAGGGGAAGAGGCCGCCCGGTGACAGCGACGACTAAGAGACTCACCAACCAAACACCGGGGGTCAAAAGCACTTTCCCCTCGAAGTAAAAACAGTGAACATGGTATACGTGACACACACCCCTACAGGGGAGCGCACGGGACGCTCCCTCCGTACAGAAGATCATACTACGGCTACCTCAGCTGAAGTACACGGTGGCCTTATCAAACCACATACCTCGTCGGCCATTAAGCCGCCGGTCTCCATTCAACAGGACCGATCAATGTCAAAGCTGGACTAGCAGTTCGGCTTCCACCATTCGCATAATATACCTGCGAAGTCTATACCGTGCATACATAATTATGCACTTAAAATACCCTGGGCATCGGCGGAAGCCCAATACGGACGGGCCTAGAAGTACTCCCATAACCCCACTCCCCTTTTTTCTAACTACTCTTTCTTTTTTATTATCCTTCCCACAGGTGGCTCAAAGGCTGGTCATCTCACGGACTCTATCGGAGTTTGGGTTCGTACACTCACCCAAGGGCTATTCCTGTCAAGGAGTCCCTTCACCGAGGAAAGGCGGTGCAGACGTGCGACAGGAGGTCCAAAATAACTTTTTGTAGACCACACTCTCTATTTTGAGCATGTAAAGTGCCTTTTTCCTCAGCCTTCGACCCCTGGCATGTCAAATAGTCGAGGTTGTGGCGTTGTTATCTGTAAAATGACGATTGGCATATCACTTAGGTCCCAGTGAACATAATTCGTATTCATTATTCGCTTTTTTCTAAAGAACTGAAATTTGCTCCTTTGGTTGTTTCACACACACCTCGGCATAACTTGCCAGGGGCTTTGTATGGGAACAAATGAGTTGCCGACAAGTCCAAACAGCTTTATAGCATACTTCGGCGTCGTGAGTTTGGCCTTATATGCATCAGCTCCGAATCATGTCTTGGGTCAATAGTTGGGTTGCCCGGCTCCTGTGCTTGCTACCTTACGTTCCGCTTTATCGGCTAGGGTAGTAAAGGGAGAACTATTGCGATTGTGCTTCTCGTTCATCTGGTCAAGCACCTCAGTAGAGAAAGCTGAAAACTGACTATCATGATGCGACGAGAGCTGGTCAACCACTCAATGACTTATCAGAATCTTTCACTGTAACGCACCGTATTGGAATAAGCCGCGTACATACCAGGGGCTATATCGTAGACCCACCATAAAACTCCTATGGCTAAGTGAAAGTGTTAACGCCCTATAGTCTGATTGCCTAGTTCGCCGCATTGACACCTCCTTAATGGACCAAGACATTGGGTTAAGAGTGATCAAATGCTTTTCCGAACACCCCCGTATTTTATACGAGGGGGCTGAAGCCGACGACTGGAAAACTTTCAGATTATACAAAAACGGTCGCACAGGAGGAACAAAAAAATTTAGGCGAAACTAAAAAGAAAATAGACTTATTATAATATTGTGTTTTACAATTCCCATACATTTCACTCGAATATCATGTCTTTCAAGCATTGACCCTCTATCAAGCGGGCACCCTCTAAGACATCCTCAAAATAATCATCTGGTACGTGATGGTCCTTGCCCTTGGGTGGACTCTTCGCTACAACATCGGTAGCCTTTATCTTTGCCCAGTATGTTTTGACACGGGCAAAGGCCATCCGTTTACCTTCAATACACGTTGACCGCTTAACCGCGTCGATACGCGACACCGCATCAGCAAGTCGCCACACCAAACCAAAATAACTATCCGGAATTGGCTCGGTCGGCCACAGCCAGACCACGACGTCCTTCATGGCAGCGCCGGATATCCGGTGGAGCTCGGCCCATTGGGTCATCTATTTGTTCAGCCTCAGCGGGCGCTTTGACAAACCGAATTGTGACCAGAAAAGCTTCTCCGTTGCATACCCTTCTTGCGCTTGGTAAAACTGCGCCGCATCGGAAGCACTCTTCGGCAAGTCCAATAAGCGTCTGGAGAACTCCACACTTGCTTAAGCGGGGCATAATTCGGATCGCCGAACTTAGTTTGTAATAAAAAGGGCTTACCAGCCGCGATCTCCCCAGCTTGGCGGATCTCCTCCCGGGCCGCTCTAGATTCGAACCGTGCTTCTTTCGCCTCTTGTAAGGCCTTGTCAAGATCAGCCGTTTTGGCTTTATTATCCTTCTCAAGGAATTCGTAGCGGCTCGCGGCATCCTTTAGCTCACGCGCCATCGTGGATATTCTCTCCTCGTATTGACGCCGAGCAGCCTGTTCAGCCTTTAACTCGGCAGATGCCTTTTCAGCAGCCGCATTACTAACCCGGGCCTGATCCTTGGCCCGGGCTAGCTCAGCCTGAAGGATCTCAACTGCGGCGGCACCATCTGTAGTCATGCATATCTCAGTATACAATCCTTAGCGTCATGATTAATGCATGTAATGACTGCCCCAAATACATACCTTGCGCCTCATCAAGACGCCTGTTGATAAGCGTAATGTCATCACCCGCCACATCAAGCTTCCGCTGCAAATCTGCAACCTCTGTAGTCCGGGCGGCCGCCAGGGAGGTAACAGCCTGTGTTCCAATTAATCAGATTATTTCCTGGGCATATCTTTTTTGATCCTCTGATTGCCTCCCTTCGGAAGCCAATCCGAATCTCAGGGGCTACTATCCATACACATGTGCATTTTGCGAATAAAGCACAATCGAAAACATTACATTACAAACCTCGAAGCCTCTTAGCAGGCTCATGAAGGCTTCATTTAATCCGCTTTTCGCGGACAGAACCCTCTCAACCACCGTACCCATCAAGGTACGATGTTCCTCTGAGATGGTCGCTTGTCGCAGCATGTTCGTCAATGTATCCGGCGCTTCTGGATCTCCGGAAGCCGCTGTAGGAGTACGGCCTTCCTTCGAAGAGATCCGTTTATTCGTCCCTAGAGTCGC
Organism: Triticum aestivum; assembly: GCF_018294505.1. Taxonomy (NCBI): domain Eukaryota; kingdom Viridiplantae; phylum Streptophyta; class Magnoliopsida; order Poales; family Poaceae; genus Triticum; species Triticum aestivum. The sequence goes on along the minus strand of NC_057796.1, from coordinate 246,100,724 downwards.
CTCCGGCTGTAAACCGGATAGTCCGGGGCCTTTATTGTTACCCCCCGAACCCTGGGCAACCGAAAGGTCACCTTCGGGTAATGTCTTCATCATCCCTCACACCACTTGTTGATCAGGAGAGACCCTCCGGGATGACACCTCGAAGTCGTCCGCCTTGTTGGGCAAGGAGGCCGGTGGAGGCATCTCGCTTTCCATCATCTCCGGGAGAAGATCTCCCGAGAAAGAGGATTGTTGAAGAAAACTGTGTGCTGAACTGCAAAAATATATATTCTAGATGTTACCTTGGTAACAGGAAAGGAACGAGATATGTTTAAAACACCCCTATTCACATACAATTTGGCTAAAGGCTTGTCCTCACCGTGGAACTGCGCGACAACGACGTCTTCCAAGCCCGAGCCGCCCGATGGTGGCATCTTGCCTCTCTTGGGAGCCTTTTCCTCCCAACCTTCGGAGGCGGCCCTCTTCTTACCATGGGGAGAGGGGATGTTGGCTTCTCCTTCACTTTTGTCTTCGGGCGAGGGTACTCTGACCTCCTCGGACGCAGTGTCTGATATACCTTTGGAATGGAGGCCACCTTTGGTCTTCTTGCTCTCCGCCTTGCCCTCCTGCATGGGCACCTGGTAAGGTGCCGGGGCCAGCATCCTTGTAAGCACGGGACTCGCTGAGTCTTTGGGAAGGGGGGCCGAACACCTAATTCGCTCCGCTTTCTTTATCCAGCCCTAGGAGGAGATAGTTTACTCCGTATCTTATTACAGGATACTTGACTAAAAGGTGTTCGGAAGTCGAGTGCTTACCGAGGTATCCGGATGGTTGTAGTCGAGGCCAATGTCCTCGGTGGTGTCCGACCACTGTTTTCGTGCCCCGAAAAACAATTTCCACATTCCTTTGTGTGTTGTGCCAAAGAAGTGTTAAAGAGTCTGTGGCCCTTCCAGATTAAACTCCCACATGTGGAGAGGCCGTCGCTGGCATGGCAGGGTCCGGCGGACTAGTATTACTTGAATCACATTGATAAGATCGATGTCCTTCTCAAGGAGGCTCCGGATGCGGCTCTGCAGACTGCAGAGTCTGCATTTCATCAATTGATCCCCAATCCAACCCCTTATTGATCCATGATGCAAGCTGAATCAGAGGGCTAGATCGGAACACGGGTGCAGCTACCCACTTGGAACCACGGGGCTCGGTGATATAGAACCACCCCTGCTGCCATAAGTTGGAGGATTCTGTGAAGGATCCTTTTAGCCAAGGAGTGCTAGTAAGCTTGCTCACTGTGGCACCACCACACTCCGCCTATTTCCCCTCGATCACCTGCGGCTTCACATTGAAGGTCTTGAGCCACAAGCCGAAGTGTGGAGGGATTCGGAGGAAGGCTTCGCACGTGACGATGAACGCCGAGATGAGAAGAAACGAGTTCGGGGCCAGATCGTGAAAATCTAGCCCGTAATAGAACATAAGCCCACAGACAAAGGGATTGAGAGCGAACCCTAACCCTCGTAATAAGTGGGAGACAAACACAACCCTCTCACCGGATCTGGGGGTGGGGATAACCTGCCCTTCAGCGGGGAGCCGGTGGAGGATTTCCGCGGTCAGATATCTTGCCGCCTGGAGCTTTGTGATATCCTCCTCTGTAATAGAACATGCCACCCATCGGCCTTGAAGGCTGGATCCGGACATGACTGAGGCTCGTGGCGATTGAAACCTGGGTGTTGGAACTCGAGGTAGGAAAGGTTGGGGAAGAAGCAAGCATAGAGGAGAAAGGCAGGTCTGTACCCCTCTATAAAGGCTGTGAATATCGAACGCCTCCTCATGGGCCTTAAAACTTGCCTATTCCCAAGGAATCGTATCAAAGAGACGGTTGGATTACCCACATCCGTGTTGATGAGAATCCCATAATAAGGGGACACGATCTCTGCCTTGACAAGACGTGCCAATAAAACCGCGTCTCAAAACATGGAGCGGCAGGCCAAGAAATGGTTCAAAATAATGACCGGGCGGTGACGTGGCATCACGCTGCAAAAAGTTGTCAGCGGATTGGACTCGTGAAATATTATACTCTCTGCAGTCGTGTGTGGTACTTGTGCTGCGGATCCGAACACGTTCATCCGAAGACTATCTTGGAGTATTCGGAAAGGGGAACCCGCCTTGCAATGTCAAAGACAATCTGCGCGCCGGACACCTCGTCATTGAAGCCTGGTTCAGGGGCTGCTGAGGGAATCCTAGACTAAGGGGTCCTCGGGCGTCCGGCCTGTTAGCTATGGGCCAGACTGATGGGCTGTGAAGATACGAAGACCGAAGACTCTTACCCGTGTCCGGATGGGATTCTCCTTGGTGTGGAAGGCAAGCTTGGCGACCAAATATGAAGATTCCTTTCTCTGTAACCGACTTTATGTAACCCTAGATCCCTCCTATGTCTATATAAACCGGAGGGCTAGGTCCGTAGAGGCCAATACTCATCATCATAGTCATACAGGCTAGACTTCTAGGGTTTTAGCCATTATGATCTCGTGGTAGATCAACTCTTGTAATACTCATATTCATCAAGATCAATCAAGCAGGAAGTAGGGTATTACCTCCATAGAGAGGGCCCGAACCTGGGTAAACATTGTGTCCCCTGTCTCCTGTTACCATCGACCTTAGACGCACAGTTCGGGACCCCCTACCCGAGATCCGCCGTTTTGACACCGACAGTGGGCACAACCCAGTTAGGCGCGCCTGGGCCCCCAGGTGCGCCCTGGTGGGTGGTGCTCCCCTCGATCCTCCCCTCAAGTACTTCTTTGGCCCACTGGATGTCTTCTGGTCCAAAAAATTCTCCAAAATGTTTCGCTGTGTTTAGACTCCGTTTGGTACTGATATTCCGCAAAGTAAAAAAACAGCAACTGTCACTAGGCACTATGTCAATAGGTTAGCCTGAAAAATTGATATAACGTTGCTATATAATGATTGTAAACATCCAATAATGATAATATAACAGCATGGAACAATAAAAAATTGCAGATACGTTGGAGACATATCAGTGCTTTACTTAACTTTCACATCCAGCAGCTGAGGTCTTTCAGAAATCACAGGAACTGCAAAGACATGGTTATTGCCTGGTGTGACCACAAGGAAAAAGGATGTCCTTTTAATATTGTCACTTCTCAGATCAAGAATGAGAAAACATTTTGTATAAAGAAGTTTAGAGTAGAACATACTTGTCCAACTAGTGACAAACATAGTAAAGTAAGCTCAAAGTGGCTGGAAAACACTATCCTAGAGACAATTAGATCAGACCCAAACACAAATGTGCTAGCATTGGTAGACAAGGCAAAGAGGAAATTTGGAATTGAAGTTCCAAAGAAGATGGCATGGAGAGCTAAAAAGGCAGCAAAAGAAATTGTCCTAGGAGATCATAAGAATCAGTATCACAGGTTGTGTGATTACATTGAAACTATTAAATTATGCAATCCAGGATCTAGATGCATTGTGACAACTGTCACTCCAAAAAGCACAAATGAAAACCCACATCCAAGTCCAAGATTCTATGGTCTTTTCTTTTGTCTCAATGCACCTAGGGAGGGTTTTCTAGATGGATGTAGGCCTTTCATTGGTTTGGATGGATGCTTCATTAAGCATAAAACTAGAGCACAAATCCTAGCAGCTACTGGTAGGGATGCCAACAACAACATGTATCCTATTGCTTTTGGATTTGTAGGAGTGGAGGACACACCAAGTTGGAGCTGGTTTCTCACCCAACTTAAGTATGCTTTGGGAGGCACAGAAGAGGGCATGTTTGGCAAATACACCATCATGTCAGATCGGCGGAAGGTCAGTGATCTCTGTTCTCTTTGTCTTGTTTCTTCATTTGTCATGTTTCTTAATATTGGAGTACTTAGTTTCTTCATTTGTCTTGTTTCTTTCTGATTGTTTATTAATGTTGTGTTCTTAAACCTAGTTGCTTTCATTGTGTTGATTTTCAAAGTAGTAAAATTTAGGTGTTTGCGAAAGCAGGGCCTGCTTAATGCTGTCAATGATGTATTTCCAAACTACCCACAAAGATTTTGTTTAAGGCACATTTATGCAAATTTTCAAAGAGCTGTATTCAGAGGTGAAGATCTGAAAAAAATGCATGGACAGTGCTAGTTATTCCTACACAAAGCATGGTTTTGATGTAGCCATGTCCAGTTTGAAGAATGAGTGTGAGGATACCTGGAGGTGGTTATCTGGTATTCCAGTACACACATGGGCTAGGCATGAAATGGACACAAACTGCAAAACAGACCTGGTGGTTAATAACATAAGTGAGGTCTTCAACAAATATATCTTGAATGTTAGAAACAAACCAATTGTGACAACGATTAATGGAATCAAAGACAAGTTGCTAGTCAGGTTTGATGGAAAAAGAGAAAGTGCAGCAACTTCCAGATGGAATATAGCTCCAACATATGCAAAGAAGTTGGAGACGAGCAAGAAATTTACTAGAGATTGCAAAGCAATTAGGGCAGGGCCTAACTTGTGGCAAGTAAGCAGTGGCCCAAAGACCTATGTTGTGAACCTTGAGGAGCACACTTGTGGATGCAAGAAGTGGGACATGTCAGGGTTGCCATGCAACCATGGTTGCGGTGCAATTTACAAAGCCAAACTGCAACCTCAGGATTTTGTAAGTCCATTCTTGAAGAAAGCAATGTATTTGGAGGCATACGAACCTATGGTGTATCTAGTTCCTGGAGAAGATGCTTGGGTCAAGTCAGGAAAACCTGATATTGAGCCTCCTGTTTTCCACAAAGAGGACCAGAGTGGAAGAAAACAAAAAAAGAGGAAGAAAGGAAGGTTTGAAGTGCCTAAACCAAAAGATACCTCTAGGATGGCTACAATCAGATGTGGCAACTGTAGGTTAATGGGCCACAAGTTTACTAACTATGGACAATCTTTGAGGCCTGATCTCCAGTTGAGGAAGAATAGAAACATGGTACATATTTTGTTATCATTGTATCTGATTTTGCCTATGTAGATTTTAGTGTTTCTTTGTTTTTTAAACTGTAGGAAAAGATAAGACAAAAGGCAGAAGCCTACATTCCACCTGATGCTACTGCTGCTCCTAGGGGACCAACTACTGCTCCTAGGGCAGCTAGCGCTGCTTTCTCAGCACCAAGGCCAGCACCTAGGCCTCCAGGTGGAGAAGGGACTTCTTCTGCTGCTGGTACTTCTACATCTACATCTACATCTACATCTACATCTACATCTACTTCTGCTGCTGCTACAAAAATGAGATCAGTGAGAGGTGGAGGAGGAGCTGTTGCAATAGGTGCAAGGAATAAAACTCAGAAATATGCAAGAGTGAATAGCTACTTCATAACCAGTGGAAATGTGTGAAATTTGATGTCTGGCAATGGTTGAAACATTTGGGCGATGATGCACGCCGGGAACGGTTACAAGGTCGATGTGACCGCCGTCGGCACGCTACCTTTACATCTACCTTCGGGATTAGTTTTAGACCTCAATAATTGTTATTTGGTGCCAGCGTTGAGCACGAACATTATATCTGGATCTTGTTTATTGCGAGACGGTTATTCATTTAAGTCAGAGAATAATGGTTGTTCTATTTATATGAATAATATCTTTTATGGTCATGCACCCGTGATGAATGGTTTGTTCTTGTTGAATCTCGATCGTAGTGATACACATATTCATAATATTGATGCCAAAAGATGCAAAGTTGATAATGATAGTGCAACATATTTGTGGCACTGCCGTTTGGGTCATATTGGTGTAAAGCGCGTGAAGAAACTCCATGTGGATGGACTTTTGGAGTCACTTGATTATGAATCATTTGATACTTGCGAACCATGCCTCATGGGCAAGATGACTAAAACTCCGTTCTCTGGAACAATGGAGCGAGCTAATGACTTATTGGAAATAATACATACCGATGTATGCGGTCCCATGAGTGTTGAGGCATGCGGTGGGTATCGTTATTTTCTGACCTTCACAGATGATTTGAGTAGGTATGGGTATATCTACTTGATGAAACAAAAGTCTGAAACATTTGGAAAGTTCAAAGAATTTTAGAGTGAAGTGGATAATCATCGTAACAAGAAAATAAAGTTTGTACGATCTGATCATGGAGGCGAATATTTGAGTTACGAGTTTGGCCTTCATTTAAAACAATGTGGAATTCTTTCACAACTCCCGCCACCTGGAACACCACAGCATAATGGTGTGTCTGAATGTCATAACCGTACTTTATTAGATATGGTGTGTTCTATGATGTCTCTTACCGATTTAACACTATCATTTCGGGGTTATGCATTATAGATAGCCACATTCACGTTAAATAGGGCACCGTCTAAATCCTTTGAGACAATACCGTATGAACTGTGGTTTGGCAAGAAACCTAGGATGTCGTTTCTTAAAGTTTGGGGATGCGATGCTTATGTCAAAAGGCTTCAGCCTGATAAGCTTGAACCTAAATCACAAAAGTGTGTCTTCATAGAATACCCTAAGAAAACTATTGGGTACACCTTCTACCATAGATCCGAAGGCAAGATCTTTGTTGCTAAGAATGGATCCTTTCTAGAGAAGGAGTTTCTGTCGAAAGAAGTGAGTGGGAGGAAAGTAGAACTTGATGAGGTAATTGTACCTTCTCTCGAATTGGGAAGTAGCACACCAGAGAAAACCATTCCCGTGATGCCTACACCAGCTAGATAGGAAGCTAACGATGATGATCATGAAACTTCAAATCAAGTTACTACTGAACTTCGTAGGCGACCAGAGCATGATCTGCACCAGAATGGTACGGTAATCCTGTCCTAGAAGTCATGTTATTAGACCAAGGCGAACCTACAAACTATGAAGAAGCTATGATGAGCCAAGATTCCGACAGATGGCTTGAGGCCATGAAATCTGAGATAGGATCCATGTATGAGAACGAAGTGTGGACTTTGATGGACTTGCCCGATGATCGGCAAGCAACAGAGAATAAATGGATCTTCAAGAAGAAGACCGACGCTGATGGTAATGTTACTCTCTACAAAGCTCGACTTGTCGCGAAAGGTTTTCTACAAGTTAAAGGGGTTGACTACGATGAGACTTCCTCACCTGTAGCAATGCTTAAGTCTGTCTGAATCATGTTAGCAAATGTCGCATTTTATAATTATGAAATCTGGCAAATGGATGTCAAAACTGCATTCCTTAATGGATATCTTAAAGAAGAGTTGTATATGATGCAACCAGAAGATTTTGTCGATCCTGAAGGTGCTAACAAAGTGAGCAAGCTCCAGCGATCCATCTATGGACTGGTGCAAGCATCACGGAGTTGGAATATACTCTTTGATGAGGTGATCAAAGCATATGGTTTTATACGGACTTACGGTGAAGCCTGTATTTACAAGAAAGTGAGTGGGAACTCTGTAGCATTTCTGATATTATATGTGGATGACATATTGTCGATTGGAAATGATATAGAATTTCTGGATAGCATGAAAGGATACTTGAATAAGAGTTTTTCAATAAAATACCTCGGTGAAGCTGCTTATATATTGGGCATCAAGATATATAGGGATAGATCGAGACGCTTAATAGGACTTTCACAAAGCACATACCTTGACAAAGTTTTGAAGAAGTTCAAAATGGATCAGTCAAGGAAAGGGTTCTCGTCTGTGCTACAAGGTGTGAAATTGAGTCAGACTCAAAGCCCGACCACTTCAGAAGATAGAGAGAGAATGAAAGTCATTCCTTATGCCTCAACCATAGGTTCTATCATGTATGCTATGATGTGTACCAGACCTGATGTGTGCCTTTTCATAAGTTTGGCAGGGAGGTACCAAAGTAATCTAGGAGTGGATCACTGGACAGCAGTCAAGAACATCCTAAAGTACCTAAAAAGGACCAAGGATATGTTTCTCATTTATAGAGGTGACAAAGAGCTCGTCGTAAATGGTTACGTCGATGCTAGCTTTGACACTGATCCGGATGACTCTAAGTCACAAACCAGATACATATTTATATTGAATGGTAGAGCTGTCAGTTGGTGCAGTTCCAAGCAAAGCATCATGGCGGGATCAACGTGTGAAGCAGAGTACATAGCTGCTTCGGAAGCAGCGAATGAAGGAGTCTGGATGAAGGAGTTCATATCTGATCTGGGTGTAATACCGAGTGCATCGGGTCCAATGAAAATCTTTTGTGACAACACTAGAGCAATTGCCTTGGTGAAGGAATCCAGGTTTCACAAGAGAACCAAACACATCAAGAGACGCTTCAACTCCATTTGTGAAAAGGTCAAGGATGGAGACATAGAGATTTACAAAATACATACGGATTTGAATGTAACAGATTCGTTGACTAATCCTCTTCAACGAGCGAAACATGATCAACACCAAGACTCCATGGGTGTTAGATTCATTATAATGTAATCTAGATTATTGACTCTAGTGCAAGTGGGAGACTGAAGGAAATATGCCCTAGAGGCAATAATAAAGTTGTTATTTTATATTTCCTCATTTGTGATAAAGGTTTATTATTCATGCTAGAATTGTATTGATTGGAAACTTAAATACATGTGTGAATACATAAACAAATACCGTGTCCCTAGTAAGCCTCTACTAGACTAGCTCGTTGATGAAAGATGGTTAAGGTTTCCTAACCATGGACATGTATTGTCATTTGATAACGAGATCACATCATTAGGAGAATGATGTGATGGACAAGACCCATCCATTAGCTTAGCATATGATCGTTCAGTTTATTGCTACTGCTTTCTTGAATGTCAAATACATGTTCTTCGACCATGGGATCATGCAACTCCCGAATACTGGAGGAATACCTTGTGTGCTATCAAACATCACAACGTAACTAGGTGATTATAAAGATGCTCTACAGGTATCTCCAAAGGTGTTTGTTGAGTTGTCATGGATCGAGATTGGGATTTGTCACTCCGAGTATAAGAGAGGTATCTCTGGGCCCTCTCGGTAATACATATCATAATAAGCTTCAAAGCAAAGTGACTAATGATTTAGTTACGAGATGATGTACTACGGAATGAGTAAAGAGACTCGCCGGTGATGAGATCGAATCTCGGGCAAGTAACATACGACAGACAAAGGGAATTACGTATGTTGTCATAACGGTTCGACCGATAAAGATCTTCATAGAATATGTAGGAACCAATACGGGCATCCAGGTTCTGCTATTGGTTATTGACCAGAGAGGTGTCTCGGTCATGTCTACATAGTTCTCGAACCCGTAGGGTCCGCACGCTTAATGTTCATTGATGATATAGTGTTATATGACTTATATGATTTGGTGACCGAATGTTGTTCGGAGTCCTAGATGAGATCACGGACACGACGAGGAGCTCCGAAATTGTCCGGAGGTAAAGATTAATATATAGGACGATGCTATTCGGACACCAGAAAGGTTTCGGGGTGAATCAGGTATTCATCGGATCACCGAAAGGGGTTCCGGGAAGCCCCGGGAAGCTATGGGCTTAATGGGACAAAGAGGGAACACACCAGCCCACAAGGGGCTAGTGCGCCCCTCTGCCTGGCTGCCGGCCCTAGGGGAAGGAAAGGGGGAGGGTTGGCCCCTCCTGCCTTTTCCCTCCTCATGAGAGAAAGGAAAGGGCAGGGCACCTCCCCCTGCCTTCCTCCCGCGCACAAATAAGGAAGGGGCGGCTAGGGCAGGAGCCCAAGGAGTATTCAGCCTCCTTGGGGCGCCTCCTGGCTGCCTCCCCTCTCCCCCACCTATATATATGAGGGAGGGGCGCCACACAACACGATGACAATCTTTTAGCCGTGTGCGGTGCCTGAGGGAGTCCTGGATTAGGGGGTCCCCGCGCATCCGGGACATGTGACGTGGGCCGGACTACTGGGCCGTGAAGATACAAGGTAGAAGACTTCCCCCCTGTCCGGACAGGACTCTCCTTTGCGTGTGTGGCAAGCTTGATGTCTGGATGTACTATTTCCTTCCCCTGTAAACCGACCTTGTATAACCCTAGCCCCTTCCGGTGTCTATATAAACCGGAGGGTTTAGTCCGTAGAGGCAGTCACAATCATACAGGTTATAGTTCTAGGGTTTAGCCATTACGATCTCGAGGTATATCAACTCTTGTAACCCCTATACTCATCAAAGTCAATCAAGCAGGACGTAGGGTTTTGCCTCCATCAAGAGGGCCCGAACCTGGGTAAAACATCGTGTCCCCTGCCTCATGTTACCTTCGATCCTTAGACCCACAGTTCGGGACCCCCTACTCGAGATCTGCCGGTTTTGACACTGACATTGGTGCTTTCATTGAGAGTTCCTCCGTGTTGTCGATAGAAGGATCGATGGCTCGCCTCGTCGTCGACGACAAAATCACCTCTGGAAGAGCCCTAGTTCCTGGGCAGATCCTCCAGATCGGCAATTTCACCATAGGCGCCCGTCCGGCCATTAAGCCCAAGACGGCCCCCCCGATTGCCAAAAATTATCTCCGCATCAACCCCGAAGGCATCGATAAGATGGATCCGACAGATGTTTCGTCCTTAAACGAACTGCTAGATCGCATCACCGCCCTTGTGGGTCGCAATAGATTATGATCTGGTTGGGCTTAAACCCGATCAAAGGGAAATCAGGTCTCCACCTATCACCCACCTGGTGACTGTTGTGGAAGAACAAGTTGAGGATACCGCTCCTCCTATGCTAAAAACAAACTATGTTCGGATCTCCGAGCCCTATGAGCCGGACACTCATCTTCGAGAAGGGACTATCTGTCTCCCGAACATAGAATCTGGCACTGAGTCTAAAACCCCCCAGACACTCCGGACCCTGGGCCAATGATCTCAGAAAAATTTCAAAATCCGGATCCCACAATGGGTCAAGGTTCGGATTCAAGCCCACCCACCCACCACAATCAATACTCTCCAAGCAATTCTGGTGCCCCGGACTTATGCGATTTAATGTATATACGGCGGCAACCTCTAGAAACAGTCCATCACTTTTGGGCTAGATTCCTACTTGTTAAAAACAAGATCAAAGATTGCTGCGACAACGATGCGGTATCAATCTTTCGTTGCAACTGTACAGACGAGGGCGTCCTCAATGCCCTCAATCGACGCCGCATTCTGCACTTTGTAGATTTGGCACAAATAGTACAGAAGTACTACGCAATGGAAAGCGCCTGGAAAGCCCGGACAGCTCGGTGGGAGTCACCGGCCTTTAAGCCACCCACCGGCCGAACGAAAAGGATGCACCCTTATGGGGCACCTCATCATTCTTCCACGAAAAGAACAATTCAGTCCTTACCGGGACACAGAACCGTCCTTGATGGATGGCTCGACAAGCCCTGGCAGATACACGCGATGCCAAATTCTAAGCCAGTTCATAACCTTCGAGCATGTTGGATACTCCGGCGGGTGGCTAAAAGCGGGGAGGCTATCCTCACCAACACTACTCTGACAAGGCGTTCCCCCTAACGACCTTGGCGTGTTTACGGTCTTCGAGACCTTTTCTTCAAACAACCGGCGCAAAAGGGCGCTCCGCGACCTCGCCGAAGTCAATCACGTAGCCGCAATAAATCCTTGGAACGATATGGCGATAACCTTCAATGCCAATGACGAGCCAAGGGCCCAATCAGTCCGAGCACCAGCCGCTTTGGTTCTAAGCCCAATTGTAGACGGCTTTCGCCTCACTAAAGTGCTCATGGACGGCGGCAGCGGACTTAACCTCATCTACGAAGACACGCTCAATAAAATGCAGATTGACAGGAGTCGCATTGAGCAAAGCAATACATCCTTTCGAGGAACCATCCCCAGTCGGGAAGCAAGATGCTCAAGGAAAATTAAACTAGATGTGGTATTCGGCACGCCAGAGAATTATAGGTCCGAAGAGATAATCTTCCAGGTGGCCCCTTTCAACAGTGGATATCATGCCCTGTTAGGGCGAGATGCACTCACACACTTTCAAGCCATACCTCATTACGGGTACATGAAGCTCAAAATGCCCGGGCCCAACGGTGTTATCACTATCTCCGGTGATCCGGACATAGCACTCCGCACCGAAAACAAAACCGCATCCCTCGCCATCGAGGCACTGAGTGAAGCCCTGGCGGCCGAGGAGCTCACCGCTCTGCGTTCCACGGTGGATAGAGACGACGTAATTCTTAGTAAAAGGCCTAAATCCACTTCTTTCAAGCCAGCAGACGAGATAGTCAAATTTCAAGTTCACCCGACGAACCCCAAGAAGACAGCTTCCATTGGGGCACAGCTGGATCCGGCGGTCGACGCCGCATTGCGTGCGTTCTTGCACGCTAACTGGGGCATCTTCGCCTGGCACCCCTTGGATATGCCGGGAATCCCACATGCGCTGGTTGAACATAGTCTCAACATACTGAAGGGATATAAGCCACTCAAGCAAATGCTGCGGCGATTTTCTGAACCCAAACGACAGGCTATGGGGGAGGAGCCAGCCAAGCTACTCGAAGCCGGGTTTATCACAGAGATCAAACATCCGGATTGGCTAGCAAATCTGGTCATGGTGCCGAAGAAGGATAAATCCTGGCGCTTGTGTGTCGACTTCAAGGACCTTAATAAAGCCTACCCTAAGAATCCCTTCCCACTACCTCGCATCGACCAGATTATTGATGCCACCGCAGGTCACGACTCACTGTGCTTCCTCGACGCATACTCCGGATACCATCAAATCAAGATGAAGGAATCCGACCAAGCCGCGACAGCATTCATCACCCCATATGGGTCCTTCTGCTTCAACACAATGCCCTTCGGGCTCAAAAACGCCGGCGCTACATACCAACGTGATACGTCTCCATCGTATCTATAATTTTTTATTGTTCCATGCCAATATTCTACAACTTTCATATACTTTTGGCAACTTTTTATACTATTTTTGGGACTAACATATTGATCCAGTGCCCAGTGCTAATTCCTGTTTGTTGCATGTTTTTGTTTCGCAGAAAACCCATACAAAATGGAGTCCAAAGGGAATAAGAACTGACGGAGATTTTTTTGGAATATTTATGAATTTTGGGAAGTGGAATCATCGCGAGACGATGCCCAAGGGGGCCACGAGGCAGGGGGCGCGCCCCAGGCCCTCATGGACACCTCGTAAGGCTGTTGGTACCCTTCTTTCGCCACAACAAAGCTAATGTCCGAATAGAGATCGTGTCCAAAATTCAGTCCAATCGGAGTTATGGATCTCCGGGAATATAAGAAACGGTGAAAGGCCAGAATTTGGAGCGCAGAAATAGAGAGAGACAGAGAGACTGATCCAATCTCGGAGGGTCTCTCGCCCCTCCCATGCCATGGAGACCAAGGACCAAAGGGGAAACCCTTCTCCCATCTAGGGAGGAGGTCAAGGAAGAAGAAGAAGGAGGGGGGCTCTCCCCCCCTCGCTTCCGATGGCGCCGGAGTGCCACCGGGGGCCATCATCATCACCGCAATCTTGACCAACAACTTCACCGCCATCATCACCAACTCTTCCCCCCTCTATGCAGCGGTGTAACCCCTCTTTTACCCGCTGTAATCTCTACTTAAACATGGTGCTCAACGCTATATATTATTTCCCAATGATGTATGGCTATCCTACGATGTTTGAGTAGATCCGTTTTGTCCTATGGGTTAATTGATGATCGTGATTGGTTTGAGTTGCATGTTTTATTATTGGTGCTGTCCTACGGTGCTCTCCGTGTCGCGCAAGCGTGAGGGATCCCCGCTGTAGGGTTTGCAATATGTTCATGATTTGCTTATGGTGGGTGGCGTGAGTGACAGAAGCATATACCCGAGTAAGTAGGTTGTTTGCGTATGGGAATAAAGAGGACTTGATACTTTAATGCTATGGTTGGGGTTTACCTTAATGATCTTTAGTAGTTGCAGATGCTTGCTGGAGTTCCAATCATAAGTGCATATGATCCAAGTATAGAAAGTATGTTAGCTTATGCCTCTCCCTCAAATAAAATTGCAATAATGATTACCGGTCTAGTTATCGATTGCCTAGGGACAAATAACTTTCTCGTGACAAAAAGCCTCTACTAAAACGAATTTAGTTGTGTCTTTATCTAAACAGCCCCTACTTTTTATTTACGCGCTCTTTATTACCTTGCAAACCTATCCAAAAACACCTACAAAGTACTTCTTGTTTCATACTTGTTCTAGGTAAAGCGAACATTAAGCGTGCGTAAAGTTGTATCAGTGGTCGATAGAACTTGAGGGAATATTTGTTCTACCTTTAGCTCCTCGTTGGGTTCGACACTCTTACTTATCGAAAGAGGCTACAATTGATCCCCTATACTTGTGGGTTATCACAACGCAGGATTCAAACATGCCTGGAAAAGCAAATCGGCAAGACAGTTGAGGCATATGTAGATGATGTAGTCATCAAAACTAAGCATGTCGAATCATTGGTAGACGATTTACGCCTTACATTCGACAACCTCCGAAGAAATGACATACGGCTCAATTCGTAAAAGTGCGTTTTCGGCGTTCCCGCCGGAAAATTACTTGGGTTCATTGTTTCTAATAGGGGAATCGAAGCAAACCCAGCCAAAATCCGAGCCTTGTCACAGTTGGCTACACCAACAGACCTCAAACAGGTCCAAAAACTAGCCGGATGTGTATCAGCTTTGAGCCGCTTAATCTCCAGATTAGGAGAAAAGGCGCTGCCATTGTATCGCCTACTCCGACGCGCTGACCACTTCGCGTGGATGGATGCTGCAACAGCCGGACTGGAAGAAATAAAAGCTTTGCTAGCAAGCAACCCAATCCTGGCCGCGCCAAACATCGGCGAACCCATGTTACTGTACATATCTGCAACACATCAGGTGGTGAGTGCGGTGCTCGTCGTCGAACGAGAGGAAGAGGGACATAAATTCCCACTTCAAAAACCCGTATACTATGTGTCGACGGTCCTCACACCATGCAAATCCCGATACCCGCATTATCAAAAGATAGCGTATGCGGTCTTCATAGCATCCTAGAAGCTGCGGCACTACTTTCAAGAGTGTTCAATCACGGTGGCATCCGAGGTACCACTTAATGGTATCATAAACAACCGAGATGCCACCGGCCGGATTGCCAAATGGGCTATTGAGATCTTACCGTTTGAAATAACATATAAGCCATGCCGAGCCATTAAATCTCAGGTGTTGGCTAACTTCGTCGCCGAATGGAAGGAAGCCGAACTCCCTAAAGAGTATGGCACATATTCCAACTAGGTGATGCACTTAGACGGCTCTAAAATGCTAGCCGGACTTGGGGCTGGTGTCGTCCTTGTTGGGGAACGTACTAATTTCAAAAATTTCCCTACACACACACAGGATCATGGTGATGCATAGCAACGAGAGGGGAGAGTGTTGTCCAGATACCCTCGTAGGCCGAAAGCGGAAGCGTTAGCACAACACGGTTGATGTAGTCGTACGTCTTCACGATCCGGGCGATCCAAGTACCGAACATATGGCACCTCCGAGTTCAGCACACGTTCAGCTCGATGACGTCCCGCGAACTCCGATCCAGCAGAGCTTCATGGGAGAGTTCCGTCAGCACGACGGCGTGGTGACGGTGATGATGTTGCTACCGACAGAGAGCTTCGCCTAAGCACTACAACGATATGACCGAGGTGGAATATGGTGGAGGGGGCACCACACACGGCTGGAATAGATCAACAGATCAACTTGTGTGTCTAGAGGTGCCCCCTGCCCCCCGTATATAAAGGAGCAAGGGGAGGGGGTGGCCGGCCAGGAGGAGGGCGCGCCAGGGAGGAGTCCTACTCCCACCGGGTGTAGGACTCCCTCTTTTCCTAGTTGGAGTAGGAGGGGGAAAGGAAGGGAAGGAAAGAGGGGGAAGGAAAGGGGGCGCCGCCCCGCCCGCCTTCCTTGTCCAATTCAGACTAGAGGGGGAGGGGGCGCGCGGCCCGCCCTAGCCGCCCCTCCTCTTCTCCACTAAGTCCCAATAGGCCCATTACTTTCCCGGGGGGGTCCGGTAACCCCCGGTACTCCGGTAAAATCCCGATTTCACCCGGAACACTTCCGACATCCAAATATAGGCTTCCAATATATTAATCTTTATGTCTCGACCATTTAGAGACTCCTCGTCATGTCTGTGATCATATCCGGGACTCTGAACTACCTTCGGTACATCAAAACACAAAACTCATAATACCGATCGTCATCTAACTTTAAGCGTGCGGACACTACGGGTTCGAGAACTATGTAGACATGACCGAGACACGTTTCCGGTCAATAACCAATAGCGGAACCTGGATGCTCATATTGGCTCCTACATATTCTACGAAGATCTTTATCGGTCAAACCGCATAACAACATACGTTGTTCCCTTTGTCATCAGTATGTTACTTGCCCGAGATTCGATCGTCGGTATCTGAATACCTAGTTCAATCTCGTTACCGGCAAGTCTCTTTACTCGTTCTGTAATACATCATCCCACAACTAAATCATTAGTCACATTGCTTGCAAGGCTTATAGTGATGTGCATTACCGAGAGGGCCCAGAGATACCTCTCCGACAATCGGAGTGACAAATCCTAATCTCGAAATACGCCAACCCAACAAGTACCTTTGGAGACACCTGTAGAGCACCTTTATAATCACCCAGTTACGTTGTGACGTTTGGTAGCACACAAAGTGTTCCTCCGGTAAACGAGAGTTGCATAATCTCATAGTCATAGGAACATGTATAAGTTATGAAGAAAACAATAGCAACATACTAAACGATCAAGTCCTAAGCTAACGGAATGGGTCAAGTCAATCACATCATTCTCCTAATGATGTGATCCCGTTAATCAAATGACAACTCATGTCTATGGTTAGGAAACATAACCATCTTTGATCAACGAGCTAGTCAAGTAGAGGCATACTAGTGACACTATGTTTGTCTATGTATTCACACATGTACTAAGTTTCCGGTTAATACAATTCTAGCATGAATAATAAACGTTTATCATGAAATAAGGAAATAAATAATAACTTTATTATTGCCTCTAGGGCATATTTCCTTCAGTCTCCCACTTGCACTAGAGTCAATAATCTAGTTCACATCGCCATGTGATTTAACACCAATAGTTCACATCACCATGTGATTAACACCCATAGTTCACATCGTCGTGTGACCAACACCCAAAGGGTTTACTAGAGTCAATTATCTAGTTCACATCGCTATGTGATTAACACACAAAGAGTACTAAGGTGTGATCAGGTTTTGCTTGTGAGAGAAGTTTAGTCAACGGGTCTGCCACATTCTGATCCGTATGTATTTTGCAAATTTCTATGTCAACAATGCTCTGCACGGAGCTACTCTAGCTAATTGCTCCCACTTTCAATATGTATCCAGATTGAGACTTAGAGTCATCTGGATCAGTGTCAAAACTTGCATCGATGTAACCCTTTACGACAAACCTTTTGTCACCTCCATAATCGAGAAACATATCCTTATTCCACTAAGGATAATTTTGACCGCTGTCCAGTGATCTACTCCTAGATCACTATTGCACTTCCTTTCTAAACTCAGTGTAGGGTATACAATAGATCTGGTACACAGTATGGCATACTTTATAGAACCTATGGCTGAGGCATAGGGAATGACTTTCATTCTTTTTCTATCTTCTGCCGTGGTCGGGTTTTGAGTCTTACTCAATTTCACACCTTGTAACACAGGCAAGAACTCTTTCTTTGACTGTTCCATTTTGAACTACTTCAAAATCTTGTCAAGGTATGTACTCATTGAAAAAACTTATCAAGCGTCTTGATCTATCTCTATAGATCTTGATGCTCAATATGTAAGCAGCTTCACCGAGGTCTTTCTTTGAAAAAACTCCTTTCAAATACTCTTGTATGCTTTCCAGAAAATTCTACATTATTTCTGATCAACAATATGTCATTCACATATACTTATCAGAAATGTTGTAGTGCTCCCACTCACTTTCTTGTAAATACAGGCTTCACCGCAAGTCTGTATAAAACTATATGCTTTGATCAACTCATCAAAGCGTATATTCCAACTCTGAAATGCTTGCACCAGTCCATAGATGGATCGCTGGAGCTCGCACATTTTGTTAGCACCTTTAGGATCGACAAAACCTTCTGGTTGTATCATATACAACTCTTCTTTAAGAAATCCATTAAGGAATGCAGTTTTGACATCCATTTGCCAGATTTCATAAAATGTGGCAACTTGCTAGCATGATCCGGACAGACTTAAGCATCGCTATGAGTGAGAAAATCTCATCGTAGTCAACACGTTGAACTTTGTCAAAACCATTTTCGACAAGTCTAGCTTTGTAGATAGTAACACTACTATCAGCGTCCGTCTTCCTCTTGAAGATCCGTTTATTTTTATGGCTTGCCGATCATCGGGCAAATCCATCAAAGTCCATACTTTGTTCTCATACATGGATCATATCTCAGATTTCATGGCCTCAAACCATTTCGCGGAATCTGGGCTCATCATCGCTTCCTCATAGTTCGCAGGTTCATCATGGTCTAGTAACATGACTTCCAAAACAGGATTATCGTACCACTCTGGTGCGGATCTTACTCTGCTTGACCTACGAGGTTTAGTAGCAACTTGATCTGAAGTTTCATGATCATCATCATTAGCTTCCTCACTAATTGGTGTAGGAGTCACAGGAACTGATTTCTGTGATGAACTACTTTCTAATAAGGTAGCAGGTACAGTTACCTCGTCAAGTTCTACTTTCATCCCACTCACTTCTTTCGAGAGAAACTCCTTCTCTAGAAAGTATCCATTCTCAGCAACGAATGTCTTGCCTTCAGATCTGTGATAGAAGGTGTACCCAACAGTCTCCTTTGGGTATCCTATGAAGACACATTTCTCCGATTTTGGGTTTGAGCTTATCAGGACGAAACTTTTTCAGATAAGCATCGCAACCCCAAACTTTACGAAACGACAATTTTGGTTTGTTGCCAAACCGCAGTTCATATTGTGTCGTCTCAACGGACTTAGATGGTGCCCTTTTTAATGTGAATGCAGCTGTCTCTAATGTATAACCCCAAAACGATAGTGGTAAATCGGTAAGAGACATCATAGATTGCACTATATCTAATAAAGTACGGTTATGACGTTCGGACACACCATTACGCTGTGGTGTTCCAGGTGGCGTGAGTTTGTGAAACTATTCCACATTGTTTTAATTGAAGACCAAACTCGTAACTCAAATATTCGTCTCTGTGATCAGATCGTAGAAACTTTATTTTCTTGTTACGATGATTTTCCACTTCACTCTGAAATTCTTTGAACTTTTCAAATGTTTCAGACTTATGTTTCATCAAGTAGATATATCCATATCTGCTCAAATCATCTGTGAAGGTCAGAAAATAACGATACCATCGGACCGTATACATCAGTATGTATTATTTCCAATAAGTCAGTTGCTCGCTCCATTGTTCTGCAGTTCGCAAGCATCAAGTGATTCATAATCAAGTGATTCCAAAAGCCCATCAGCATGGAGTTTCTTCATGCGCTTTACACCAATATGACCTAAACGGCAGTGCCATAAATAAGTTGCACTATCATTATTAACTTTGCATCTTTTTGGTTTCAATATTATGAATATGTGTATCACTACGATCGAGATCCAACAAACCATTTTCATTGGGTGTATAACCATAGAAGGTTTTATTCATGTAAACAGAACAACAATTATTCTAATTTACTAGCAAGATGCCCGTGCATTGCACGGAACATCAAGATGCATTTTTTTTACAAAACACCTATTGTGATTGACCCGTGCGGGAGTAATCCCATGTGTAAAAACTAATGATATCTCGAAAAACAGGAGAGATAAGGTGAGGAGGAGTGGGGTGTGGTGGTGATTGATGGTCGGACTGAGCGGAGGCATGGGGATGGACGACGCCGATAGTGGCCACCATGCTAGATTGTTCCAGAGAATTCCTTTTTTAATTGCTCAACAATGAGGTTGTGGGAGATAAGGATGAACGAGGGAAGGTCTTATCTGCAAATGTGGAGAGAGGTGCGGGTATCTTTTTGCAAAATTGCCATAGTTTGCTTTCTATCCGTCAGATATAGATCGGACGGTCTATATTGCAAGATGGCAGGCACACAATCTTCACCAACTCGGTTTTTTATAAGAGTAGAGAAATGAATAACCGTATTGCAATAAACATGATCAAATCATATTTATGCTTAACGCAAACACCAAATAACATTTATTTAGGTTCAACACTAATCCCAAAAGTATAGGGAGTGTACGATGATGATCATATCAATCTTGGAACCACCTCCAACACACATCGTCACTTCACCCTTTAACTAATCTCTGTTCATTCTTCAACTCCCGTTTCGAGTTACTAATCTTTAGCAACTGAACTAGTATCAAATACTGAGGGGTTGCTATAAACACTAGTAAAGTACACATCAATAACATGTATATCAAATATACCTTTGTTCACTTTGCCATCCTTCTTATCCGCCAATTACTTGGGGTAGTTCCGCTTCCAGTGACCAGTTCCTTTGCAGTAGAAGCACTTAGTCTCAGGCTTAGGTCCAAACTTGGGCTTCTTCACTTGAGCAGCAACTTGCTTGCCGTTCTTCTTGAAGTTCCCCTTCTTCCCTTTGCCCTTTTCTTTGAAACTAGTGGTCTTGTCAACCATCAACACTTGATGCTCTTTCTTGATTTCTACCTTCATCGATTTCATCATCATGAAAAACTCGGGAATCATTTTCGTCATCCCTTGCATACTATAGTTCATCACGAAGTTCTACTAACTTGGTGATGGTGACTAGAGAATTCTGTCAATCACTATTTTATCTGGAAGATTAACTCCCACTTGATTCAAGCAATTGTAGTAACCACACAATCTGAGCACATGCTCACTGGTTGAGCTATTCTCCTCCATCTTTTAGCTATAGAACTTGTTGGAGATTTCATATCTCTCAATTCGGGTATTTGCTTGAAATATTAACTTCAACTCCTGGAACATCTCATATGGTCCATGACGTTCAAAACGTCTTTGAAGTCCCGATTCTAAGCCGCTAAGCATGGTGCACTAAACTATCAAGTAGTCATCATATCGAGCTTGCCAAACGTTCATAACGTCTACATTTGCTCCTGCAATCGGTCTGTCACCTAGCGGTGCATCAAGGACATAATTCTTCTGTGCAGCAATGAGGATAATCATTCGCATCATTGCTACTAACATCTTTCAACTTAGTTTTCTCTAGGAACATATCAAAATAAAACAGGGGAGCTAAACCCGAGCTATTGATCTACAACATAGATATGCTAATACTACCAGGACTAAGTTCATGATAAATTAAAGTTCAATTAATCATATTACTTAAGAACTTCCACTTAGATAGACATCCCTCTAATCATCTAAGTGATCACGTGATCCAAATCAACTAAACCATGTCCGATCATCACGTGAGATGGAGTAGTTTTCAATGGTGAACATCACTATGTTGATCATATCTACTATATGATTCACGCTCGACCTTTCGGTCTCAGTGTTCCAAGGCCATATCTGCATATGCTAGGCTCGTCAAGTTTAACCTGAGTATTCCACGTGTGCAACTGTTTTGCACCCTTGTATTTGAACGTAGACCTTATCATACCCGATCATCACGTGGTATCTCAGCACGAAGAACTTTCGCAACGGTGCATACTCAGGGAGAACACTTTTATCTTGAAATTTAGTGAGAGATCATCTTATAATTGTGACACCCAAAATTTTATTTGGCTTTTTCAAAAAAAATTATTTGACTTGAGGGAGGTGATTTAAATTTTTCTTCAAAAGAACCCTCCCTCTCAAAATATTTTTCCTTTATGGCAAGTGCTTTGTTTTGGATTCACCCAAGGCTTGGTTCTTGGTCTTGGAGGTTTTCCTTTTATTTGGACTCAAAACCAAAATGCTTTTCACTTGGGAAAAATGTCTTTTGAAAATTTCTTTGAAAATGCCCTATGGCTTTTGGAATGATCCTTTTCCACTTTCAAAAATCTCTCTTGCCATGACCTTAGTGCAAATCCACTCTCATAAGCCTTTCCTCATCTTTGGATCATGATGTACTTCAAATCCAGCAAGTTGAACCTCTCCATATATTTTTTTCCATTTATTTCTTGTCAAAAAACAATTTCTGCCTTCTATTCTAGCTCTTGGAGATTTACAAAGGAGCTACCCTTTCTGTTTTGATTTTTGCCCCCAAACCAATTTCCTTTCCTAGTCCTTTGAACCCTCAACCAAGATCCATGAAGATCCACTGGTCTTCAGTTCAAATTTTTCAAACTACACTTGCTGCAAGTTTGGACCTCATTTGCCAAATTTGATGAAATTCATTCAAATCCTTCTTCTAAAAATCTGAGAAAAATCAGGCAGCCTCTGGGTGCATTGAGAGGTCACCTCACCAAGTCCCAGCTCCAGGAAAAAATTTCTCCTTGCCAAATCATTTCATCGAACACCTGCTGGACACTGTTTCTCTAAGGTTCAGTCAAGTTCAGTTAACAGTGTCTGAACCACTGTCGTTTCTTCAGTGTCTGTTGCCGATCTCACCAGTGCCCCGGCGTCGCCGTGTTTCCTGTCCCCTCCCCCTTGTCCGCTGCACCGCCCGAGCGCCTGGAAGGTTGCGGGCGTCGGCGACGAGCAGGAGGAGGTGCGCCACCCCGTGACCGACGCCAGCGGCGGCTTTGCGGCCGCCAGAGAGAAGCGCAGCGCAGACGGCGCCGTCCAGCGCCGCCCAAGCCACCGGAGGCCGCCGCGTGGTCTTCCACTCCCCAGTGCGCGCTGCCACCCTCGTCGTGAACCGCTGGGCGCGGAGCCGCTCTCTGCCGCCGTCGTACCCGTACGGCCACCCCGCCATGGACCGGCGCCATTACGCCAAGACCGACCAGGATTAGCGGGGGAACGGCACCAGTACGCCTCACTGATGCTGCCTGGCCACTCAAACCCACTGACCATCAACTGCCTCGCCGTAATTGCTTGCCAGAGCGATCCCGTTCACGGCCACCCCCTCGAGCCGCCTATAAATAGAGGCCCCGAGCTCCAGCTAGTACCCACACCACCTCTGCACTCCACCAAGACCCCGCCTAGCCACTGGAAGAGCCCCGAGGGAGTCTCCTTCCTCAACTCCGGCCGCCGCGACCCGCCACGGGATCCAGCTCGATTCGCTCCCATGCGTGCACCACTGCCTCTCATCTCTTGCCAGTAGCTCTCTAGTACATCCATCTTTCTGACCCGCACTTCAATTCGAAGTTTGCAGCACACCACCGGAGTTCCCCCACCATCGCCCGAGCCGCCGTCCGCCGGAGAAAGTGTCGCCGTCGACGTGGTGCTCTCCGACGCCCAATTCCACCACCCACCGACACGGAAGGACACGCTGAACCTCTTGGTACACTCCGATCTCCCTGACTCGCCGTAGTTCGACGCCGGTGACCACCGCAGCCTTCGGGCGCCGGCGAGGTTTTCAAACCTGACATGTGGACCCCCCACGTCAGCCTCTCTTTCTTTCCCCGCGAACCGTTTTCTGTTGGCGCCTTCGGGCAGAGTACGTTTTCCCTATGGGCTGGCGCGTTTCTATTCGAACCGTTTTCTGTTTTCTCAGTTAAGTCCCTGTTTCTTTTCTGTTTCATTACAGATTAGTCCCTGGACAAAAACCTTTATAACTTTTTAATAAAAAGTGATTTTTGAGTGATTCTTTTTCTGACAGTCTTATATTTTTGTCTAGTTTTTTATAGGATTTATTTGGAAAAATTTTGAGACAACTTTTATGCACGCGTTGGTTTTCACGTTAGTATGCATTTCCGCTATACCGTAGGTTCCGGAAGAGGTGACGGAGCCGCGAACTTCGCCGAGCTAGACTCCGACTTCTCCGAACCAGGCAAGCATGTTTGAACCTTTGATATGATAGGTGTTTGCATGTTTGCGTGAAAGGTTGTGCATGGCATATGAGTATCGGTGAGTATCTCGTTGCATGTGAGGCAACTACCCGTGTGTTCCGAAGTTACTATGATCTCTGAGGAGAGATGGCCTAGTCATGTGGTGACATGAAGGGCAGTAAGGTGGTACTGTTGTGGCATGCCAGCCTTACGTCATCCGATAAATTCCGACGTTAACGTGGACGGAGTCACGTTATCGTTCTTTCCCCTTCCGTGCTACCACATGTTTTCTGCCAGAATGCGGTTTAGTAAGTTGGTAACCTCTTTCCGTGTACACACCAAATAGATGGGCCGGGATGAGGGTTCCATGGCCCTGGATTAAAGCCAGTCATCCGGTCAGGGGGCATGGGTGTTTCCGGTTGGGACCGAGAGGGGGGGCACCCCTTAGTGCGCGCGTATAGAAATTTGATCCCATGCTACGCGAGGTTGTAGCCTCCCCGTCTCAAGGTTTTTCTTGAACGTTGCCGAGGGTGATTCCTGGCTTCGGAATGTTGAATGGGTGTGTACTGGTTAGATGTGTTTCTTCCAAAACACCGTAAACGGAACTAGTCCCCGTGACTACTGAAATCCGTTGGCTGTGGTTTAAGTACAAACTCTGCAGAGTCAAATCCTTCCGAGTCATCGTATCTATGGTCAAGGACCGTGATCAGTGAACCCATATCTATGTCAAGTCCTCGTGGTTTTATCCCCGGTAAACAAACTTGAGTGGTAAACTTGGTTAAACGTTATTCCTGTGGATGGACTAACCCTGTTGTTTATCTCATACTTGATCATTCTCTTGTCATGATTTAAATTCCTGAGCTACTAAGTTATGAATATAAGCCCTTTATGTGATGTCGCTCAGACGTCCGACTGTGGCCCGTTTGTCATTTATTTTCAATATAAGCCCTTTATGTGATGTCGCTCAGACGTCCGACTGAGGCATGTTTGTTATTTACTTTTGATATAAGCCCTTTATGTGATGTCGCTCAGACGCCGACTGTGGCACGCACTGTCTTTTATTTTCTATTATAAGCCCTTTATGTGGTGTCGCCCTGACGCCCGACTGCGGCATTTTTATTCTTGCATTTTCCTCCCGAGGAGTCATTCAGACCCTCGTTTGGCACCCAGTATTCATTTTGGGATTTCGGGAGGACTACCGCCCGACTTCTCTTTTATTTCCCATGCATTACTATTTCTATGTCTGAGTGCACTTATTAATCTGTTCA
Source organism: Triticum aestivum (assembly GCF_018294505.1). Taxonomy (NCBI): domain Eukaryota; kingdom Viridiplantae; phylum Streptophyta; class Magnoliopsida; order Poales; family Poaceae; genus Triticum; species Triticum aestivum. The sequence continues at coordinate 246,075,637 of NC_057796.1, read as the reverse complement.
TATGCATCATGTTTACATTTGTTATATCTTATGTCCGAACTGTCTTGCGAGTACTTTCATAGTACTCACCTGGCTTGTTGATTTTGGCCAGATGTTGACGAAGGCGATCTCATGGATGAAGAGTTTGATAGTGAGTCCGACGCCTAGAGGAAATCCCAGTCAGTCCCGTGCGATCCTGGATATTGGTCACTTGTATTATATACGCTTCCGCCACCCGCAATAAGTCTCCTCGAGCCTCACTCCGACGCTCGAAGAGTTGTTAGTTTACAGGAGTCATATCACCCACATCGCGGTGATATTTCCACCACCACTCCTATCGTGAGTTAGTAGTTATGCCACCCTATCCGCCATTATGTTTTAATGGTGTGCATGTAATAAATTGTTGGGCAGTCCCCGCTCAACTTTGTATTATATTCAGTACTCCTGGTATTTTTCTTCTGTGACCAAGATATTGTTTACCAGTGAAAAGAAATTCTTCTATACTGGTCCGTAAAAGGGATTGGTCTCTCAATAAATATTTTTATTGAAAAACCGGTCGTGACAATAATGCTACCATCAATTAAAGCAAGATATGATGCATAAAAGATAAACATCACATGCAATCAATATATGTGATATGATATGGCGGCCATCGTCATCTTGTGCTTGTGATCTCCATCTCCGAAGCACCATCATGATCACCATCGTCACCGGCGCGACACCTTGATCTCCATCGTAGCATCGTTGTCGTCTCGCCAACTATTGCTTCTACGACTATCGCTACCGCTTAGTGATAAAGTAAAGCAATTACAGGGTGATTGCATTGCATACAATAAAGCGACAACCATATGGCTCCTGCCAGTTGCCGATAACTCGGTTACAAAACATGATCATCTCATACAATAAAATATAGTATCATGCCTTGACCATATCACATCACAACATGCCCTGCAAAAACAAGTTAGACGTCCTCTACTTTGTTGTTGCAAGTTTTACGTGGCTGCTACGGGCTGAGCAAGAACCGTTCTTACCTACGCATCAAAACCACAACGATAGTTCGTCAAGTTAGTGTTGTTTTAACCTTCTCAAGGACCGGGCATAGCCACACTCGGTTCAACTAAAGTTGGAGAAACTGACACCCGCCAGCCACCTATGTGCAAAGCACGTCGGTAGAACCAGTCTCGCGTAAGCGTACGCGTAATGTCGGTCCGGGCCGCTTCATCCAACAATACCGCCGAACCAAAGTATGACATGCTGGTAAGCAGTATGACTTGTATCCCCCACAACTCACTTGTGTTCTACTCGTGCATATAACATCTACGCATAAAACCAGGCTCGGATGCCACTGTTGGGGAACGTAGTAATTTCAAAAATTTCCCTACACACACAGGATCATGGTGATGCATAGCAACGAGAGGGGAGAGTGTTGTCCACGTACCCTCGTAGACCGAAAGCGGAAGCGTTAGCACAACGCGGTTAATGTAGTCATACGTCTTCACGATCCGACCGATCCAAGTACCGAACGTACGACACCTTCGAGTTCAGCACACATTCAACTCGATGACGTCCCGTGAACTCCGATCTAGCAGAGCTTCACGGGAGAGTTCCGTCAGCATGATGGCGTGGTGACGGTGATGATGTTGCTACCGACGCAGGGCTTCGCCTAAGGTCCGCAACGATATGACCGAGGTGGAATATGGTGGAGGGGGCACCGCACACGGCTGGAATAGATCAACAGATCAACTTGTGTGTCTATAGGTGCTCCCCTGCCCCCGTATATAAAGGAGCAACGGGAGGGGGAGGCCGGCCAAGAGGAGGGCGCGCCAGGGAGGAGTCCTACTCCCACCGGGAGTAGGACTCCCTCTTTTCCTAGTTGGAGTAGGAGGGGGAAAGGAAGGGAAGGAGAGAGGGGGAAGGAAAAGGGGGCGCCGCCCCCCCCTTCCTTGTCCAATTCAGACTAGAGGGGGAAGGGGGGCGCGGCCAGCCCTAGCTGCCCCTCCTCTTCTCCACTAAGGCCCAATAGGCCCATTACTTTCCCGGGGGGGGGGTTCCGATGTCCCCCGGTACTCCGGTAAAATCCCGATTTCACCCGGAACACTTCTGACATCCAAATATAGGCTTCCAATATATCAATCTTTATGTCTCGACCATTTCAAGACTCCTCGTCATGTCCGTGATCATATCCGGGAGTCCGAACTACCTTCGGTACATCAAAACACAAAACTCATAATACCGATCGTCATCTAACTTTAAGCGTGCGGACCCTATGGGTTCGAGAACTATGTAGACATGACCGAGACACGTCTCCGGTCAATAACCAATAGCGGAACCTGGATGCCCATATTGGTTCCTACATATTCTATGAAGATCTTTATCGGTCAAACCGCATAACAACATACGTTGTTCCCTTTGTCATCGGTATGTTACTTGCCCGAGATTCGACCGTCGGTATCTCAATACCTAGTTCAATCTCGTTACCGGCAAGTATCTTTACTCATTCCGTAATACATCATCCTGCAACTAACTCATTAGTCACATTGCTTGCAAGGCTTATAGTGATGTGCATTACCTAGAGGGCCCAGAGATACCTCTCCGACAATCGGAGTGACAAATCCTAATCTCGAAATACGCCAACCCAACAAGTACCTTTGGAGACACCTATAGAGCACCTTTATAATCACCCAGTTATGTTGTGGCGTTTGGTAGCACACGAAGTGTTCCTCCGGTAAACGGGAGTTGCATAATCTCATAGTCATGGGAACATGTATAAGTCATGAAGAAAGCAATAGCAAAATACTTTTATACGATCAAGTGCTAAGCTAACGGAATGGGTCAAGTCAATCACATCATTATTGATCCTGTTAATCAAATGACAACTCATGTCTATGGTTATGAAACATAACCATCTTTGATCAACGAGCTAGTCAAGTAGAGGCATACTAGTGACACTCTATTTGTCTATGTATTCACACATGTACTCAGTTTCCGGTTAACACAATTCTAGCATGAATAATAAACATTTATCATGAAATAAGGAAATAAATAATAAATTTATTATTGCCTCTAGGGCATATTTCCTTCAGTCCTGACATCCCCCACAGGAGATACAGTCCAATATGTGCTCCAAATACTGTATACAGACTCTAATAACGTAGCCGAATATGAGGCCTTACTGCATGGTCCTCGAATGACTGTCTCTATGGGCATACAACGCCTCGAGGTGCGCGGGGATTCAAACCTTGCAATATCCCAAATAAACGGAGAATTTGATGCCAAAGATCCGAAGATGGCGGCTTACCGCAATGCCATACTTAAAAAATTAGCTCGGTTTGAGGGGCTTGAGTTTCATCACGTGGCCCGAGAGAGTAATCAGGCAGTGGATATCCTTGCTCGCATGGGCGCTAAGCGCGACCCCATCCCACCCAACACCTTTGTGGAAAGGCTCTTCAAGCCATCCGTGGTATGGCAGGACGATAGCAGCAACGCCAGTCCGGATCCGATCATGCCCCCAGATTCCGAACACAATCCCGATATCATAGGGGGCTCAGCCACCGAAATAACACCATCGGCTCATGCAATCATGACAGTAATCTCCCCATGGACCGAACCCTTCTTGGCCTACCTCAATAGGCGAGAGCTCCTCGAGGACCAGAATGAGGCTCGATGCATCGTTCGACGCTCGAAAGCCTACAAAGTTCATGAAGGAGAGCTCTACAAGAAAAGTGCTACCAGAGTCCTACAAAGGTGTATCTCCGAAGAAGAGGGGCGGCAGCTCTTGGCCGAAATCCATGCTGGTCTTGGCGGTCATCATGCTGCAGCTCGGGCCCTTGTAACTAAGGCCTTCCGAACTGGCTTTTTCTGGCCTACAGCCCGAGCGGATGCGCAAGACCTCGTCCAGCGGTGTGTAGGATGCCAGCTTTTCGCCACTCAAAGCCATATGCCTCCTACTGCCCTACAAAAAATCCCCATTACTTGGCCTTTTGCGGTCTGGCGGCTTGACATGGTCGGACCCCTTAAAGGGGGAAGCCATAAGAAAAAATATTTGTTGGTCATGGTAGGTAAATTCACCAAGTGGATAGAGGCCAAACCAGTTAAAATGGCCGAAGCCGGACCAGTGATAGACTTCATATCTGGTGTCGTACACCGTTATGGTGTCCCACACAGCATCATCACCGATAACGGCTCTAACTTCATAGCCGACGAAGTGAAAACTTGGTGCGCTAATCTAGGCATCAAGCTCGATTATGCCTCCGTCTATCACCCTCAAACAAACAGTCAAGTCGAACGGGCCAATGGCATGATAATGAGTGGCATTAAACCCAGACTAGTGCAGTCCTTAAAGGAGTCATATAAACACTAGGTTGAGGAGCTCGACTCCGTACTCTGGGGGCTGCGGACCACGCCCAATCGCACGACCAGATACACACTGTTCTTTATGGTGTACGGCGCAGAGGCTGTCTTGCCCTGCGATATTATTCACGACTCACCTCGAGTATGCATGTACGAAGAGAGAGAGGCCGATCTCGATCGGCAAGATGACTTAGACGGCCTGGAGGAGGAGCGCGATGTCGCAAAAGCTCACTCAGCATTCTATCAACAACAAGCTCGAAGATACCAAAGCAGAGAAGTGCGGGCCAAGACTTACAATGTCGGTGAACTCGTTCTACGCCTACCAGAGAAGAAAAAGGACAAGCTCAAGCCCAAATGGGAGGGTCCCTTCATTATAGATGAAGTTCTCACTGGAGGAGCCTATCGCCTTCGTAATGCATCGGACAATCGCTTAGAGCCAAACCCTTGGAATGCTGCCAGACTCTGAAGATTCTATGCCTAAGTCCGGACTCACAGTTCGTTACCTTTTTTTCTCTTTCTTCTTTTCGTTTTTATACGATTTCTAGCCCGTGTTCGGATAAACCGCACACTTCAGGGGTATACATCCTTAAATGTACATACCCCACAATACCTAGGGGCTTCTTGTCACAAAAGCTTATTATTATTTTTTGAGCATCAAGCTCACTGTATATATGCGTCGTCTTCTGATATATGTCTTTCCTTCGCCATTATATGCACCTTTATGACTTAAGTTTTTGCCAAGCTGGGTTGCCTGGCTCATGTGCTTATGCCCTACGTTCCCGTTTGTTTGGCTAGGGCATAAAGGGAGCACCTCTGTGATTGTTACAGCCGGGTTATCTGGACGTGTACCTTAGACGGGTGAAGCCGAAAGCTAGCGTTCTTAAGGGAGTAATAGGTCGGCAAACAAAAGATGAACTGCACTTGTTGCGGTGCAAGACCCCAAAATATAACGTACTGTGATTTTTAGCATCACAACTCAGGCGTGCACAACAACGCACGCTGGCCCAGGGAAAGGAACCCTTAATAGAACTATTCTCTCTGGAAGATGTTTCTTATGATCAAATGTAATATAACATAACTCCCTGAATACAACTTGTCTGTTCAAGCAACTATGACCGGACTGCCTGGTTTCCGAACATACTTCGGTGTTTACCACTAGTACAGTATTCGGAAACACTCCAAACTTTGGATTTAGGAGGTTAAAGCGGAAGGTATGCCATGACAATCATTTTATAATTTGGCCAGGGATACGTTTGTCGATAAAAGTACATTACTACTTGGATTCGAAGACTTCCTCCTCCTCTAGACCATCTAATAAGTTGTCTAGCTTACAATCCCGCTGAGAAAACTTGGCGGCTATCTTTACTTGGTCATATACTAAGCTAACGGGAATTTCCTGTCCATCTGGTCCCTGAGGCCCGACCCAGGCCATATGATTCGGATCAAGTCCGGTGTACCGTGTTTTCACCATGGCCCAGGCCTCTCGTGCACCTTCTCGGCATTCTGATATCTTCCATAGTCCAAAGCGCGGCGATGAGCTCCTTTGAATAAATTCACGAGCTCATCCATACTTCCTGCAGGAGAATCGGCTGGCCATAGAGCTTTAGCAATGTTCCTCATTGCCCTCCGAGCTCGCTCATGCACTTTGGACAGCTCTTGTAGCAGATCGCCTTGAAATCTGGACACCTCTTCTTCGGGCTGCCCAGTCAGCACTCCTACAGGAAAAAACTTGTTTACACCTGGGAACTGTACGAAAGTAAGGTTAAAAGGCATGCTAAATATGCCGCCTTTCAGCTTTCTGTTCTCTTTCAAGGCATCCGCCAGTTGGGCCGTACGTCCTTCGGCTCTTTGGCTTGCTTGATGTTAGCATCATGTAGCTTGTTCTTCTCATCCCTGGTCCGTGTAAGTACACGTTGACCAGCGGCCTCTTGCCCTTCGGCATGTTGTTTATCTGCCTGCGCGGCCCTTAGTTCCTTTTCTAACTGATCCGCCAATCCTGCTGTCGTAAATGCAATGGTGCTTATGTTAAAACATCACAGGCATAGAATCATATTTTCCGCACAGTAGTTGACATTACCAGTCGGTGCCTTCTTGGATTTCTCCAGTTCGGCGATTACTGCAGTTAGCTGGGACTGACACTTTCCAAGCTCCTAAGGTAACAAGTTGTTCTTCTCCGTGAGTACCTAAATTATACAACGATTCTTAAATCAGTTGTGCCAACTACTTTAAGTCTCGGGGGCTACGGGTGCACAGGATTACTGAACCTACACAAAAGTCTTACCCGCATATCCTTTGAAAGCTGGTGAGTGGCTCCAGCGATCCCATCCCGAGCAGCTCGGATATATGCATCCGCTGAGCTGAAGGCATTGAATGCCTCTTCGGTGAAAATTGCGTCGCGCATAGCCGCCCTCCGGCGTCGATGATTCATCGCACTCTCCACTTCAGAGTTGGTAATGGATACATCATCCGAATCCTCGGGGAGAGGACAATCCGGCGTCGCACTTGCATCAACCCTAGTCCCTGGAACGGAGTCCGGGGTTGGATTGGGTGGTGTATGACCAGCAAGGCCTCCTGACACAGTCCAGCGTATGCTTTTCGTAAAAACAATATGGCACAGCGGGAAACATCACAATTTGTTATACTTGCCAAGGGCATATTAAAAACCATACCTTTTTGATGAAGGTGGGGGCTCGGGAGTATCGCCGTCCATTTTTCTTTTCGACGATCCGTCCTGCGCAGGCGTCGCTTTCTTAAGGGACGTACGGATGCAGCGTGGCGAGACGGGCGCCGCCCCTTTCGAGCACGAGATAGTGCGGTGGGTGAGGCGCGATGAGAAAACTCTTGTGAAGGAGGCGTCTCCTGGGTACTTACGTCGGAGGAGGGAAGAATGCCGGGATAATCGGCTATGATGGCCACTTCTGTGCCTTCGTTGCTCGCCTGATAAAAAAACCTCCCTGAACTCTATGAATATATCCGGATCCTCTTCAAATCCAGGATCCAGGTCTCGGATATAGCACGGCTATAGATCCCTCCGACAACCTTCCTCCATTCCTATTAAGAATAGTCGGATTAAGTTCAACTAGGTGTGATTCAGGAAGAGGATTGAGTAAGGTTATGAAGCGAAAGCTCACCCAGCTAGGAGGGTTGTACATGGAAAAGCCCTATCGGCACTTAAGGCGAGTAAAATCTTCTTTCTCCCCTTTAAGAAGATCAGCCAACATGGCGGCCAAGGCGGTAAAGGTGTCCGGACCCTTGCGTCCGCAGCGTGATGCATCATCTTCCCCGTTGTAGTGCCACATGGGGAGTCCTCTGGATTGAAGTGGCTGAACGCCTCGTGTTATTGAAATCGCCATTACTTCAATTATGGATAGTCCGGATTGGGCGAGTGCCTTTATCTTGCTCATTAATTGCTCAATCTCCGCACTGTCCTCCTCTTCGAAACTCCGAGGACGCCAGCTGTGGCATTTCTTTAATGGAGCATTGCCAAATTCAGGAAGGCCTCGCCAGATTGGGTCTGGGAGAACAACGTCTTCGATATAAAACCACTCTAAAGGCCACTCTTTGGATGCCTTCTTCGAAGTGCCGGGCAAATATCCTGTCCTGCCTATGCACCATACTTCAACGCCGCCCACCTCAAATATAGATCCCTTCTGGGAGCGGGGGACGAGGCAGAAAAGTTTTCTCCACAATTCAAAATGGGCCTCGCAGCCCAGGAACAGCTCACAAAGAGCAATGAAGCCCGCGATGTGCATAATGGAGCCCGGCGTGAGATTGTGCAACCGAAGGCCATAGTACTCCAGGAGACCTCAGAGGAAAGGGTGGATTAGGAATCCAACGCCTCTTAAAAGGAAGGAAACAAAGCACACTCGCTCCCCTTCTGAAGGATTGGGGAAATTTTCCGCCAGGGTTTCGCCATTTATGGAAGTCAATCCTGCCCGGACGGGGACCAGTTCTGAGGGAGGGAGATATCCTTGCACCTGGAGCTTGGTCAGCTGGGCATGGGAGACTGAGCAGCTCTCCCAATCGCCTTTTTGAGGGTCGTGACGGCGTGAGGAAGAACTGGGAGCGCTAGCCATGCTGGCGCGGTTTTTCTGTGCCCAACTCTAAGGAATTCCTCGCTTGGTTGAGAATGGCATCTGAGATCCAGTCTCTTTAAGTAGATGCCTTCCATATGCCATCAGGGTGTTATCTGTAAAAATGCAAGGACCCTTCATATTCGTCTGACACGTGGAAGCCGAGGCGACGGCGGCACAAAAGCTGAAGGGTATTATATTTAATGTGAAGACGAAGCTTTTCGAAGCACCAGGGGGAGCCCACTTTGCGAAGCTGAAGGTGTAAGCCGGATACATCGTCATTGCCGAAAAGCCGAATACAGTTCCTTTTGATCAAATAGCTTTGAAGTGTTCAGAGGAGGAACCCGCCTTGCAATGCCGAAGACAATCTGCACGCTGGACATATCGTCATTGAAGCCTGGTTCGGGGGCTACTAAGGGAGTCCTGGATTAGGGGGTCCCTGGGCGTCCAGGACATGTGACGTGGGCCGGACTACTGGGCTGTGAAGATACAAGGTAGAAGACTTCCCCCCGTGTCCAGACAGGACTCTCCTTTGCGTGTGTGGCAAGCTCGACGTCCGGATGTATGGTTTCCTTCCCCTGTAAACCGACCTTGTACAACCCTAGCCCCTTCCGTGTCTATATAAACTGGAGGGTTTAGTCCGTAGAGGCAGTCACAATCATACAGGTTATACTTCTAGGGTTTAGCCATTACGATCTCGAGGTAGATCAACTCTTGTAACCCCTATACTCATCAAAGTCAATCAAGCAGGACATAGGGTTTTACCTCCATCAAGAGGGCCCGAACCTGGGTAAAACATCGTGTCCCCTGCCTCCTGTTACCTTCGATCCTTAGACGCACAGTTCGGGACCCCCTACCCGAGATCTGCCGGTTTTGACACCGAAAGTGCCCCTCTCCACAGTTTTGTCCCTCGGTCATATTTTCGTAGTGCTTAGGTGAAGCCCTGCGGAGATAGTATCACCATCACCGTCACCACGCCGTCGTGCTGCCGGACTCATCCACTACTTCGCCTGTCTTGCTGGATCAAGAAGGCGAGGACGTCACCAAGCTGAACGTGTGCTGAACATGGAGGTGCTGTACGTTCGGTACTTGATCGGTTGGATCGCGAAGAAGTTCGACTACATGAATCGCGTTACTAAACGCTTTCACTTACGGTCTACGAGGGTACGTAGACACACTCTCCCTCTCGCTGCTATGCATCTCCATGGATAGATCTTGCGTGTGCGTAGAATTTTTTTGTTTTCCATGCAACGTTTCCCAACATGCTCACCTAGCAGAATTACTGTGTATATGTTGCCATTTATTTTGTTTTTTCGTTAAGACTATAAGCTACAAAAAACCTACCCTAAAATATGTTGGGGAACGTTGCATGGACAACAAAAAAAATTCTACGCACACACAAGATCTATCCATGGAGATGCATAGCTACGAGAGGGGAAGAGCATCTACGTACCCTTGTAGATCGCTAAGCGGAAGCGTTTATCACATGGTTGATGTAGTCGTACTCTTCACGATCCGATCACGATCCAACTGGTCTAGTGTCGAACGGACGACACCTCCAAGTTTAGCACACGTGCGGCTTGATGACGTCTCCTCCTTCTTGATCCAGCAAGCAGGAGAGGAGAAGTAGATGGGATCACAACCAACACGACGGCGTGGTGGTGATGGTGGTGGTGGAGCACCGACAACGCTTCACTAAGCGTCGCCGGGACGAGGCGATGGAACTACGGAGTACTAGGAGAGAGAGGGGCGCCAAGGGCTTGGTGTATCCTCTTGGGGAGCCCCCTCCCCTCTATATATAGGTGGAGGGGTGTGGGAAACAACCCCTCCAAGCCCTAGGGCACAACTAAGGGGGAGAGGACTTGGATTCCAAGTCCAATCCTATTCCTACTAGGACTCCTTCCTTTTTTGCCTTCCCTAGCCACATGGGCTTTTGAGAACTTGGTGCGCCTAGCCCAATAAGGCCAGGGCGCCTCCCCGCAGCCCATGCTAGCCCTTGGGTCATGGTGAAACCACTGGTGGACTTCCGTACCCCTCCGGAATCCTCCGAAACCTTCCGGAAGCTTCCCGGTACAATACCGAAAAAACTACACCTTTTTCCGGAACCCAAAATATGACTTACCATATATAAATCTTTACCCCTTGACCATTCTGAGACTCCTCGTGACGTTCGGGATCTCATCCGGGACTCCGAACAACATTTTGTCACCACTCATTAAATATCCCAATACCACTCTAGCGTCAACGAACGTTAGGTGTGCGACCCTACGTGTTCGAGAATTATGTAGTCATGACCGAGACACCTCTCTAGTCATAAGTTTATATGGCACGTCCTACTTGAGACTTTTTCTAGCCATTTTTTCCTGCCTTTTCCTTTTGTTTCTTTTCTTTTCTTCTTCTCCTTTTTTGCATTGTTTCTTCATCTTTGGTTTTTTGACTTTTGTTTCTTCTTCATTTTTGTTTGGTTTTCTTTTTTTCCATTTTTTGTTTTTTCTTATGTTTGTTTTCGTTTTCACTCCAAATTTTCGTATGTGTCAAAAACATTTTTTAGTAAGTGATGAATATTTTTGTATACGCGTTCAATATTCCAAATGCTTATTCAACATTTTCAAATACTTGTTCAACATTTTCGAGCATATTCAACATTTTTTAAATACTCGTTCAACATTTTTAAAATACTCCTTCAACATTTTTAATACTATTTCAACATTTTGAATACTTATTCAAGATTTTTAAATACTTGTTAACCATTTTTAGAATACACATTCAACAATTTCTAATACTGGTTCAACATTTTGAAATACTTTTTCAACATTTTCAATACTTATGCAACATTTTCAAATACTTGTTCAACATTTTCAAATACTTGTTCAAAATTTTGCAATACTCATTCAACAATTTTCAATACTTATTCAACATTTGTGAAATACTGGTTCAACATTTTTAATACTTATTCGAAAAATTTCAATACTTGTTCAACATTTTTCAAATACTCGTTCAATATTTTTTAAAACTTATTCAATATTTTTCAAATACTTTCAATATTTTTCAAATGTGTTTTTGAAAATTATTTGTTTATATATGCAGAAAAAAGGAGTACAAATATAAAGTAAAAAACCAGAACAGAAAAAAAAGGCCGCGGCCTCCCGCGCGGCTAGGCTGCCCCCTATGCTCGCTTAAAGCAAGACATAGGGGCGCCCGGTGGTATGCGCCCGTTTGTGAATTGCACTTTAACGGGTGCAGAGGGCGCCGAATAGAGGCCTCGGCCGTTGGATTTACCCACCGGTCTGGCCCTATCCAGCCTATTTAATATTGGGTCCAAAACCGTCTGGCCCATGGTCTAGTAGTATCTCCAATTCCAATGTATAAATGCAGTGAGAAACAGCGTGACCTAGCCTTCCGAATAATCTCACTGCGCCTCCGCCGCCTTTCCTGGCACTCTTCGCTTATTCGCCGTCTCGAAAATAGCAGATCTAATCTCCCGATTGTGCTCGCCGCTTCCTCACCCTCACCAGGCGCATCCGACTAGATCCTCCGCTGGTAAAGCAGCGTAAGGTATTGTTCAGCGAAAGCCTCAGTCCTTGTTGGTTTGTAAAATTTGTGCGATTCAGAGCATTGACGGCTCACAACTGGATAGGGATAATTAGGAATTGGAGGCACGCAGGAGATTGCTGCTGGTTTTTTCTTTAATCTTAAATTATACAGTATTGGATATCTCAGTCTCAATAATTGATACTCATTTTTTTAGTCAGACCAGTCGGAGAGATTCGATCAGTTGGACTTTGGAGAGGATGAATACTCGGTTTGTGAATTTGATAGTGCAGGACTTGAGCCGTCGCATGTATTCGCTGCATCGTCTGGATCCCTTGAAGTACCTCTTCTATCCGTCAACAGAAGCACGAAAAGCAGCACTAGCAAAAACGGAGAAGAACAAACCACCTATGCTAGAGCGCTTGTCGGTTCTGCCTAAGCCGGAAATCAATTTTCATCCCATGTCTAGTTTAACACATAGTAGTATGAACAGGGATTCGTTCTCTCTACTTGGAAAAGACAGTATTGTTTTCAGTGACTCCTTTAGTAAGACAATACTCTACAACATTGAGCTGGGAACTGTTGCAAGCATCCCTCGTATCAATTCATGCATGGTTCCTTTTGGCATGAGCCTCCCCATGATCCAAGACAATCTTGTTGACCGGACAGAAGATCAATCTCTCTATGTTATGGACCTGTCACGTGACGCCAACATCAGCAGCTGCTTCGAGGTCCTTAGATGCGACGATGGTTGGGGCTGGCATACTTTGCCGGCGCCGCCATTCCTCTCTCACAATCCTTCCTTCTGAAGAACCATCAACAGGTGTTGCTACACAGTGGTCGACAGCTCCACCATCTGCATATCATCTATGGATCAGGGCATAGGCACGTACACCTTCGACACAGCGAGTCGTGTATGGAGACAGGTTGGCAAATGGGTACTACCCTTCTATGGCAAAGCTGAGTATGTCCCTGAGCTCAAACTCTGGTTTGGCCTCTCAGAATGCAATGGCTCTCCCAGGTTATGCGCCCTGGACCTCTCTGCCATGGACGCTGAGCAGCCACCAACACTGCAGAATACTTGGGATTATCTTGATCTGTTTGAGGATAAGAAGACGGTGATATCTGAACACCATCTGGTTAACTTGGGCTCTGGCATGTTTTGCATTGCCACGCTCCTTAGGACTATTCTGCACACATTTAGCCCAGACTCCCCATGCTCTTCAGGTGAGGAAATTATGATGGATATGATGGATGGGGAGTTTATTTTCTTAACTGGTGTGGAAGTGGAGAGATGCTGCAACGAAGGTCAGGCTCCTTTCAAGATGATCAAGCACAAGTCTATATATTATGACTTGAAACACCGTACCATAAAGTCCGTGCTCTAAGCAAGTTTTTGGGTCACATGGATGCTGCTCCTTGGCACGCTTCTCCCACATTCACTCTTGCCATGGCAAGTCCTTGGAATAACTCCGATGGACCTTAGTATTGTAGCGTGCTATAGATCATTTTGTGGTCTTATTATTTTATTGGTTACTGCTTCAAAGGCTTGCCTAATTTATCTGTACGCTTTGTTTGTTTTAAGGAAATGTATGAGACGCTCAGTGATTTTCATTTTTGCTGTTATTTTCTATCAGTCCAGTTAACTACTCCCTCCGTCCCACAATATAAGATGTTTGCAATTGCAACGAGTTTCCGATGTCTTCCAGAATTATTTGTTTTAAGTGATAATCTTTTTTTACAAAGTTGAATGCAAGTGACCATCTTACTTGTATAAAAAATTAATTCAAAGATATTCATATTATGAGTTCACCCCAATTAAGAAAACTAGCCAGCATCTGTGCACTGCACGAGCTTGTTAGCGTAATCGTTTTTTGTAGAGTAAAGCTAATGAATGTTACAAATACATGAGAAATTTACACTAGTTTGGTGAAGATTATTTTTGTGACTAAACTTGCATTTGATTTTCCTGTGTTTGTACTTCAGACAGCTTGTGTTCATACATGATTGAACTGTTCCTTACTCTGAAATCACACATGATTAGTGAACTACTCCCTCTGTTCCTAAATATTTGTCTTTTTAAAGATTTCAAATGGACTACCACATACGGATGTATATAGACATATTTTAAAGTGTAGATTCACTCATTTTACTCTGTATGTAGTCATTTGTTGAAATTTCTAGAAAGACAAATATTTAGGAACGGAGAGAGTATATAAACTATTTTAACTCTAATTCAGTATTATCGTCATGATTATTTCATTATGTCTTTAATAAATTCAACCTTGCGAATGGATTGTAAGGCCGCCTGTTAGACTTATACCTCTTGTCATGGCAATCCCCCCCCTCCCCAAACACACACGCACGATGTGGGGGGTGCTATTGCGTTGCACACGTATGATCATAGAAAGAAATTACCTTGGTCATCCTAGTTAGGACACAATTATTTCATGTCTTAATTCGAACTAAATATAGCTTTTGCAGATATAGTTTTTGTAACATCCCGATTTTCGGAATTTTAGATTTTTTTTCCTCCAAAAAGTAGGACCAGAAAATTTTGTTTTTTTAATTTGTTATCAAATCTTAAATTGTATTTTTAAAATTCAAAGTATTTATTTGAACTAAGGTGAACCTAAATTAAAATTTGTGTTTACTTCTTTTCTTTAATTTGGATTTTATTTTCTCTTCTTTGGCATATTATAATAGGGAAAAGCTTGCCTTCAACCGATCGATCGGGGGCGCTCGTCCGCCGGCTCCGTCTCCGTTGGATCGAGTGTTGATCAAACGGTCAAGAGCATCCCCACATACGTGTCTGTTTCCGGCAACCAGGCAACCGCATTGTTTTCTTCCCCGCGATTCTATTCTCTTCTTGCAGCTCTTTTTCTCCTGCTACAGACCAGGCGAGGCGTTACGGGTATCTCCGAAAGTGTCTGTTGGGTTGGCACGGATCGAGACTGGGATTTGTCACTCCGTATAACGGAGAGGTATCTCTGGGCCCACTCGGTAGTGCATCATCATAATGAGCTCAATGTGACTAAGGAGTTAGCCACGGGATCATGCATTACGGTACGAGTAAAGTGACTTGCCGGTAACGAGATTGAACAAGGTATTGGGATACCGACGATCGAATCTCGGGCAAGTAACGTACCGATTGACAAAGGGAATTGTATACGGGATTGATTGAATCCTCGACATCGTGGTTCATCCGATGAGATCATCGTGGAACATGTGGGAGCCAACATGGGTATCCAGATTCCGCTGTTGGTTATTGACTGGAGAGGCGTCTCGGTCATGTCTGCATGTCTCCCGAACCCGTAGGGTCTACACACTTAAGGTTCGGTGACGCTAGGGTCGTAGAGATATTAGTATGCGGAAACCCGAAAGTTGTTCGGAGTCCCGGATGGGATCCCGGACATCACGAGGAGTTCTGGAATGGTCCGGAGTGAAGAATTATATATAGGAAGTCAAGTTTCGGCCACCGGAAAAGTTTCGGGGTCACCGGTAGTGTACCGGGACCACCGGAAGGGTCCCGGGGGTCCACCGGGTGGGGCCACCTATCCCGGAGAAACCCTAGGGGTGGGGGGCGCCCCACCTGACTTGGGGGGCAAGTTTCCCCCTGGCCGCCGCCCCCCTTGTAGATGGGATCCAGGGCCGGCGCCCCCCTCTCCCCCTGCAACACCTCTCCCTCTCGGAGAAGCTTGGCGAAGCCCTGCCGAGACCCCGCTACTTCCACCACCACGTCGTCGTGCTGCTGGATCTCCATCAACCTCTCCTTCCCCCTTGCTGGATCAAGAAGGAGACGTCGCTGCTCTGTACGTGTGTTGAACGCGGAGGTGCCGTCCGTTCGGCACTCGGTCATCGGTGATTTGGATCACGGCGAGTACGACTCCATCAACCCCGTTCATTGGAACGCTTCCGCTCGCGATCTACAAGGATATGTAGATGCACTCCTTTCCCCTCGTTGCTAGTATACTCCATAGATGGATCTTGGTGATGCGTAGAAAATTTTTAAATTCTGCTACGATCCCCAACAGTGGCATCATGAGCCAGGCCTATACGTAGTTACTATGCACGAGTAGAACACAAACAGTTGTGGGCGTTGATGTTGCCAATTCTTCTTGCCGTTACTAGTCTTATCTTGATTCGGCGGCATCGTGGGATGAAGCGGCCCGGACCGACCTTACACGTACTCTTACGTGAGACAGGTTCCACCGACTGAAATGCACTAGTTGCATAAGGTGGCTAGCGGGTGTCTGTCTCTCCCACTTTAGTCGGATCGGATTCGATGAAAAGGGTCCTTATGAAGGGTAAATATAAATTGGCATATCACGTTGTGGCTTTTGCGTAGGTAAGAAACGTTCTTGCTAGAAACCCATAGCAGCCACGTAAAACATGCAACAACAATTAGAGGACGTCTAACTTGTTTTTGCAGGGTATGCTATGTGATGTGATATGGCCAAAAAGGATGTGATGAATGATATATGTGATGTATGAGATTGATCATGTTCTTGTAATAGGAATCACGACTTGCATGTCGATGAGAATGACAACCGGCAGGAGCCATAAGAGTTGTCTTAATTTATTGTATGACCTGCGTGTCAATGAAAACGCCATGTAATTACTTTACTTTATTGCTAACCGTTAGCCATAGTAGTAGAAGTAATAGTTGGCGAGACAACTTCATGAAGACACAATGATGGAGATCATGATGATGGAGATCATGGTGTCATGCCGGTGACGAAGGTGATCATGCCGCGCCTCAAAGATGGAGATCAAAGGCGCAAGATGATATTGGCCATATCACGTCACTTTATGATTTGCATGTGATGTTTATCATGTTTACATCTTATTTGCTTAGAACGACGGTAGCATAAATAAGATGATCCCTCACTAAAATTTCAAGAGACGTGTTCCCCTAACTGTGCACCGTTGCGAAGGTTCGTTGTTTCGAAGCACCACGTGATGATCGGGTGTGATAGATTCTAACGTTCGAATACAACGGGTGTTGACGAGCCTAGCATGTACAGACATGGCCTCGGAACACATGCGAAACACTTAGGTTGACTTGACGAGCCTAGCATGTACAGACATGGCCTCGGAACACAAGAGATCGAAAGGTCGAACATGAGTCGTATAGTAGATACGATCAACATGGAGATGTTCACCGATGATGACTAGTCCGTCTCACGTGATGATCGGACACGGCCTAGTTTGACTCGGATCATGTATCACTTAGATGACTAGAGGGATGTCTATCTGAGTGGGAGTTCATTAATCAGATGAACTTAATTATCATGAACATAGTCAAAAAGTCTTTGCAAATTATGTCATAGCTTGCGCTTTAGTTCTACTGGTTAAGATATGTTCCTAGAGAAAATTTAGTTGAAAGTTGGTAGTAGCAATTATGCGGACTGGGTCCGTAAACTGAGGATTGTCCTCATTGCTGCACAGAAGGCTTATGTCCTTAATGCACCGCTCGGTGTGCTGAACCTCAGCGTCGTCTGTAGATGTTGCGAAACATCTGACATACACGTTTTGATGACTACGTGATAGTTCAGTGCGTAATGCTAACGGTTTAGAATTGTGGCACCAAAGACGGTTTTTGAAATGTCGCAGAACATATGAGATGTTCCGAAGACTGAAATTGGGATTTCAGACTAGTGCCCACGTCAAGAGGTATGAGACCTCTGACAAGTTTCTTAAGCCTGCAAACTGAGGGAGAAAAGCTCAATCGTTGAGCATGTGCTCAGATTGTCTGAGTACCATAATCGCTTGAATCGAGTGGGAGTTTATCTTCCAGATGAGATAGTGATGGTTCTCCATAGTCACTGCCACCAAGCTATTAGAGCTTCGTGATGAACTATAACATATCAGGGATAGATATGATGATCCTTGAGCAACTCGCGATGTTTGACACCGCGAAAGTAGAAATCAAGAAGGAGCATCAATTGTTGATGGTTAGTAAAACCACTAGTTTCTAGAAGGGCAAGGGCAAGAAGGGATACTTCATGAAACAGCAAATCATTTGTTGCTCTAGCGAAGAATCCCAAAGTTAAACCCAAACCCGAGACTAAGTGCTCCTGTAATGAGGGGAACGGTCACTGAAGCAGAACTACCCTAGATACTTGGTAGATGAGAAGGCAGGCAAGGTCGACAGAAGTATATTGGATATACATTAAATGAACGTGTACTTTACTAGTACTCTTAGCAGCACCAGGGTATTAGATACCGGTTCGGTTGC
This sequence comes from Triticum aestivum, assembly GCF_018294505.1. Lineage (NCBI taxonomy): Eukaryota > Viridiplantae > Streptophyta > Magnoliopsida > Poales > Poaceae > Triticum > Triticum aestivum. The sequence continues at coordinate 246,057,463 of NC_057796.1, read as the reverse complement.
TAAGTGTTAGTAACTCGAAATAAAAGCTGCGGAATAAACGGAGACTAGCTAAAGGTGAGATGACGATATGTGTTGGAAGTGTTTCCAAGGTTGATGTGATCAAGCATCGCATGCTCCCTCTACCATCGAGATTTGGTGTTTGCGTTGAGCATGATTGGATTATGTTTATCGCAATACGGTTATTCATTTAAGGAGAATAATGGTTACTCTGTTTATTTGAATAATACTTTCAATAGTCTTGCACCTAAAATGAATCTCGATCGTAGTGATACACATGTTCGTGCCAAAAGATATAAAATAGTAATGATAGCTCCACATACTTGTGGCACTGCCATTTGAGTCATATTGGTATAGAACGCATGAAGAAGCTCCATGTAGATGGATCTTTGGACTCACTCGTTTTTGAAAAGATTGAGACATGCGAACCATGTCTATTGGTATATATGCATGAAGAAACTCCATGCAAATGGATCGTTTGTACTCACTTGATTATGAATCACTTGAGACATGCAAATCATACCACATGGGCAAGATGACTGAAAGGCCTCGTTTTCAGTAAGATGGAACAAGAGAGCAACTTATTGGAAGTAATACATTTTGATGTATGCAGTCCAATGAGTGATGAGGCATGTAGTGGATATCGTTATGTTCTTACTTCACAGATGATTTGAGTAGATGCTGAGAATATTTACTTGATGAAACACAAGTCTGAATTATTGAAAGGTTCAAGTAATTTCAGAGTGAAGTTGAAGATCGTCGTGACAAGAGGATAAAATGTCTATGATATGGTCATAGAGATATCTGAGTTACGAGTTTGGCACACAATTAAGACATTGTGGAAAGTGTTTCACAATTAATACCGCCTGGAACACCACAGTGTGATGGTGTGTCCGAACATCATAACTGCACCCTATTGGATATGGTGCATACCATGATGTCTCTTATAAAATTACAACTATCGTTTATGGGTTAGGCATTAGAGATAACCGCATTCACTTTAAAAGGGGCACCACGCAATTCCGTTGAGACGACACCGTTTAGAGAAACCTAAGTTGTCGTTTCTTAAAAGATTGGGGCTGCGATGCTTATGTGAAAGAGTTTCAAGCTGATAAGCTCGAACCCAAAGCGGATAAATGCATCTTCATAGAAAACCCAAAACAGTTGGGTATACCTCCTATTTCAGATCTGGAAGCAAAAGTAATTGCTTCTAGAAACGAGTCCTTTCTCGAGGAAAAGTTTCTCTCGAAAGAATTGAGTGGGAGGATGGAGGAGACTTGATGAGGTTATTGAACCATAACTTCAACTAGTGTGTAGCAGGGCACAGGAAGTTGTTCCTGTGGCACCTACACCAATTGAAGTGGAAGCTTATGATAGTGATCATGGAACTTCGGATCAAGTCACTACCAAACCTCGTAGGTCGACAAGGATATGTACTACTCCTGAGTGGTACGGTAATCCTGTCTTAGATATCATGTTGTTAGACAACAATGAACCTACGAGCTATGGAGAAGCGATGGTGGGCCCATATTCCGACAAATGGTTAGAAACCATGAAATCCGAGATAGAATCCATGTATCAAAACAAAGCATGGACTTTGGTGAACTTGCCCGATGATCGGCAAGCCATTGAGATAAATGGATCTTTAAGAAGAAGACGGACGTGGACTTGTGGCGAAGAGTATTTTCACAAGTTCAAGGAGTTGACTACGATGAGATTTTCTCATCCGTAGCGATGCTTAAGTCCGTCGGAATCATGTTAGCATTAGCTGCATTTATGAAATCTGGCAGATGGATGTCAAAACAAGTTTCCTTACCAGTTTTCGTAAGGAAAGGTTGTATGTGATACAATCAGAAAGGTTTTGTCGATCCTAAGGATGCTAAAAGGTATGCTAGCTCCAGCGATCCTTCCATGGACTAGAGCAAGCATCTCGGAGTCAGAATATACGCTTTGATGGAGTGATCAAAGTTTTTGGGTTTGTACAAAGTTTGTTGGAAACTTGTATCTACAATAAAGTGAGTGGGAGCACTACAACATTTCTGATAAGTATATGTGAATGACATATTGTTGATCCGAAATGATGTAAAATTTCTGGAAAGCATAAAGGTTTGTTTGAAAAGAGTTTTTCAAAGGAAGACCTGGATAAAGCTGCTTACATATTGGGCATCAAGATCTATAGAGATAGATCAAGACGTCTGATGATACTTTCAAAGAACGCACACCTTGACATGATTTTGAAAGAGTTCAAAATAGATCAGCAAAGAAGGAGTTCTTGGCTGTGTTGCAAGGTGTGAGTATTGAGTAAGACTCAAGACCTGACCACGGCAGAAGAGAGAGAAAGGACGAAGGTCGTCCCCTATGCTTTAGAAGTAGGCTCTACAGTATGCTATGCTGTATACCGCACATGAAGTGTGCCTTGCCATGAGTTGGTCAAGGGGTACAATAGTGATCCGGGAACGGATCACATGACAGCGGTCGAACTTGTCCTTAGTATCTAGTGGACTAAGGAATTTTCTCGATTATGGAGGTGAAAAGGAGTTCGTCGTAAAGGGTTATGTCGATGCGAACTTTGACACTAATCCGGATGACTCTGAGTAGTAAACCGGATTCGTATAGTAGAGCAGTTATTTGAAATGGCTCCAAGTAGCGCGTGGTAGCATCCACAAGATGACATAGATATTCGTAAAGCACACACGGATCTGAAAGGTTCAGACCCGTTGACTAATAACCTCTCTCACAAGCATGACATGATCAAACCAGAACTCACTGAGTGTTAATCACATAATGATGTGAACTAGATTATTGACTCTAGTGAACTCTTTGGATGTTGGTCACATGGTGATGTGACCTGTGAGTGTTAATCACATGGTGATGTGAACTAGATTATTGACTCTAGTGCAAGTGGGAGACTGTTGGAAATATGCCCTAGAGGCAATAATAAATTGGTTATTATTATATTTCCTTGTTCATGATAATCGTTTATTGTCCATGCTAGAATTGTATTGATAGGAAACTCAGATACATGTGTGGATACATAGAAAACACCATGTCCTTAGTAAGCCTCTAGTTGACTAGCTCGTTGATCAATAGATGGTTACGGTTTCCTGACCATGGACATTGGATGTCGTTGATAACGGGATCACATCATTAGGAGAATGATGTGATGGACAAGACCCAATCCTAAGTATAGCATAAAAGATCGTGTAGTTCATTTGCTAGAGCTTTTCCAATGTCAAGTATCATTTCCTTAGACCATGAGATCGTGCAACTCCCGGATACCGTAGGAGTTCTTTCGGTGTACCAAACGTCACAACGTAACTGGGTGACTAGAAAGGTGCATTACGGGTATCTCCGAAAGTGTCTGTTGGGTTGGCACGGATCTAGACTGGGATTTGTCACTCCGTATGACGGAGAGGTATCTCTGGGCCCACTCGGTAATGCATCATCATAATGAGCTCAATGTGACTAAGGAGTTAGCCACGGGATCATGCATTACGGTACGAGTAAAGTGACTTGCCGGTAACGAGATTGAACAAGGTATTGGGATACCGACGATCGAATCTCGGGCAAGTAACGTACCGATTGACAAAGGGAATTGTATACGGGATTGATTGAATCCTCGACATCGTGGTTCATCCGATGAGATCATCGTGGAACATGTGGGAGCCAACATGGGTATCCAGATCCTGCTGTTGGTTATTGACCGGAGAGGCGTCTCGGTCATGTTTGCATGTCTCCCGAACCCGTAGGGTCTACACACTTAAGGTTCGGTGACGCTAGGGTCGTAGAGATATTAGTATGCGGAAACCCGAAAGTTGTTCGGAGTCCCGGATGAGATCCCGGACGTCACGAGGAGTTTCGGAATGGTCCGGAGGTGAAGAATTATATATAGGAAGTCAAGTTTCGGCCACCGGGAATGTTTCGGGGGCACCGGTAGTGTACCGGGACCGCCGGAAGGGTCCCGGGGGTCCACCGGGTGGGGCCACCTATCCCGGAGGGCCCCATGGGCTGAAGTGGGAAGGGAACCAGCCCCTAGTGGGCTGGGGCGCCCCCCATGGGCCTCCCCCTGCGCCTAGGGTTGGAAACCCTAGGGGTGGGGGGCGCCCCACCTGACTTGGGGGGCAAGTTTCCCCCTGGCCGCCGCCCCCCCTTGTAGATGGGATCCAGGGCCGGCGCCCCCCTCCCAGGGGGCCTATATATAGTGGGGGGGAGGGAGGGCAGCAGCATGACAACCCCTGGCGCCTCCCTCTCCCCCTGCAACACCTCTCCCTCTCGCAGAAGCTTGGCGAAGCCCTGCCGAGACCCCGCTACTTCCACCACCACGCCGTCGTGCTGCTGGATCTCCATCAACCTCTCCTTCCCCCTTGCTGGATCAAGAAGGAGGAGACATCGCTGCTCTGTACGTGTGTTGAACGCGGAGGTGCCGTCCGTTCGGCACTCGGTCATCGGTGATTTGGATCACGACGAGTACGACTCCATCAACCCCGTTCATTGGAACGCTTCCGCTCGCGATCTACAAGGGTATGTAGATGCACTCCTTTCCCCTCGTTGCTAGTATACTCCATAGATGGATCTTGGTGATGCGTAGAAAATTTTTAAATTCTGCTACGATCCCCAACAATCCAACGACCAGTAGTGCTCGGATTTGCCATCTTTGTACCGTCGGATTGGCTTCATCCAACAACCAACTTTCAAAGTTATGGTTTGGTTTGCAGCCTAAGGTTGCCACGCCTAAGCTTAGGCGTGCCGGCATGTGTTTGGTTCATTGCTACACTTGTGGCTTGCCACACTTTTCTAGCTACATGGTCCACATGTCATAGACTCAACTTCTTGCCAAATCTTGCCACACTTGTGGTGGCCATTTTGTTAGCCACATTTTTTGTGGCAGACACACTTTGCCTAAGCTTAGTTGTGGCAAAGTTAGTCATGAATGAAGTTCAACCATGGAGTCTTCTAGATTCTACATGTGGCGGGATCTGGTGGAATGTAGATGATATCCAACGCCAGTAGTGCTCGGATTTGCCATCTTTGTACCGTCGGATTGGCTTCATCCAACGACCAACTTTCAAAGTTATGGTTTGGTTTGCAGCCTAAGGTTGCCACGCCTAAGCTTAGGCGTGCCACAAGTGTGTTTGGTTGCGTTCTCGTCTTAGCATAGTTGTTCCCTCTTCATGCATGCTCAACTCAACACCCCTCTTCATGTATGCTCTCTTCATGCATGCTTCTAGTGTATTTGTGCTAATCTAGTGTGGACTCATGCACCCTCCATACACTCTACCAAACACCCAAAAATGGGTCGAGAAGGGAACTCTTGGGATCATGCACCCTTCATACACCCTACCAAACACACCAGGCATGTGTTTGGTTCATTGCTACACTTGTGGCTTGCCACACTTTTCTAGCTACATGGTCCACATGTCATAGACTCAACTTCTTGCCAAATCTTGCCACACTTGTGATGGCCATTTTGTTAGCCACATTTTTTGTTTCAGACACACTTTGCCTAAGCTTAGTTGTGGCAAAGTTAGTCATGAATGAAGTTCAACCATGGAGTCTTCTAGATTCTACATGTGGCAGAATCTGGTGGAATGTAGATGATATCCAACGGCAAGTAGTGCTCGAATTTGCCATCTTTGTACCATTGGATTGGCTTCATCCAACGACCAACTTTCAAAGTTATTCACACACTATATAGGGGGTATATATATAGATGTGCCGGCCCGTTGCAATGGATCCAAAGTATATCTGTTTAGTGGAGTGCACTCTAAACACATTATCTATTTATTTTTCTCTAACCTTTCGTAGCCATGCCACCAAGCCACATAAGCTTCATGGGTGCCCCCCACATCATATTATTCATACTACGTTGACAGAAAAAAAGATAAATCACCCAAAACAAGATCTTCCCGTTTTTTGTTCCTACGATGCTGTGTCGTGCACGTACCTACTAGTTGTATAGTGGTAGTACTAGTTGTATAGTACAAACTTGGTACTAGTAGGAGCAGAGTAGTACGGAATGCTCCTACTCTATCAACGAGCCCCATCTGACACCAAATTTCTTGGCTTCCGTGCTACAACTAGATCTTCCCCTCGTTTCTGTTTTCCAACCCGGCGGCGGGCGGGGTGCGGTTTGCCAATCGTCGGTTTGCTCAACGGCAGTCCCACATGAAAGTGAAAATGCTAGGCAACACGCCTTCCCTAAGCTATGTGTCCTGCCGGACGGGCCGTGGAGTACTCCCGATTCCCGGGCGTGTGTGGGGGGAGTGCGACGCGAACGCGGCAGGCCTTTTCCTTTTACTAGCAATGTGCCCGTGAGTTGCGACGGATCCAAAGTAGTAGAATAGTAGTACTTGTTCACAAACTTGAAAGAAATCACTCTTGTTTTGATATACTCCTAATATATTACTCCCCCCGTTCCTAAATATCTGACTTTTTAGAGATTTCAAATGGACTATCACATATGGATTATATAGACATATTTTGAAGTGTAGATTCACTCATTTTGCTCCGTATGTAGTCACTTATTGAAAAATCTCTAGAAAGACAAATATTTAGGAATGGAGGGATTGCTTTTCACTCAAAATATATTTCTCAGGCTGTTTTGATGAGGTGAGGGAGGGATGTGGTTGCTTTCAAGTTAATAAGGGGTTTTCTGTAAATTGGAGCAGAGAAGTGGGCTATTGTTGCAAAAATGCCACAACTTACCTCACAACCGTTAGATGCAGATCTAATGGTCAGAAATGACGTATGGAAGACACACCACCATCACCAATTGAGTCTTTTATAGGAGTATATATTTCTCAGGCTGTTTTGATGAGGTGAGGGAGGGATGTGGTTGCTTTCAAGATAATAAGGGGCTTTCTGGAAATTGGAGCAGAGAAGTGGGCTATTGTTGCAAAAATGCCACAACTTACCTCACAGCCGTTAGATGCAGATCTAATGGTCAGAAACGACGGATGGCAGACACACCACCATCACCAACTGAGTCTTGTATAGGAGTAGGAGTAGAGAAACATGTATAAATTGTAACATTTTGGTTCTGCTCCTTGGCACGATCGATAGATAGAAATAACGATTGGAAACGCTAGGGCGGGGCTATCTCCGCCAGATAAGCAGGGTACGTAGTAGCTAGGTTGGCGCATCGTCGGGTTGGTCACACGCGGTCCGACATGTTCTAGTGTTTCTAGCAAGATGCCCGCGCGTTGCACGAAGTTGATGGAAAAAAGGTAGGTACAACTTATAAATTGACGGATGGAGTACTAGTTACAGTGATGCATATAATTAAGCAAAGGGATCGCACATGTCGGTATTGACTGGAACGAGAATGCAACACCACAATAAGAATTAAGGCCACGATGATGATGCGATCGTAGTGGTGGTTACAGAAGGCAAGAAGAAAGATGCATCCATCAACGTACCACCTCCTCCTCCTCAACTTAGTGTGCCGGGTCACCGACCGGCGGCTAAGGAGCGACGGCTTTTGTGGCGAGGTCGAGGTGCTTCTCAGCAAAGGCATCCAAGGCTTCCAGCCGGTTGAGGAAGGCCAACGTCGTAGCGTCCTCACTGGCCTTGTAGATACCTATGTACACGATTTTCTCGTACACGTGGATGTGTAGGTCGACGAATTCTCGCAGGGCGAGGCGCCTCGCAGCGAGCGCGACCTCCAGGTGGACATTCTTCATGGCGTCGGCGGGCAGTCGCAGGGACACCAGTGCTTGAAAGAGGTTCCGGCCATGGAGGCCAATTAGGGTGGCAGGCAATGAGGAGCCCGGGCGCGCGGGCTGGAGGAGTACGGCGATGTCGTCCGCGAGCTTCTTGAGGACGGTGAACTTGTTGGTGGTGGCAACGATCATCTGGTCCAACTGAGAGTCGTAGTTGGCGTCGACGGCGGCCATCCACCAGCCGGTCTCCAACACCGTCTGGAGACGATCCTTGGCGCCATGCCGCAGGCCGACGTCGTGGACCATCTGGCACAGCCGCTGGCCACTCGCGCGCATCGCCGCCATGGGTCTGGAGTGAGCTCTTTTGCGCTTAGTGTAGGTGCTTGGGCAAATGCTTAGGTGCGTACGATGTGGAGATGCATTGGAATGGAGGGGCGCCTTTATATGAGGGCAAACTGCGTTGCATTCACATCGTGCAGCCTCTTTTCCCGGTCGTCCTCCCATTACTTCCCACATGCATTAATTGAAGGAGGATGCATTGGCCGTTCAACATTTCGGGAACCGCTACTCCCTCGCTCGTCTGCATTAAAGCCGTATCGGGAACTGCGCCGCCCGCTGTCAAATCGAATAGTAGTACTGCGCCGCCCGCTGCACGCCCGACTGAACACGCCTCCTCGACTCCATCAAACCCATCCATTAAACCCGCATGCAAACCGAGAAACCTACTCCGGCAACACGTCCGTTCATGAGCGGGCCGGAATTAAACGCAACACCGGCCGAGCTCCTCCCGTCCGCCCTCAGTTTAAACGAGGCCAGACGCCGGCCAAGCTCCTACCGTCCGCCCTCTATTTACACGAGGCCAGACAGACAGCGGGCAAGAATCGCACCCCTCCGCCGCTCCCCCATCTCCGCCTTCACCAATTTCTCCACTCTTCCGATGGCTTCCAAGGAGCCGTTCTCCGGCATATTACCCGGCTGGGTGGCCCGCCGAGCCCTCCGGATACGGGCGAGGCCGCTCGGTGCTTCACCAACCTCGCTTGGCCCGACGGAGCCAGTTGCCACCCCAAGCAGGCGTGTGGTTCAGCAACTCGCCGCTCCAGTTCAGCTCGATGAGGAGTGGCAAGTTGCTCCACGCTGGCACGGCGGCGAGCACACCAGTACGGGCGTCGTCGCTGCCGCATCGTACCACGCCTCCCATATCTGTGGGCGCGCCTCCCGTGCCTGTGGCAGCGCCATGCAGGCAGAGACAGAAGCCGGGTGCGTGGACTGCGACGAGTCGGTGGCCAGCTTCTCCGTGTCCACCGCCATCATCGAGGAGAAGTAGAACACGGGAGGCCGCCGCCACATGGGTCCCATGAAGGCCACCGCCGAGGTGATGACTGCGCATTCAGGTGGTTTCTTTGCTTCTTCGTCTCTTCCGAGGACCTTCGTCGACCCCGCAAAGTGTCTGCTGGACATGAGGAAGACAAAGGGATCCGCGGGCGGCCATTTAGATTATGTACTCCCTCTCCAGCTGGCGGGAAATTTTTGTTCTAAGAATGGATAAATTGTATGTATCTATAACTAAAATAAGTCTAGATACATCCATTTCTTGGACAAATATTTCCGGACGGAGGGAGTATTAATTATACCAAGATAGCCGGATTGGCACCGCTTAGTTCATGTAAATGTAATGAAATCCATCATGTTTATATGAAGATCCGGCTTTTTTATACGAAATCCTTCATGCTTATATGAAATCAGTCCGTGTTTGCACGAATTTCATCTGGTTGGTTAGAGTTGTGAAAATGTATGCCGCTGGCGTTTGATGTCGTCCTCCGCGGAAGGAAACGGGAGGAAATTTGCCGGCTGCGTTGGAGATGCTCTTATGCTGGAAATAGTAAGAGTGACATCCAATCCATTTGAGTTAATTGCGTGTATGATTGTCCCTCTATAAAAGTTAATTGCATGTACAATGTACACGTGACTTGCAGGGTGGCTACAGCTTCGTACAGAAAGTTAAAAAGAAACAAGTCCATCCTTAATCTTGTATTCTAAGTACTCTGTGGGTTCCACTGTCAGTACAGTAGCGAAAGAAGTATATATTAAATAAGTAATATATAATATAAAAATCTAAAGTTAAAGACAGAATTCGACTCATGTCATCGCGTGCGAGCATCCGACGCTAACCAGTCCAGCACATTTTTGTTGTAGAGCATGCTGCTGATATATCTCCATGTCTACTCTTATACTCCATCCGTTCCTAAATATTTGTCTTTTTCAGATTTCAAATGGACTACCACATACGGATGTGTATGTAGACATATTTTAGAGTGTAGATTCACACATTTTGCTCTATATGTAGTCACTTGTTGAAATCTCTAAAAAGACAAATATTTAGGAATGGAGGGAGTAGAAAACAGAGTTGGTGATGATGGTGTGCATGCCATCCTGCAATATAGGCCGTCGGATTTATATCTAACGGATAGGAAGAAAACTATGGCAATTTTGCAAAAATTTACCCACACCACTCTCCACGTTCGCAAATACGGCCTTCCCTCATTCATCCTTTTCTCTCACAAGATAAACTACTCATACAAATGCATCTTGATTTTTCGTGCAACGCACGGGCATCTAGCTAGTTTCTTTTAAAATAGTTACTGCGATAATTGGGTTGTGATATATTTTATGTCTGCCCCGAATGATTTCAGATTCACTAGTAGTAACAAAGAAAAGGTTGCCTTGTTAATTAACAGAAAATAGGGTGACCACTATCACATGAGGCCGGTAAAAACGAGGCACACTGGGTTCAGCGTCATCGTCACTACAACTGTGCGCGCGAGAGAAGTCTACATATCGAGGGGGCTACTGAGCGAGGCATAGAGACACAATGTTCGAGAGAGAAACCAATTGACAGATTACGATCAGATTGAGTTGCACCCTTCTGCTGTCAATTTTGGGGTGGGGGGGAGGGGGAGGGAGAGAAAGACGTATCGAGAGTGTGCGCGGTAGGCACAGAGGCACAACTAGCGAGTGTGTGTGTATGTGTGTGTGTGTGTGTGTGTGTGTTTTAAAGAGGAGTAGATAGATTACTATCAAGATTGAGGTGCCGCCCTACTCCTTCAGTGTTGTCGGAGTAAATGGCCACGGGTAGCCTAGCCGACTACCCCTGGCTCTTCAGGAAAATTTATCAGGCCTTTGGGCCTTCAAGCACTCCAAGCATTTGGGCCGCCTTCCCCGGCCGGCTACCACTAAAGCCGACTCCCGGAAGGCGACCCAGCCTCACCGACTCCAAGAAGCCGGCCAAGAAGGACGCCGACTCCTAGAAGCCGGCCAAGACCACAACCACTCCTACATAACGGCGACCTGATGGGGTATGGCCACAGTGCGGCCCACGACCCCCGAAGCCCGAGGCGGGCATGGCTACAGGAGGCCGTACGGGAGGGATGTCTCCCGTGCGGCTCGGCACTGTAGCCACGCTAGCCTCGACGTCATCCACGACCCACTCCTGTACGGCCCAAGGACTGCGGGCCCCTTCAGCCAGAGAGAGGCGTGAAGGCGGCCCGGCTTTTCCTAGTCGGCCAAGAGTATAGCCGGCCTCCAGAAGCCGGCTACTCCCTTCCTCGAAGCAGGAGCCCCATTAAGGAGACAAGACGAGGTGAGGCTACAGTGATAGCCCCCGAGGCGGCCCACTGTAGCCACGCTCACCTCGACAAAGCCCTCATCATCAGAGGCGCGGCTACAGTAAGCAGCCGCCGACAAAACCCTAGGCGGTGGGACCGGCCTGTCGACCAAGTAGCCGGCAGCCGGCGGGACCCACCAGCCGGCGGGACCCAGCAGCCGGCGGAGAAGCCGGCGAGCGTAGACACTGACGGCTGGGACCAGATCCCAGTCGGATTACCATTGTACCCCCGGGGGGTAGGCCTATATAAACCCCCCGGAGCACCCATGCAAAGGGTTCGCACCTCAGCATAGTTCGCTTCTAAGCATAGCACACACACACACACCATAGATAGAGAGAAGCAAGAGCTAGCCTTGTTCTTCTTCTCCCTTGATCCCAACAGCTCTAGGAGCGATTGTAGCTACCCTTTATCGATCTAGTGATCATGCGGAGACCCCGCAGAGCAGGACTAGGGGTGTTATCTCCTCGGAGAGCCCCGAACCTGGGTAAGATTCGCCGGCGTGCATGTCTTCGCCTCATCCCGTTTCCAGGCACCGGCGACGTTTTATTGGCTCCCACAATGATAAGCCATCCCTTGGCATATGTCGCACCAACCACCCGACATTTGGCGCCCACCGTGGGGCCAGGTGCACCGTCGTCCGGAGACCTGTTCTGGACGGGAACCCTCTTCCTTCCCCGCGAGCGCAGCCAGCCTGCTGCGCCCGATGGCGTTTGCCCCGACGCGCTGCAAGGCGTCGACGACGCCTGCGCAGCGAGCCGCCTCGCCGATCTGCTCGGCGAGACTCGCATCTCCGACGAGCCTGCGTCCGACGCAGGCACCGACTACCCCGAGAGCCGCCTCGTCAGCCTCCTCGACCAACTTCACGTCTCCAGCGAGCCTGCTGCGGACATGGAGTCGGTCGGCTCCACCGACCCGATGCTCATCGACTCCGACACCGCGTCGCTCGACGCCTACCCCTCCGACGTGGTGGTCTTCGACGACCCCCTCCCTCGAGCTGACAGCGGCAGCAGCGCTGTCACCGAAGTGCTGGTCATCAGCCACGTCTCCAACTCGGGCGAGAACGCCCGCGACGCTCAGCAAGCGGCGATGCACGACCTCTCCGTCCCCATCCCGGCCGACGCCGACGCCGAGACCCTGGAGGCACGCCGCCTTGCCCTCATCGCGGAGAGCAAGAAGATAGCCTCGATGAGACGCCTCACCGAGGCCCACCAGCGCGAAGTCGACCGCGCCGCCTTCGGGACGCCGCCGCCTAGCGGCCCGAGCCGAGCCGGCTTCGTCCAGAAGCGCGGCGCAGCCGTTGCCAGCATGCTGGGCGCAGATCGCCCCGTCTACGCCACCCCGCTCGAGAATCTGCGAGCCGCTCAGGCGGCTGCAGAGGAGCTCAATGGGCTGGGAGCCGATGAGCTCCCCTACATGACAAGACGGATCCAGCAGCTGATCGACGCGGCTGCAGAACGGCACGAAGCCGGCGCCCGAGCTGATAGCCATCCCCCGCGCCGGGAGCACGCTGCGACGTCCCGCTCGCCGACTGCGAGCGGTGCGCGCCAGAAGAAAGACAAGGAGCCGGCTGCCAGCCGCAGCCGGACTCGCATTACCATCGAGCGCGACGCGGATGGCCGCCCTCGAGCTGTAGAGCACCAGGGAAACCTGCCTCCTCCCCCGCCTCGAAGAGAAAGACGCCTCACTCCACCGCCTGTCACCCATCCGACTCTTGGCGACCGACTCGGCCGCCGAGAAGGAGTCGGCGAGAACGACGCCCGCCACAGGATCGACCGCCTTGCTCGATCCTTGGCGTTAGAAGAAGAAGACGATGTCGGCCCGCCATGCTTTGGCCCCCGCATCCGCGACGAGCCCTTCCCCAAAGGGTTCTCGCTCCCCAGAGACACGCCCAAGTACAACGGCTCGGTGAAGCCGGAAGATTGGCTCATCGACTACTCCACAGCCGTCAGCATCGCCAACGGCAATCGGCGCGTCGCCGTGAAGTACGTCCCCTTGATGCTGCAAGGCACGGCGCGCACGTGGCTCAACAGCCTCAAGCCCTACAGCATCAACAGCTGGCTGGACTTCACCGAAGTTTTCGTCCGCAACTTCACCAGCACCTACAAGCGGCCTCCCAAGCCTCGCCAGCTCTCCCTCTGCGTCCAAGGGCCCAACGAGTCGACCCGCGACTACCTCACGCGATGGGCCGAGCTCCGCAACTCCTGCGAGGGAGTGCACGAGGTCCAGGCCATCGAGTACTTCACCGCCGGGTGCCGAGAGGGCACCCTCCTCAAGCACCGACTCCTCTGCGACGAGCCGGCTACCCTCGATGAGTTGCTGATCACCGCCGACAAGTATGCCACTGCCGACTCCTCCATGAAGACCGAGCTCCGAGTGGACGCCTCGGGGAAAGTAGTTGCTCCGGCTCCCAAGACGCCGGCTGGCGACCCTAACCGGCGCCCCTACCAGAACGACCACAAGCGCAAGGGCCCCATGCCGACTTCCTCCAGTCGGCAGGTGGCCACCATTGAAGACGAGCAGCCCGAAGAGCGGCCCGCTCCCAAGAAGAAGGGTGGCCGGCCGCCCTGGCAGCCGTCCTTCTCCTACGAACAAGCACTCGATGCTCCCTGCAAGTTCCACAGCGGCGCGAAGCCGTCCAACCATACAACACGGAAATGCCACTGGCTCACCCGCATCACCAAGGGCGAAGGGATGGTGCCGCCTCCGCCTCCCGGCCCGCCGCCTCCAGCTCCCCAGCAGCCGGCGGCCCGGCCGGCAGTCGGCGCCATCCAAGACGAGTTCCCCGAAGCGCACGACGCCTACGTCGTCTTCACAAGTCAAGTCGACGACAAGCGCAGCCGACGCCGGCAGCACCAAGAAGTAAACGCAGTCGCCTCTAGCACCGCCGAGTTCATGCACTGGTCGGAAAAGCCCATCAGCTGGAGCCAGGCCGACCACCCAGAGGTGATGCCTTCGCCTGGCTCCTATGCTATGGTCTTGGACGTCACCCTTGCGACGGAGAGGCGAGCTGCCAGATTTTCCCGCGTCCTGATAGACGGCGGAAGCAGTATCAACATACTGTACCGCGACACCATGGACAAGCTGAACATCAAAGCAAAGCAGCTCATGCCGAGCCGCACCGTCTTCCATGGTATCGTACCCGGCCTATCTTGCTCTCCAATCGGCAAGATCAAAATGGATGTTCTCTTCGGAGACAAAGATCACTTTCGCCGGGAAGCAATATGGTTCGAGGTGGTGGATTTGGAGAGCCCCTATCATGCACTACTTGGCCGACCTGCTTTGGCCAAGTTCATGGCTGTGCCCCACTATGCCTACCTGAAGATGAAGATGCCGAGCTCGAAGGGGATCATCACGGTAGCCGGCGACTACAAGAAGTCCATCGAGTGTGCCATGGCCAGCAGCCGGCTGGCCGAGTCCCTCGTGGTGGCAGAAGAGAAGAAGATGTTGGAACGGGTTGTGGCCATGGCCGGCAAGCAGCCGGCCTTGTCCCCCAACCCCAAGGACTGTGATGCGCAGGGCTCCTTCCAGCCTGCGAAAGAGACGAAGAAGATACCTCTAGACCCGGAGCACCCGGAGAGGTTCGCCGTGATTGGGGCGAACTTGGACAGTAAATAGGAAGGCGAGCTCGCCGACTTCCTCCGTGAGAATCGAGACATCTTTGCATGGTCCCCAAAGGACATGCCGGGTGTCCCGAAGGATTTCGCCGAGCACAAATTACATGTCCGAGCTGATGCGAAGCCGGTCAAGCAACCCCTCCGCCGACTATCAGAAGAGAAGCGAAGAATCGTGGGAGAAGAGATAGCCCGGCTCCTTGCAGCCGGCTTCATCATGGAAGTGTTCTTTCCAGAATGGCTTGCCAATCCAGTTCTGGTTTTGAAGAAGAATAACAAGTGGCGCATGTGTATAGACTACACAAGTTTGAACAAGGCCTGCCCAAAGGATCCGTTTGCTTTGCCACGGATTGACCAAGTGATAGACTCCACAGCCGGATGCGAGCTGTTAAGTTTTTTGGATGCATACTCAGGGTATCATCAGATCAAGTTGGACCCGGCTGACCGCCTGAAGACTGCCTTCATCACACCCTTTGGAGCTTTCTGCTACCTGACAATGACATTCGGCTTGAGAAACGCCGGTGCCACTTTTCAGCGTTGCATGCAGAAATGTCTCTTGAAACAACTCGGCAGAAATGCCCACGTCTACGTAGACGACATTGTGGTGAAGACAGAGAAGCGCGGTACCTTGCTGGAAGACCTGAAGGAAACATTTGCCAACTTGCGCCGATTCCAGATCAAGCTCAACCCCGAGAAGTGCGTGTTCGGAGTGCCAGCCGGCCAGCTGCTAGGCTTCCTGGTCTCCGAACGCGGCATTGAGTGCAACCCTGTCAAGATCAAAGCCATCGAGAGGATGGAGATTCCCACCAAGCTGCGAGATGTGCAGAAGTTCACTGGCTGCTTAGCCTCCCTGAACCGTTTTATCAGCCGACTAGGAGAGAAGGCTCTCCCCCTGTACCGACTCATGAAGAAGTCCACTCACTTTGAGTGGAATGATCAAGCCGACCAAGCCTTCCATGAGTTGAAGAAAATGTTGACCACTCCGCCTGTCCTGGCTGCGCCGACTGAGAAGGAGCCCATGCTCCTCTACATCGCCGCGACAAGCCGAGTCGTCAGCACTGTTGTTGTGGTCCAGCGCCCGGAGGAAGGCCGAGCCCAGCTGGTCCAGAGGCCGGTCTACTATCTCAGCGAAGTACTGTCCAGCTCAAAGCAAAACTACCCGCACTACCAGAAGATGTGCTATGGGGTGTACTTCGCTGCCAAGAAATTGAAGCCCTACTTCCAAGAGCACCCCATCACGGTCGTGTGCACTGCCCCGCTCGCCGAGATCATAGGCAGCCGGGATGCATCCGGCCGGGTGGCCAAATGGGCCATTGCCTTGGCGCCCTACACGATTTTCTATCAACCCCGCACCGCCATCAAGTCGCAAGCATTGGCCGACTTCCTCGTCGACTGGGCCGAGACCCAGTACTTACCGCCGGCTCCCGACTCTACCCATTGGCGGATGCACTTTGACGGGTCCAAGATGCGCACCGGCTTGGGAGCCGGCATCGTCCTCACCTCTCCCAAAGGCGACAAGCTCAAGTACACGCTGCAGATCCACTTCGCCGCCTCCAACAACGTGGCCGAGTACGAGGCGCTCGTACATGGGCTCCGGCTAGCCAAAGAACTCGGCATACGCCGGATCCTGTGCTACGGCGACTCAGACTTGGTGGTCCAGCAATCATCTGGCGACTGGGACGCCAAGGACGCAAACATGGCAAGCTACCGTTTCCTCGTCCAGCAGATGAGCGGATACTTCGAAGGGTGCGAGTTCCTTCACGTGCCAAGGGCCGACAACGACCAAGCAGATGCCCTAGCACGGATCGGCTCCACCCGACAAGCCATACCGACTGGCGTCTCCCTCCAGCGCCTCCTCAAGCCGTCCATCAAGCCGTCTCCAGAGTCGGATTCCATCTTCGTACCGCCTGCGCCAGAAACAGCCGGATCCGGCTCAAGAAATCCCGCAGGCGGCACGGGGACTTCGACGACTGCCCCGGGGACTGACGTAGTCGCACCCGGCCCAGGGACTTCAGAACCCGGCCCGGGGACTGCAGCAGTCGGCCCGGGGACTGCAACGACACAAGAAGCGGTGGTCGACTCCAATGCAACACCCAACCCACCCACCCGAGTCATGGTGGCCACATTAACAGCAGAAGAAGTCACAGCTCCCTCATGGGCCCAGCCCATCCTCAAGTTCCTAGTCAGCAGAGAGCTGCCGGCTGATGAGATCGCAGCAAGACTAGTGCAACGACGAGCCGCAGCATACACAATAATCAACAGGGAGCTTGTGAAGCGCAGCGTCACTGGAGTCTTCCAGCGTTGCGTCGAGCCAGAAAAAGGAGTGGCAATCCTCAAAGACATCCACCAAGGCGAATGCGGCCATCACGCCGCCTCAAGATCCCTCGTGGCCAAGGCTTTCCGCCATGGGTTCTTCTGGCCGACTGCCTTGGAGGATGCTAAAGAAATAGTCAAGAGCTGCAGAGGATGTCAAGTCTTCAGTTCCAAACAACACCTGCCGGCTTCTGCCCTCAAGACCATTCCCCTCACCTGGCCTTTTGCCGTCTGGGGACTGGACATGGTGGGCCCTTTCAAGACAGCCCGCGGTGGCTTGACACATCTACTCGTTGCTGTGGACAAGTTCACAAAGTGGATTGAAGCCAAGCCAATTAAGAAGCTGAACGGGCCGACTGCCGTGACATTCATCACCGACATCACTACTCGGTACGGCGTGCCGCACAGCATCATCACCGACAACGGCACGAACTTCGCCAAAGGCGCACTGGCACGTTTCTGCGCGACACAGGGCATCCGACTGGACTTAGCGTCCGTTGCCCACCCGCAGTCAAACGGCCAGGTCGAGCGAGCAAATGGACTTATCCTCTCCGGCATCAAGCCCCGACTGGTTGTACCACTGGAGCGATCGGCCGGCTGCTGGCTCGAAGAGCTGCCGGCTGTCCTCTGGAGTCTGCGCACTACACCCAACAAGTCAACCGGCTTCACTCCATTCTTCCTTGTGTACGGTGCCGAGGCTGTCATCCCAACAGACATCGAGTTCGACTCGCCTCGGATCACCATGTACACGGAGGAGGAAGCCAAAGAAGCAAGAGAAGACGGCGTCGACCTACTGGAAGAAGGCCGGCTGTTAGCCCTCAGCCGGTCCGCCATCTACCAGCAAGGCCTGCGCCGCTACTACAACCGCAAGGTCAAGCCAAGATCCTTCCAAGAGGGCGACCTTGTGCTCCGGCTGATCCAGCGAACAGCCGGCCAGCACAAGCTCTCGGCCCCTTGGGAAGGCCCCTTCGTCGTCAGCAAGGCACTCGGCAACGACTCCTACTACTTGATCGACGCGCAAAAGCCAAGAGCACGCAAGAGAGACGACTCCGGCAAGGAGTCGGAGCGACCATGGAACGCAAACCTCCTAAGACGATTTTACAGCTGAAAAGCAGTATGTATCACGCTACCCCTTTTGTATTAAGTTACAAACCAACAGGCCCCCCGAACAGTACTCGGGGACTGCCTTTTATTTATCTATGAATGACGAGTGTCATATCCATGAATGTATTATTACATTTTGAATTCTTGTCCGGCACCGGGTCCGACTAGTCGGCCCGGGGACTGGCCGCCTTGAGCTATATTCTAAGTTCTTCCCGAAGTCAGCAAAGTAGTGCGCCGGCTCCCAAGTCCTCTCTTGTTGAAAGTCGCAGCTCAAAGAACTGACTGTCCGACTAGCAAGAGAGAAGACAGAAAGGACGCCCACACGAAAAACGGCTAAGGAACAACTAACCTATATAGCAAAAAGACGGCCTCCATATATGCCTGCCGGCTGTCACAGCAGCCGGCTGGCCGGCTTCCTAAAAAACTTAGCTTAAGTCCGGCAGAGCTAAAAGTACTTCCCCCTCCCCAATCGGCCAGGCACTCCCCGGCTACAGATTGCAGAGCAACTGTTTGACTAGGGAGGCGGCAACCAAGGGAGGGCGGCAAAGGAAAAAAGCAGAAGGACAAAAAGCGAAAGTACAAGGAAAGACCGATTGCATAACTTATATACATAAAGCCGCCCACAGGCCGGCAACAGACTTAAGTTTGAATACACCCAGTGGGTGGAATTGTGCAGACTTAACCAAACATTGTTCAAAAGTAACAAGACAGGAAACAAAAGAAAGAAGACTAAGGCGCGACTTGGAGGCCGAGCTGGTCGGTGAAGGCAGCTCGCCGGCTGAAGGAGTGGCCGCCTAGCTGGTCCCGGCTTGACCACCTCCCGCGGCAGGAGACGCACTCGCACGCGACGTAGTGCTGGAGGCGCGGTCAGGCTGGCCGGCTTCTCCACCAGCCGGCTCGGCGTCTTCACCCTCCTCCTCCTCCTCCTCGCCCTCGTCGCTGGAGTCGATCTCCTCCGCCGAGTCCTCGCCGTACGCCGGGTCCAGCCCGAACCAATCTTCCGGCTGGGCGACTCCATTGTCGTCCACCTCGGGGGCGAAGACGTTGGTGTCGGTGTAGTCGGCGATCGCTGAAGCCCGCCGAATGATGGCCGGCCGCGCCGGCTCCAGCTCCGTGTCGGCTTGCTGCCGCCAGGTCGCCAGCTGGTCCAGGTTCAGGCCGGGATACCAGGCCTTGACGAACTCCAGCGCCCGCCTGGCGCCGGAGCGAGCCGCTGACGCCTTCCAAGCCTCGAAGCGGCCGACTGCCACCTCCAGCCAGTCGGCGGTCCGACTGGGGGTGCGAGGGACCACTTGGCCGGGCCAGAGGGCGGCCAAGACCTGCGATCCCGCGCGCTGAAGCCGGCGGAGCAGCCTGTGAGCCGGCTGGATGCGAGCCTGGATCGCCAGGAGCTGTTCCTCCAGCGAGCGGCCGGCGGTTGGCGAGATCTCGAAGCCGGCTTGCCTCTTCGCCTGGCGACGGGCTTCGATGGCCTGGTTGGCGGCAGTGGAATAGCCGGGGAAGTACTCTGCGCGAAGAAGAAAAGGAAAGAAAAACACCAAAATCAGAAAAACAAGTCAAATGGCAGATGGCAAGAAAGGACGAAGGGGTAGACGACTTACCGTCAACCAGGTCCTCAATCTGGCCATAGCCGGAGACCAGAGTCTGCCTGGCCTCTGCCCAGCCGGCCGCCTCCGTCTCGAACTCGGCCTGGAGGGTGGCTTCGCGATCCTGCGCAGCCTTCAGCGCAGCCTTGTGGCCTTCCTCCTGGTCGGCCAGCTTCTTGACCAGGCGGTCGCGCTCCTGCACCAAGGCGGCGAGCTCCGCGTCCTTGGCACGAAGAGCAGTCTGGGACTCCCCCAGCTGTGCCCTCAGACTGGCGTTGGCCGCTGCAGAGATAGAAGAAGAAGAAGAACAATGAGAAATCATCAAGGAAGATCCGAGCCGACTGCTCAGCAGTCGGCCCGAATCTCGGGGACTACACCCAGTGGGTGCGCTGACGCGCCCCCACATGAGATAAAGATCAAGTCACATACCTCGGCTTTCAGTGAGATCGGCGGTCTTCTGAGTCAGCTCCCGAGCCTGGGAGTTGAAGGCGGCCGCTCGGAGGTTGTGGTAGTCCTGCAAGACGGACAGAAGACCGACGTGAGAACAAAAGCAGCAAAAACAAAATCTCCAAGAAGTTCCAAGCCGCCTGCTCAGCAGCCGACTCGGAACTCGGGGACTACACCCAGTGGGTGCGCTGACGCGCCCCCACGAGAGAAATCAAGTTCAAGAAAGAACAAGATGAGAATACTAACCCGGATGGCTGCCCGCGTGGCGAGGAATTCGTCGGTGAACTGCCTCAGCGCCGCGGCTTGGCTTTGCAGCCGGGTCCGGACGTCTTGTGCAGCGACGTTCACCACGGCTGACCCTCCGCCCGGCGTCCACCCCGAGGTAGCGCTGGCCGCCTCCGCGTCTCGGGCCGACGAGCTGGAGCCCACGGCCGGCTGTGGCTCCGACGCAGCCTTCTGCGGTTCAGACGCGGCCTTCCCTGCACGCCGGCTTGGCGGAACCCGGACCGCCACCTCAGCCCCCGCGGCCGGCTCGCCCTCCGCCGACTGTGCGGGCGCAGGCTCAGGCTGGCGGCCTTGGGTCGCCCTAGTCGGAGGAGTCGGCCCCGGCGCCTCCCCCAAGATGACGACGTCGTCGCCGCTTCCTCCCAGCCCCGGCTGGGAACCGCTGGCTCCCCCTGGCGAGGGATCCACGTCCCCGGGCACCATGGTGCGCAGGGGGGTGACCATCAAAGCCTCCCCTGCCGCCGCTTCGGCCTCGGCCTCTGCCTGGGCCTTGGCTGCGGCCTCGGCGAGCGCCTTCGCCGCCTCCTCCTCCCGAGCTGCCTGGGCGGCGGCTGCCCTCCGTGCCTCCGCCTCCCGCGCTTCCTGCTCCTCCCGCGCCTCCCGCGCGTTCCTTTCCGTCGCCTCCAGGAGGGCGGCGCGGGGATCTACGCGGCGGGTGGTGCTCCCAGAGCCCCCTGGCGATTCGATGACGGAGCCGGCGTCCGCCCGCTCAAGTGATAGCGGAGCTCTGACCATTGAAAAAGAAGACGAAGATTCAAGAACCACCAAAGGAAAGAAAGAAGGACAGTACATAGAAAGAGAGAACTTACGCCGACACAGTCTGCGGCTGCTTCACCACTTTGCGGAAGCGAGCCGCCTTCGCGGCCGCCTCTTCCCGCCTGGTGGCCGCCGCCCCACCCCTGGGCTTCTTCGTCCGGCTACCGAACATGCCCTGGGTGGCGCGACGTTTCTGGCCTCTACCCCGAGCAGGCTGCGCGCCGGAGGAGCCCGCGCCGCGTCCGGATGCCGGCTGGCGATGCGGGACGGCTTCGGCTTCGTCCTCGTCCGGCCAGTCGTCGAAGGTAGCGGTGAACCCGGAGCCGCCTGCTTCGCCGCCGGCTTGGCCGCCGGCCGGCTCGGCGGCATCCTCCATATGGACCGCCCCCAGGTCGGGGTCCTCCTGGTCGTGTTCGGTCCGGTCGGGGACGAAGCGGCGCTCCACGTCTGCCCCGCCGGCCGGCCGAAGCAGAGGACTCTGTCAAAAGAGCAAGCCGACTGAGTTAGAGTCGGCCCAGAGGAACTCGGCGACAAAGCTGAGAGAGAGAAAAAAAGAGACGAGGGGAGCGTACCGTAGGCGGAGGATTGGCGCGGCTGTATGGCTCCTTGCCGAATTGCCAGTCTTCGGAAAGTTGGCAGTTGGCGAGGTAGTTCACCATGTCGGCGGCGTCAGGCTGCGGCATCTCCTTGGTGCACATCCGGCTCGGATCGAGCTGGCCGCTCATCTGACAGATCAGATGAGGCCGGCTCTGGAGCGGAAGGACCCGGCGCGTGACAAACGCGGCCAGGAGGTCGGGCCCCGTCAGGCCCTCCGACTGGACCATCACCCGCAGGCGGGCGATGGCGGCGTTTCCTCCCTGCGACAGCGTCACGGCCCGGAAGGACCACTGGGGCAGCCTGCCCGCCGGTGGGCCGGCCACGTAGGCCGGCAGGTTGAGGTAGTCGCCCCGGGGAGCGATGCTCCGCACGTAGAAGTATGACTTCTGCCACTTCTTCACCGATTGGATCAGCGTGATGACGGGGAAGGGGTTGTCGGCGCCTGATCTCCGCGACGCGATGAAGGCGCCGGTCTGAGCCGGCACGCCCCGCACGCGCATGCCCAGCTTCGACTGGAAGAACTCCCCCCAGAGCTCGAGGGTGGGGAGGACGCCAAGGTAGCCCTCGCACAGGGTGACGAAGGCCGACAGCAGCACCACCGCGTTGGGGGTGAGGTGGTGCGGCTGGAGCTGATAGAATTCCAGCCAGGAGCGGAAGAAGGCGCTCACTGGCAGGCCGAAGCCGCGCAGGAAGTGCGAGCGGAAGACCACCCGCTCGCCCTCCCGCGGCGCCGGCCTGACTTCCTTCTCTGGCGCGAGGCGGACCTCCACCTTGTCCGCGCTGGGCAGACGCCGGGTGTCGCGGAGGAAGTCGATGTGGTCGTTGTGGACGATGGAGCCATCCCAATCCCCGCCAAGCTGCTCTACGTGGGGAGGCATAGCGGAAGCTAGCACGGCGGCGAAGAAGCGTGCGGAGGAGGAGCGCGGCGGCGAGGCGCTGTCGCGAGAACGAGCAAGGCAAGAAGACGGTGGAAGTAGGAGGAACGTGCGAGGGCCTGCCGCCCTCTACCTCCCCCTACTTATAGCCTCACGCGGCCGAAGAGGCCGGACATGGGGGGAAGACGTGGGATTAACTGCGCCCACTCCCCCCACATCTCGCGTTTATTGCGCG
Organism: Triticum aestivum; assembly: GCF_018294505.1. Lineage (NCBI taxonomy): Eukaryota > Viridiplantae > Streptophyta > Magnoliopsida > Poales > Poaceae > Triticum > Triticum aestivum. The sequence goes on along the minus strand of NC_057796.1, from coordinate 246,034,334 downwards.
TAAGTGCGAGCCGAAACTGCCGCACGGAACATGCGGGCGGTTTCGGGATACAAGGAATCCGCGCCTGGGCTGGGGCGCGGACGTGGCGGGCCCCCTCCCTGCGGCGACGTCCCGTCGCGCGCGTGGGCTGGCAGGCTTTCAGGCCACGTGGCACGCCAATGGCCCGAGGCCGGCCCGCGGCCCGGTGCACGCGCCTGTGGGTTCCCGCTCCCCGACTCCAGAAGAATTCGACTAAGGCGGCACGCCTGACCAAGGCCGGCTCCCAGCTGCCGGCTCGTCACGATGGGAAGCTGATCGAGCTTCTTGAACCCCACTCCACCTCGAAGCCCAATCAGCTTCGGGGACTACTGTCGGAGTAAATGGCCACGGGTAGCCTAGCCGACTACCCCTGGCTCTTCAGGAAATTTATCAGGCCTTTGGGCCTTCAAAGCGCTCCAAGCACTTGGGTCGCCTTCCCTGGCCGGCTACCACTAAAGCCGACTCCCGGAAGGCGGCCCAGCCTCACCAACTCCAAGAAGCCGGCCAAGAAGGACGCCGACTCCTAGAAGCCGGCCAAGACCACAACCACTCCTACATAACGGCGACCTGATGGGGTATGGCCACAGTGCAGCCCACGACCCCCGAAGCCCGAGGCGGGCATGGCTACAGGAGCCCGTACGGGAGGGACGTCTCCCGTGCGGCTCGGCACTGTAGCCACGCTAGCCTCGACGTCATCCACGACCCACTCCTGTATGGCCCAAGGACTGCGGGCCCCTTCAGCCAGAGAGAGGCGTGAAGGCGGCTCGGCTTTTTCCTAGTCGACCAAGAGTATAGCCGGCCTCCAGAAGCCGGCTACTCCCTTCCTCGAAGCAGGAGCCCCATTAAGGAGACAAGACGAGGTGAGGCTACAGTGATAGCCCCCGAGGCGGCCCACTGTAGCCATGCTTACCTCGACAAAGCCCTCATCATCAGAGGCGCGGCTACAGTAAGCAGCCGCCGACAAAACCCCAGGCGGTGGGACCGGCCTGTCGACCAAGTAGCCGGCAGCCGGCGGGACCCACCAGCCGGCGGGACCCAGCGGCTGGCGGAGAAGCCGGCGAGCATAGACGCTGACGGCTGGGACCAGTTCCCAGTCGGATTACCATTGTACCCCCGGGGGGTAGGCCTATATAAACCCCCCGGAGCACCCATGCAAAGGGTTCGCACCTCAGCATAGTTCGCTTCTAAGCATAGCACACACACACACCATAGATAGAGAGAAGAGCGAGAGCTAGCCTTGCTCTTCTTCTCCCTTGAACCCAACAGCTCTAGGAGCGATTGTAGCTACCCTTTATCGATCTAGTGATCATGCGGAGACCCCGTAGATCAGGACTAGGGGTGTTATCTCCTCGGAGAGCCCCGAACCTGGGTAAGATTCGCCGGCGTGCATGTCTTCGCCTCATCCCGTTTCCAGGCACCAGCACGTCTTATTGGCTCCCACAATGATAAGCCATCCCTTGGCATATGTCGCACCAACCACCCGACAAGTGTCGGGTAGTGTGTGTGCGTGTGTGTGTCTGAGAGAGAAGCCAGTCGATAGATTAGTATCAAGATCGAGGTGTCACCCTACTCCTTCGGTGTTGGGAAGTGTGTGTGTGTGGTTGTGTGGGTGTGGGTGTGTGTGTCGGGGGGGGGGGGGGGTGGGCAGTGACACTTACATATCCCTACTCATATAAAAACAGAGTTGGTGATGATGGTGTTCCTGCCATCCTGCAATATAGGCCATCCGATTTATACCCGACGGATAGGAAGGAAACTGTGGCAATTTTGCAAAAAGATACCCACACCCCTCTCCGCATTTGCAAATAAGGCATTCCCTCATTCATCCTTCTCTCCCACAAGATAAACTACTCATACAAATGCATCTTGATGTTCGGTGCAACGCATGGGCATCTTGCTAGTAGGGAGAAGGAGTTTGTGTGACACATATCTAGCTATATTAAGGGATAGGTAGATAGCATTTGTGCGAGGCATACTTAAAGCATCACGAAGATAAACAAAATTATGCGCATGCAAGTGCCGGAAAAAATGAAGCGAGAAACAATGTGTTGGAGAGAGAGAGAGAGAGCGCAATCTCAAAACAAAAGGTGCTCTGTTGGAATCCCATTGTATGTATTCATATGGTTCTGGAACTCGAGTTAACCTTAGGCATATGTGTGAGAGACATTATTATACTTTGAGACAGTAGTGGCTGTGGGTGGGCGGAATTAAAGGGGTGGGCGTGTTCAACAGAGAGAGCATGTGTATTTCTGTGTGAGAGACTTGTAGGACGGGGTAGAAAGATGAATTCTAACCTTGACGGACGGAGAGAAATACACGAAGTGCGCGTGTGTGATTCCGATGACCACAGGGAAATGAGATATGTATGCGTGTGAGAGAGATTGCACAATTCATTCACGTAACACTATCTAGCGATCGTGGACGTGCATCGCTTGAACATAAATCAATATCTACTTCGTATCGTGGCCAAAGGTACAATATCGATTCAACGCTATAAAGATTGGACACTCACATATCACATTTTTTCTATTTAAATAAACCTTTTCAGTTGTGCATGCCAAAGTTATAGTGATGTTTCTTCAAACAACCAATGTAGCTATCATGTACATGCACCATTTTTACTCTTGCATTCAAAATCATTAGTCTTGGATGATTTAAGGTTCTATTATGAAGTAATTTATGTAATATTCATATATGAATTCAACGGGTACGCAATTTATGAAATGGAGGCTATGTAATCATATGAGGTAACACTTTTAAGTAGCGGACTTCTTTTTGTGCGCCTCTACACTAACACGTCAATGCATTATGTTTAAAGTAAATAACCAATTGCACTAAATTATCTATTTACACGAGAAATACAAAGGCTGAGCATTTGATCCCTTTTTTTGTGAACGCGCCACTACACCCGTACGATTGGCTGCACCCGTGTGAACGTCCAAGTTATCGGCGCATCATCCCGCGTTATTGTCTTTTTTTCTGGGGTGGACACACCAGTTATTAACTGCTGACGCGTGCCCCGTGTACACAGTTCTCGCATGACCTTCCCGCTAGCACGGTCCAAAATTAGTTGAAACTGGATACGAACGATTGCGCGGGCGGCAAAATCTCCTGCCTCCTTCTAAAATTTCTGCCACCTTAGTCTTTAGCATGCGAAATTCCCCTTTTGTCCTTGGTGCACGGAGACCAACAGTTACAATACCGCCCTCATCTACATAATAGGTCGGGGCTGCTTTGGTAACTTCCGGTTCCCCCAACTACACGGCACCCCCATTTCCTCTCCCCCTCCCGCAAAAACGACTAACTCCAGCACCAGAGCATCTCACATCACGCCGTCTGTACTTCATCGGCCTTTCTCCCCTCCCCTCTCGAAACCCTAGACTGCTCATCCACCGGCATACCAGAGCCCATTCACTGCCAGCGGCGTCCACCTCGCCGGATCTGCTTCTGCGGCCGCATCTACCCCTACCACCTCCCCTAGAAACAAGTAGACTGCTCATCCACCACTTTACCACAGCCCATTCAGTGTCGGCCTTGTCCACGGCGCCGGATCTGCTTCGCTGGTACTCTCGTCAACCGCAGCGCATCTGCAGCGGCTCATTCGTACTCCCCACCGGAGACGCTTCGTCCACACCCCTCCCGGAGCCGCCCCACCGACGCCCCCATCGACGGGCTCTGATCCTCTTCGCCGACACCTTCCTCAACCCTACCGGAGCCGCTTCACCGACAACATCGTCAACCCCACCGGAGTAGCTTCGCCTATACCATTTTCAACCCTACTGGGGCCGCTTTGCCAACTCACAAGTCCACGGCCTCAGATCCGCTTCCTCGCACCCTCATCCAACCTACTAGAGCAGCTTCTGACGCCCCGTCCACGGCCGCAGATCAGCATCGTCGACACCATCCTTAACCCAACCACCGGAGCAGCTTCACCTACGCCCTTGTCCACGGCCACAGATCCGCTTCGCCCACACCGTAGTCCAACCTACCGGAGCCGCTCCACAAACACCCTACTCGACGGTTCTAGATCTCCTTACCGGACCCCTACAGCCAGCACAGCGTCATCACCCTTGACGTTTCTAACCTAATTCCCACCGTCTGGCAAGATGCCAAGCACCCGCCACGGCCTAGGTACTTGTCACCTTTAAACCCGTCCAGCATCACCTGCCCGATGTACTTCAAATATACTAACAGTTCGCTTTTACCTGTTATGCAGCTGGCAAAAACTACAAGGACGATGTTTCTTCTGGATCTAACAGCTTGGCCAACCAAGATCTTGGACCGAGGCATTGCTATGATCTTGTAAGCGTGTCTCTCTCTCTTGTATTGTTCTATGCCTGCCAGCGTGCTTTGCTAGGATTTTCGACCAGTAATCCCTTTGTGCAGACAATGATTTCTACTACTGGCTGCTAAATTAGATATGTAGATGTCATACATGATACTACCTCGTACCTCCGTTCCTAAATATAAGTCTTTCTAGAGATTCCAATATAGGCTACATACGGAGCAAAATGAGTGAATCTACACTCGAAAATGCATCTATATACATCTGCATGTGGTCCATACTGGAATCTCTAAATAGACATATATTTAGGAACAGAGGTAGTACATTACACAAAATCGTAGGTGGCATGTAGGAATTCCAGTACACTACATTAGGCTCCCTTAGAGTGCATGTAGGAATTCCAGCACACTACATATATCAGTTCTATTGGCCAAGTTTCTTAGGGACAGTTATTACGAGTTATCCTAAGAAAATAAGCACATATGAATATAAGCTCCATGTAATAAGCCAACCAGTTCTTTTCATTGCGTTTTCAGCTTATCTTTGGTATGATAAGTGAAAAGTCTACATTGCATTATATTTTTTTATTGTGCTGCTCATATGAAAATTAATTTGACTTGCAAACATCACAAATTGAACCCAGTGCATTAATTAATATGATAGGAAAACAGACCATCACTATTTGCTCAAAATGGAAATACAAAGATACCATCTACTTGGCACAATCTACTTTGGTCAATGTTTTCCATAGAGATCCCATTGCCTAATTTAAACAAAAAACGCATGACCCACATTTAAATGAAGAATATTTATTTATTGAAATTCGATGGTCCAAGTGACTGGTTATTATCATATAGCACCACCACCTGGAAGCATCATATAGCAGCAGCAACAGCTCATAGCAACTCATCATACAGCAGCAGCAGCAGTGTGCAATTCATCATATACCAGCAGCAGCTCATAGTAATTCATCATATAGCAGCAGCAGGAGCAACTCATAGCAATTCATCATATAGCAGCAGCAGGAGCAGCTCATAGCAATTCATCATATAGCAGCAGCAGGAGCAGCTCATAGCAATTCATCATATAGCATCAGCGGGAGCAGCTCATAGCAATTCATCATACAGCAGCAGCAGGAGCAGCTTATAGCAACTCATCATATAGCAGCAGCAGCAACTCATAGCAATTCATCATATAGCAGCAGCAGCTCATAGCCATTCATCATATAGCAGCAGCTCATAGCAATTCATCATATAGCAGCAGCAGGAGCAGCTCGTAGCAATGCATCATATAGCAGCAGCAGAAGCAGCTCATAGCAATTCATCGTATAGTGGATCAGAATGAAAATTTGGCAAAAAATCAGAGGAGATCCTCACCTTGTTGGATGAGCTCATCCTTCAAGAGCACCTCAAGGCCATGACCTGGGAGGTGGGGAGGGGGAATAAGGTGCCTTCTGCCGCAGTGTGGCATCAGCCATAGTTGTGCAGCGCCTGCCGGAGCAGTGCGTTGGACGAACCACAGTGGAGCAGCTGTTGGAGACCATGAGAATGAGGGGCGGCACCAGAGGGAGGAGCAACCAGGGAGATTTGCCCCTACCCTCCGGCCATGTAGCCTAGCTGGACAGAGCATCGTCGAGGACCAGGCCAGATGGGACCAGTGGCGATGGCTTGCTGGAGGAACCCTAGTGTTGCAGGCAGGGGATCGAGGTAGAGGGAAAGGGGAGAGGAGATGCAAGCGGGCAGGGCAATGAATGCATGCGTGTTTGTTTTTACTTGAGGGTGAGGTGTGACGCGGGTGTCACCAGTTGCATTTTGAGTGTAATATAGGCAGACAACAGAGTCATTTCACTATTCCCCTTCCCTTCAATTTTTAGTGAGGTTCTACCCGAAACACCCCCCTCCGAAGCGAAATTAGTTAAGCCCAAGCCCATAACTCAAAAATGACTTCTTTACATCTTTTATGGCTTATTTTGACAATAAGCCCTGAAAAGGCGGAATAGAACTGACCCTTAACCTGCAATTCAATTGTGCGTGCAATGATGAATCACTCCTGCCTGCTATAGTGTACATTTAGGCATCATCATACATGACATAACCTAATACATGTGCATTCCATTGTAGAATCAGGAATATGCAATGTTTATGTTAGTTCATACGTTGCACATGATGTTTAAATGCCCCTTAAATCTGGTCAGTCAAGTGATAGTCTTTAAGCCTCCTTCTTTGCTTCTTTTCTTGATATGTAAGATTTGCTCACACATCTGTTCAATTGCTTGTTTGCATCAGCCAGCCATACTAGGACTGTTTGCTTTGATTACTTGCTGTTCTTGACCTAACACTCTAACAGAGCTTGTCAACGATTTAAACACTAAGGGCTGCTGTATTGGGGCCTTTTCTAACTCATAGGTGGCATAAAGGTTTGGCTGTACACTAAAGTAGGCTCTCCAAGAGTACCTGGAGATCCAGTTTGAAGGTATGCCTACTTTTTACATAGTGCACACATAGTAAATGCTCATTTCATTGTGTGCAAGTGCAAGAGATGCGGCATGTTTCATTATGTGGTGTTGTTTTGTTATAATCTCATCCTTTTGTGTTCACAGAGTGGAAAGTATGCATATTTATCTTCCAAGGAGACGAGTAACTAGTTTGTGTCACCTTGCAGAGGGGGTGCAATGAAGATAAGATTGAGGATTTCCAAGTACAAGATGTTAGGAAGGAGCCTTGCAAGAGAAGTAGGAGCTGCGCTGAGCCTCTTCAACCTGTTAAGGTAAGTCACTGTATCCAACTCAACAGTTCAATTCCTTGTTTGTTTTAGGCATAGTTAATTTGCGCTTTTCAATTGCTTTATTTGTCCTCAGTTAATGAGATGCCCAAAGAATGATGCCTGATGTTGGGTACTTGTATAACTATTAGTTGACATAATTAAAGGCCTTACCGTTTAATTACTCTGCCGAAGTGTGCCTGAAGCTTTGAAGTCTATTAACCAACTATTATTGAATGAGGCTCACAATCTAGTTCATACCAGGCTAATGATTGCATAGTTTTGCTTGTTGTAGTATGTTTGTATGAAATCCTCTGCTGTTCATTATGCTCCCTAAGACTTTAATTGAGCTACAGAATGGCCAACTTCTTGCTTACTTCTACACAACGTGCTGTCTAAATTTGTAATTTGTCCGTGTTTTGGATTGGGCCCCAACATCATGCTCCTCTGGTGAGCTAAGAGAGATTTCTGTATGCAGGCTGCACAGACTACCTTTTTTATAATTTTTAAAATATCACCTGCTTATGCTTCATGACGTGTAACATTATTGTTAGTCCTGTTTTGCCATGTACAAAATAGTCTGTCTTGCTCGCTTCACTGTTGTAACTATATTTTTGCCCTAGTCATGTGTACTTACATAAACATTTCAGGATGAAGTGACATCAACACAAAGATCTGCGAGCAATGCGGCATGGCCATTACCGAATGATTATGGATTGGAATTGGAATGTGCTGATGTTCTCGAGCACCAACTAGAGGTGGCAAGACAACGTGTACATGATTCTGAACGTACAATCAGCAAGTTGAGAATGAACATGCAGGTATTAGATGCAGGAGTCAAAAAAATGAAACAGGACACTGAGGTAACAACGAAGGAATTGGAGATTTTGTAGACTGAAATTTCTGCTATCTAAATCCGGCCAACCCTATTTTCTGAAGAGATTATAGTTCAAATGGTAAGTTATGTTGATGCGCGTCCATGATGTATGAGCTGTATTTGCCCAGTGTATGTAATTTGCTATTTGTGTATGCTTTATTATCATTGGTGCCGAACCATAATGCCCAGTGGGTATAATCGGCTGTAATTTCTTTATTGTATAGTGTAGGATTATTCTACGTTTCTATGCCTTAGTCTCTTTATTGTATAGTGTATGTTTTTTAGAGGTGATAGTATAGAGTAGGATAATTCCTTGAATATGCTATATCGTTCAAACGGGGGCCAACTCGCCCAAACATTGTAGTGACCATGGCCCTCCACAGGCCGTACGTTCCATGGGCCATCTACGGGACGGACGATCCCTGGCCTTCTGTGGCCGTCGAATTCGTGGGCCTTCTATGGGCTGTCGGATCCGTGGGCCTTCTATCGGCTGTCAGATCCATGGGCGTTCCATGGGCCTTCCATGGGCCGTCGGGTCAATGGGCCTTCTGTGGGCCGTCGGGTCAATGGGCCTTCTACGGGTCGTCTCATCTATGGGCCTTGTATGTGCCGTATAAGGGGCCGTAAACGGGCTAGGGTGGAAATCGTACGTTTTATGGGCTGACCATAACAGGCCGTTAAACGGTCGTATTTGATGATGCTATGAAAATGGCCCAACAGATTAAGGGGCCACAAACGGGCCGACTGTATCCACGGGCTGAATTTGGCCCACAAGCAGAAAAGGCCTGTAACCGGCCGTAAGTAAACGAATGCTGGAAATGAGCCCAAGAATAAATGGGCCCTGAGAAGGCCGAAAGATAACATGGGCTGGAAACGGCCCAACGGTATAATGGGCCGTTAATGGGTATAAAGTGATACACTGTTCATCACGGGCCAGTTTTACAACGGGCCGTTAACGGGCCGAGGGTTACTAAGGGCCTCAGATGGGCCAAAAGACGTCATGGGCCATACATGGGCCGGAAGTTAAAACGGGCTAGAATTATATTGGACGGCCCAGATGCCGCTACTGGGCCTAATTCAGATAGGCCGTAAACGGGCCCTGGTTAGCGGGCTGTAAATGGGCTATATGCGAACAGGCCGTTAACAGGCTTGCCGTGGGCCGGCACGCCACCTTTTGACCAAGTCAAACGGGCCGGCCTTTTCACAGGAATGGGCCTCTGTTGGGCCGTGCCACGTGTCGACGTATCATAGGCGCTTTGGGTCCAATGAGTGGATGACATCTGTCCCAACGGTGAGCCGACACGTGTTTCCTCCAGCCAATGATGATTTTACACGTGGAAAATCCCCATTGGTCGGGGCTGTTAACGGGTTATCGGATCCAAAACCGGACCCGATAGCTTAACGGTGTTCCGTTACGGTGGATGCCATGTGTCGGTCACCCTTGACGAAAGCACTTCTGTGACGCGCGATTTATCGTCATGGAAGTGGACACTTCCGTGATGATAATTTTGGTAATGTCATGGAACACTTCTACGACAACACATGTATGACTATCTTGATTCTGTCATAAATTTGTCATGGATGTACATGCATGACAAAAAACGCGACCTACTGTGACAAACACGTATCATCACGGAAGTGTATTTTTTGTAGTGTTGCCCGTGGAATTACATCAGAGAATCACCATGCGAGTCCGGAGGTCCTTAACAGAGAAACCAAATAAGTTAAACTCTATGGAAACAGGATTGCCACGGCAAAGTTGACGAACAGAGAGGAGATTTTTGATCAAAGAGGGAGCAACAAGAACATTGCGAAGCTGAATAGGGGAAGTGCCAGAAATTAAGGAGCCAGTACCAACATGAGTGATTGGGAGATGTTCACCGGTACCAACGATGATGTGTGAAGGAGAGGTAGGGGGTGAACGGAGTGGAGGTTACCAGGGTTGTTTGCCATATGCGAGGCCGCGCCGGGGTCCAAGTACCAGTCAAAGGTACTGCCCGATGATGAGGGACCAGCTGTGGCATTGTGGAGGGCCGCCTGGAGAGAAGCCATGTCCAGGGGTTGCGGGTGTTGCTACTGAGGCGCTCCAGGAGGTGGGCCGCAGCCGTACTACGGCGCGTGGCCGGGCGGCGGGCAAGAGCCATAAGCTCCAGGTGCAGCAGGGAACGGCGCAGCGTACATGGTTTGTTGAGGCGGCGTCCCGGGACGGGGGCCGGGAACACCAGACCCCGGTGCGCGCCACGGCATGGGCCAGGCCTGGACGAGGCCGGTCCAGGAGTTGGTGCCTGGCGCTGGAGCGGGCAGGCCAGGTGCACGAGGAGGCGCGATCTAGGACGGGGTGACGCCCGCGGCCACCGCGCGCACGCCAGACTCCGGTGGCGTCAGGCGAAGCGGCAGGGGGTGCAGCAGGTGGCGAGGAAGAAGACGGAGCAGTGCCACGCCCGGCGAAGAGCGCGTGGGCAACTTGGAGGCGTGCGGTCTGTGATAACCCACAAGTATAGGGGATCGCAATAGTTTTCGAGGGTAGATTATTCAACCCAAATTTATCGATTCGACACAAGGGGAGCCAAAGAATATTCTCAAGTATTAGTAGTTGAGTTGTCAATTCAACCACACCTGGATAACATAGTATCTGCAGCAAAGTATTTAGTAGCAAAGTAGTATGATAGTAACGGTAACAGTAGCAAAAGTAATATTTTTGGGTTTTGTAGTGATTGTAACAGTAGCAACGGAAAAGTAAATAAGCGAAGAACAATATGTGAAAAGCTCGTAGCATTCGATCGGTGATGGAAAATTATGCCGGATGCGGTTCATCATGTAACAGTCATAACATAGGGTGACACAAAAATAGCTCCAATTCATCAATGTAATGTAGGCATGTATTCCGAATATAGTCATACGTGCTTATGGCAAAGAACTTGCATGACATCTTTTGTCCTACCCTCCCATGGCAGCGGGGTAATAATGGAAACTAAGGGATATTAAGGCCTCCTTTTAATAGAGTACCAGACCAAAGCATTAACACATAGTGAATACATGAACTCCTCAAACTACAGTCATCACCGGGAGTGGTCCCGATTATCGTCACTTCGGGGTTGCCGGATCATAACACATAGTAGGTGACTATAGACTTGCAAGATAGGATCAAGAACTCACATATATTCATGAAAACATAATAGGTTCAGATCTGAAATCATCGCACTCGGGCCCTAGTGACAAGCATTAAGCATAGCAAATTCATAGCAACATCAATCTCAAAACATAGTGGATACTAGGGATCAAACCCTAACAAAACTAACTCGATTACATGATAAATCTCATCCAACCCATCACCGTCCAGCAAGCCTATGATGGAATTACTCACGCACGGCGGTGAGCATCATGAAATTGGTGATGGAGGATGGTTGATGATGACGACGGCGACGGATTCCCCTCTCCGGAGCCTCGAACGGACTCCAGATCAGCCCTCCCGAGAGAGATTAGGGCTTGGCGGCGGCTCTGTATCGTAAAACGTGATGAATCTTTCTCCCTGATTTTTTTCTCCCCAAACACGAATATATAGAGTTGGAGTTGAGGTCGGTGGAGCTCCAGGGGGCCCATGAGGCAGGGGTCGCGCCCTAGGGGGGCAGGCGCGCCTCCCACCCTCGTGGACAGGGTGTGGCCCCCCTGGCCTTGATTCTTTCGCCAATATTTTTTATTATTTCCAAAAATAATCTCCGTGAAGTTTCAGGTCATTCCGAGAAATTTTGTTTCTGCACAAAGATAACACCATGGCAATTTTGTTGAAAACAGCGTCAGTCTGGGTTAGTTCCATTCAAATCATGCAAGTTAGAGTCCAAAACAAGGGCAAAAGTGTTTGGAAAAGTAGATACGACGGAGACGTATCAACTCCCCCAAGCTTAAACCTTTGCTTGTCCTCAAGCAATTCAGTTGACAAACTGAAAGTGATAAAGAAAAACTTTTACAAACTCTGTTTGCTCTTGTTGTTGTAAATATGTAAAGCCAGCATTCAAGTTTTCAGCAAAGATTATGACTAACCATATTCACAATAACATTTAGGTCTCATGTTTACTCATGTCAATGGCATAATCAACTAGCGAGCAATAATAATAAATCTCGGATGACAACACTTTCTCAAAACAATCATAATATGATATAACAAGATGGTATCTCGCTAGCCCTTTCTGAGACCGCAAAACATAAATGCAGAGCACCTTTAAATATCAAGGACTGACTAAACATTGTAATTCATGGTAAAAGAGATCCAGTCATAGTCATACCCAATATAAATTAATAGTAATGGATGCAAATGACAGCGGTGCTCTCCAGCTGATGCTTTTTAATAAGAGGGTGATGACTCAACATAAAAGTAAATAGATAGGCCCATCGCAGAGGGAATCAGGGATTTGTAGAGGTGCCAGAGCTCGATTTTGAAATAGAGATAAATAATATTTTGAGCGGCATACTTTCATTGTCAACATAACAATCGAGAGATGGCGATATCTTCCATGCTACACACATTATAGGCGGTTCCCAAACAGAATGGTAAAGTTTACACTCCCCCTCCACCAACAAGCATCAATCCATGGCTTGCTCGAAACAACGAGTGCCTCCAACTAACAACAGTCCCGGGGGACTTTTGTTTGCAATTATTTTGATTTGGTTTGCATAAAGCATGGGACTGGGCAAACCGGTGACCAGCCATTTTCTCGTGAGTGAGGAGCGGAGTCCACTCCTCTTGAGAATAACCCACCTAGCATGGAAGATACAGACATCCCTAGTTGATACATGAGCTATTCGAGCATGCAAAACATAATTTCATTTGAAGGTTTGGAGTTTGGCACATACAAATTTACTTGGGGCGGCAGGTAGATACCGCATATAGGAAGGTATAGTGGACTCATATGGAATAACTTTGGGGTTTAAGGGATTGGATGCACAAGCAGTATTCCCGCTTAGTACAAGTGAAGGCTAGCAAAAGACTGGGAAGCGACCAACTAGAGAGCGACAACAGTCATGAACATGCATTAAAATTAATAAACATCGAGTGCAAGCATGAGTAGGATACAATCCACCATGAACATAAATATCATGAAGGCTATGTTGATTTTGTTTCAACTACATGCGTGAACATGTGCAAGTCAAGTCACTCGAATCATTCAAAGGAGGATACCACCCTATCATACCACATCACAACCATTTTAATAGCATGTTGGCACGCAAGGTAAACCATTATAAACTCCTAGCTAATTAAGCATGTCATAAGCAACTATAATCTCTAATTGTCATTGCAAACATGTTTATTCATAATAGGCTGAATCAGGAACGATGAACTAATCATATTTACAAAAACAAGAGAGGTCGAGTTCATACCAGCTTCTCTCATCTCAATCAGTCCATCATATATCATCATAGTTTCCTTTCACTTGCACGACCGAACGATGTGAATAGTAATAATAGTGCACATGCATTGAACTAAGCTGGAATCTGCAAGCATTCAATAAACAGGAGAAGACAAGGCAATACGAGCTCTTGGTTAAATAAACAATAATGCATATAAGAGCCACTTTAACATTTTCATTATGGTCTTCTCCTCTCGACCCCCAAAGAAAAGAAAAAGAAATAAAACTATTTACACGGGAAAGCTCCCAACAAGCAAAAGAAGAACATGAAATATTTTTGGTTTTTCTTTTTAATTATTACTACTACAGCAAGAAAATAAGCTAGCTAAAAGCTAGTACTAATTTTTTTTAGTTTTTCTTAAAGTTTATTAAACACACAAGAAGAAAGCATAAAAAAGGAAAATAAACTAGCATGGATAATACAATGAAAGAGTATGAGCACCGACAACTAGCAATGAGTGTGTGAACATAAATGAAATGTCGGTGAGAAATACGTACTCCCCCAAGCTTAGGCTTTTGGCCTAAGTTGGTCTACTGCCACGGCTGGCCTGGCGGATATCCAAAGTTGTAGTTGGGGTCGTACTGAGAAGCAGCGACTATTGCGTAGTGGGCTGCAGCTTGGAGGCGAGCTACCCTCGTCCTCCTCTTATACTCGTCCGCCTCCTCTCTGGTTATAAAATATCTCCCTTTTGCCTCCTCACAAAGGAATCAGTGAGATAGGGGTACCGACGGCACTTATCTGCCTCGAAGCTCACAAGATCAGCGTTACGCACATATGCGTTAAATTCTTCCTTGATTCCTGCTCGATCAATGAAGTCCTCCAAAGGCCATTCACAAGACCGCACTTGAGCTTCCCTCGGTGGTTCACCGTCCGCATCGCGTATTGCGGGCCTGGGCCCTTGCTTCCTTGAAGGACCACCTTGGTACATTTTCCTAAACATATTTCTTCCTCTGAAAAATTTCTGAAAATTTTAGTAACTTCAAATAAAAGTGAACCAAACTCAACAAAATTGATAGAAACTACTCCCACATGTGCCTAGAGACTATATCATGCATTAGAACTACTTGGGACCAAATAAATTTGACATGCAAGCTCAAGAACATGGTCACCTAGGCAGCAAAACTTTGCAATGAATAAAGCACTAGAACAAAAACTAATTGGACCATTGGAGGAGTTACATACCAAGGAACAATCCCCCAAAGCAGTTTTGTGAGAGGTGCTTTGAACAAGGAGATCGAAAATCGCAGCAAAATGAGCTAGAACTCGTGCTTGAGCTGGTTGGTGATTTTTTTGGGAGGAAGAAGGAGTGTGTGGTGGCTGGAATAAGTGGAGGGGAACCACCATGGGCCCACGAGGCAGGGGCGCACCCTGTAGGGGTGGGCGCGCCCTGGACCCTCGTGGCCAGGTGCCAGCTCCCCCTGCTGTGTTCTCAGTGCCAGATATTCTCAAATATTCTAGAAGAAAAAAATCATATTTCATTTTCGGGACATTTGGAGAACTTTTATTTTCGGGGTATATTTTTTATTGCACGAATAAATAGGAAAATAGACAGAAAATACTATTTTTACTTTATTTAATCTAAATAACAGAAAGTAAACGGAGGGTACAGAAGGTTGTGCTTTCTAACTTCATCCATCTCATGCTCATCAAAAGGAATCCACTAACAAGGTTGATCAAGTCTTGTTAACAAACTCATTCCGAATAACATGGAACCGGAGAAATTTCGAATAACACTATGTTACCTCAACGGGGATATGCACATCCCCAATAATAAGAATATCATATATCTTTTTGATAGTAGGAAGATGGAATTCAAAACCTCCAATGATAATCGATGGAATTTTTCCAATAGAATTGATACTGTGGACTTGAGGTTCTTTCCTCGGAAAGTGTACCATATGCTCATTACCATTAACATGAAAAGTGACATTGCCTTTGTTGCAATCAATAACAGCCCCTACAGTATTCAAAAAGGGTCTTCCAAGAATAATAGACATACTATCGTCCTCGGGAATATCAATAATAACAAAGTCCGTTAAAATTGTAACGTTTGCAACCACAACAGGCACATCTTCACAAATACCGACCGGTATAGCAGTTGATTTATCGACCATTTGCAAAGATATTTCAGTAGGTGTCAACTTATTCAAATCAAGTCTATGATATAAAGAGAGAGGCATAACACTAACACCGGCTCCAAGATCACATAAAGCAGTTTTAACATAGTTTCGTTTAATGGAGCATGGTATAGTGGGTACTCCTGGATCTCCTAACTTCTTTGGTTTTCCACCCTTAAAAGTATAATTAGCAAGCATGGTGGAAATTTCAGCTTCCGGTATCTTTCTTTTATTTGTAACAATATCTTTCATATACTTAGCATAAGGATTCATTTTGAGCATACCAGTCAAACGCATACGTAAAAAGATAGGTCTAATCATTTCAGCAAAGCGCTCAAAATCCTCATCATCCTTTTTCTTGGATGGTTTGGGAGGAAAAGGCATGGGTTTCTGAACCCATGGTTCTCTTTCTTTAGCGTGCTTCCTAGCAAAAAAGTCTCTCTTATCATAACGTTGATTCTTTGATTGTGGGTTACCAAGATCAACAGCAGGTTCAATTTCTACATCATTACCGTTACTAGGTTGAGCATCAACATGAGCATCATCATTAACATTATCACTAGGTTCATGTTCATTATCAGATTGTGTTTCAGCATCAGAAATAGAAATATCATTGGGATTCTCAGGTGTGTCTACAACAGGTTCACTAGAAGCATGCAAAGTCCTATCATTTTTCTTTTTCTTATTTTTAGAAGGACTAGGTGCATCTACATTAGTTCTCTGAGAATCCTGCTCAATTCTCTTAGGGTGACCTTCAGGATACAAAGGTTCCTGAGTCACTTTACCCCCTCTAGTTGCAACTCTAACAGCAAAGTCATTATTCTTACTATTTAATTCATTGAGAAAATCATTCTGAGTTGTAAGTACTTGTTCTACTTGAGTGGTAACCATAGAAGCATGTTTACTAATGACTTTAAGTTCACCCTTAACTCTAGACATATAATCACTCAAGTGTTCAATCATATAAGCATTGTGTTTTAATTATCTACCAAAATAAGCATTGAAGTCTTCTTGCTTAGCCATAAAATTATCAAACTCATCTAAACATTGGCTAGCAAACTTAGTAGGCAGGATTTCAGCTTTATCATATCTATAGAGAGAATTTACCTTTACTACCCATGTCGGGTTATCAAGACCATGTGTTTCTTCAATATGTGATGAATTAAAACCATGTATTTCTTCAACAGGTGGTAAATTAAGACCATGTATTTCTTCAATAGGAGGTAAATTCTTAACATCTTCAGCTTTTATACCTTTTCTTTCATAGATTTCTTTGCCTCTTGTATATCTTCAGGACTGAGAAATAGAACGCCCCTTTTCTTTGGAGTTGGCTTAGGAGTTGGCTCAGGAATTGTCCAATTATTTTCATTTGTCAACATATTATTCAATAGAATTTCAGCCTGCTCAACAGTTCTTTCCTGAAAACACAACCAGCACAACTATCCAGGTGGTCTCTGGAAGCATCGGTTAGTCCATTATAAAAGATATCAAGTATTTCATTTTTCTTGAGAGGATGATCAGGGAAAGCATTAAGTAATTGGAGAAGCCTCCCCCAAGCTTGTGGGAGACTCTCCTCTTCAATTTGCACAAAATATAATATATCCCTTAAAGTAGCTTGTTTCTTATGAGCAGGGAAATATTTAGCAGAGAAGTAATAAATCATATCCTGGGGACTACGCACACAACTAGGATCAAGAGAATTAAACCATATCTTAGCATCACCCTTTAATGAGAACGGAAATATCTTAAGGATATAATAGTAGCGAGTTTTCTCATCCTTAGTGAACAAGGTGGCTATATCATTTAATTTAGTAAGATGTGCCACAACAGTTCCAGATTCATAGCCATAGAAAGGATCAGATTCAACCAAAGTAATTATATCAGGATCAACAGAGAATTCATAATCCTTACCAGTAACAAAGATAGGTGAAGTAGCATAAGCAGGATCATATTTCATTCTAGCATTCGGAGTTTTTTGTTTAAGCTTAGCTAATAATTTCTTAAGATCACTTCTATCATTGCAAGCAAGAAAGTCTCTAGCAGTTTCTTCATCCATAACATAGCCCTCGGGCACAACAGGCAATTCATATTTAGGGGGAGAATCTTCATCATCACTTTCATCAATATTATCAGTTTCAATAATTTCATTCTCTCTAGCCCTAGCAAGTTGTTCATCAAGAAATTCACCAAGTGGCACAGTAGTATCAAGCATAGAAGTAGTTTCATTATAAGTATCATGCATAGCAGAAGTGGCATCATCAATAACATGTGACATATCAGAATTAATAGCAGAAGCAGGTTTAGGTGTCGCAAGCTTACTCAAAACAGAAGGTGAATCAAGTGCAGAGCTAGATGGCAGTTCCTTACCTCCCCTCGTAGTTGAGGGATAAATTTTTGTTTTCTCGTCTTTCCAGTTCTTCATAGTGACCAGCAGATATAAATCCCAAGTGACTCAAAGAATAGAGCTATGCTCCCCGGCAACGGCGCTAGAAAATAGTCTTGATAACCCACAAGTATAGGGGATCGCAACCGTTTTCGAGGGTAGAGTATTCAACCCAAATTTATTGATTCGACACAAGGGGATCCAAAGAATATTCTCAAGTATTAGCAGTTGAGTTGTCAATTCAACCACACCTGGATAACTTAGTATCTGCAGCAAAGTATTTAGTAGCAAAGTAGTATGATAGTAATGGTAACAGTAGTAAAAGTAATATTTTTGGGTTTTGTAGCGATTGTAACAGTAGCAACAGAAAAGTAAATAAGCGAAGAACAATATGTGAAAAGCTCGTAGGCATTGGATCGGTGATGGAAAATTATGCCGGATGCGGTTCATCATGTAACAGTCATAACATAGGGTGACACAGAACTAGCTCCAATTCATCAATGTAATGTAGGCATGTATTCCAAATATAGTCATACGTGATTATGGAAAAGAACTTGCATGACATCTTTTGTCCTACCCTCCCGTGGCAGCGGGGTCCTAATGGAAACTAAGGGATATTCAGGCCTCCTTTTAATAGAGTACCGGACCAAAGCATTAACACATAGTGAATACATGAACTCCTCAAACTACGGTCATCACCGGAAGTGGTCCCGATTATTGTCACTTCGGTGTTGCCGGATCATAACAGATAATAGGTGACTATAGACTTGCCAGATAGGATCAAGAACTCACATATATTCATGAAAACATAATAGGTTCAGATCTGAAATCATGGCACTCGGGCCCTAGTGACAAGCATTAAGCATAGCAAAGTCATAGCAACATCAATCTCAGAACATAGTGGATACTAGGGATCAAACCCTAACAAAACTAACTTGATTACATGATAAATCTCATCCAACCCATCACCGTCAAGCAAGCCTACACTGTAATTACTCACGCACGGCGGTGAGCATCATGAAATTGGTGATGGAGAATGGTTGATGATGATGACGGCGACGGATTCCCCTCTCCGGAGCCCCGAACGGACTCCAGATCAGCCCTCCCGAGAGAGATTAGGGCTTGGCGGTGGCTCCATATCATAAAACGCGATGAATCTTTCTCCCTGATTTTTTCCTCCCCAAACATGAATACATAGAGTTGGAGTTGAGGTCGGTGGAGCTCCAGGGGGCCCACGAGGCAGGGGGGCGCGCCCTAGGGGGGCAGGCGCGCCTCCCACCCTCGTGGAGAGGGTGTGGGTTCCCTAGCCTTGTTTCTTTCGCCAATATTTTTTATTATTTCCAAAAATAATCTCCGTGAAGTTTCAGGTCATTCCGATAACTTTTGTTTCTGCACAAAGATAACACCATGACAACTCTGCTGAAAACAGCGTCAGTCCGGGTTAGTTCCATTCAAATCATGCAAGTTAGAGTCTAAAACAAGGGCAAAAGTGTTTGGAAAAGTAGATACGACGGAGACGTATCAGTCTGCTCGGGACGATGCTCCTCGAGAAGCAGCAAGGAGCGTGTCTGGAGAAGCGAGGGCAGCGGCGACTGTGGTGTGATGTGAGGAATGGCACCATGGAACTGGCGGTTGAGCCCGCGGAGGAGGTGGAAGACCTGGTGCGGCTCGGACACCGACTGGCCAAGATCTCGGAGCTGATCAGCGTACGTCTTCAGTTTAGTACAGTACTGCATGATTGTCAGATTACCTTGCACCACGGCATGGTATTCGGCATCAATGTAGACGGCGCGGGCGAGCTGGTTGTCGCGAAAGATGCCGTCGATCGCTGTCCAGACGGTGAGGGCGGTGTCCTCGTCCGCCATCACGATGTCCAGTAGGTCGGGGGCGACGGTGGTGTTCAGCCAGTGAACGACGGCGTGGTCCGCCATCGCCCAGTCAGGGTCGTCGAAGCGCGGAACGGCCTCGGCGTCCACGTGATCGTGGAGGCCGAACATGCCGATTGCCGTGTCGAAGTGGCGGCGCCACCGCGCGTAGTTGCCGGCAAGCAGATCGAGGGTGACGGGGATGTGATGGCGGATGTCGATGGTCCGCAGGACCGCCGGGGGGACGGTGGTCAGAGGCGGTGACGGAGCGGCCGCGACAGCAGGAACGCCAGCGACGGGGCGGGCCAGAGGGAGGGCAGGTGGTGCTGGAGCTGGGGCAACGGCAATAGGAATGCCGGAGCCATCGGCACCAGGGGAGGAAGGAGAGCTGGGGCTGTCACCCATAGCGGCGGAAGCGGGATTGTCGGCCGGAGCAAAGGGATTGGTCCGGTCGCCGGTATGTGATACCGGCCATGATAAGGGGAGACTAGCTATGAGATTCAACGCACTTCATTAGCTCTTCGGCTGGGGCATATATACAGTTTACAGGAACCTCCAGGGAGAGGGATCGTGCGCCACTAATGGTGATCGTGCGCCACTAACACACGCACACGATCACAGGTACTCTACTCGTATACATTTTTTTTGAAAAGGGAGGACTCCCCGACCTCTGCATCGGAACGATGCATACGGCCACTTCGATAAATAAAATTGGTTCAACAATGTCGTAGAGTCGTAAAACAAAATAAAGTCGAGCTCACATAGACCTCAACGAGAACAGAAAAAGGCCATAAAGCCACAACCGGCTGGCATAATAAAGATAGGAAAACTAATTGCCTATCCTATTACATGACCGCCATCCAAACCGGTTGAAGATATCCCGTGCTACCATCTCCCACCGGACAGATCCAGTAACCAAACGCTCCCTGGCCTCCGTCGGAGTGAGTAGGGACCACATACGGATCAGCGCCGTAGCACGGAATACAACCTGCAAAAATGAATAGTAGTTATTCTGTTAAAAGCCAAATCATTTCTGCAGTTCCAAATTGCCCATAACAACGCACAAACTCCTACATGAATGTGTCTAGCTGTAACGGACTCTATCCCATCCAGCCACGTTCCGAATAACGACCCGACCGAACTCGGAGGAGTAATGTTAAAGGCAATTTGCATGGAGCGCCACAAAATTCTCGCCAACGGGCACTCAAAGAAGAGATGCTTGATGGTCTCATCCCGATCACAGAAACTACACCTAGTAGATCCTGTCCAATTGCGCTTAACCAAGTTGTCCTTTTTTAGAATGACCTGTTTATGGACAAACCACATAAACACTTTAATTTTCAAAGGAACTTTGACTTCCCAAACATGTTTGGAGCTAGGAATGACACTCGAGTTAATAACATCGATGTACATCGACTTAACGGTAAATTGTCCAGACCTAGTAAGTTTCCAACACAACTGATCGGGCTGATGATGTAGCTGAACCTCCATTAGTCTATGCACCAGATGAAGCCAAGCCTCCCATCTATTACCAACAAGCACCCTCCTAAACTGGATATTAAGGGGAGTGGCCTGCATAATCATTGCCACTAGCGCATCACGGCGATGTACAATACGATACAGAGTTGGGTACTGTAATGCCAAAGGTGTATCACCAAGCCAAGTGTCCTCCCAGAAGCGAGTATCGTTGCCATCTCTGACAATAAACTTTGTTCTATTAAAGAAGGCTGCCTTAACTCTCATAAGCCCCTTCCAAAATGGCGAATCAGTTGGTCTCACTGTCACATGTGACAAAGTTTTGGGTTGCAGATACTTGTTACGAAGAATCTGTGCCCAAGTCGCATCAGTCTCAACTGATAGCTTATATAGCCACTTACTAAGCAGGCATCTGTTCTTGACCTCAAGATTCTCGATACCTAACCCCCCTGATCCTTAGGACGACAAATAGCATCCCACTTGGCGAGTCTATACTTTCTCTTAAGATCATCACTCTGCCAAAAAAATCTTGATCGATAGAAGTCCAGCCTTTTCCTAACCCCAAATGGAACCTCAAAGAAAGATAGGAGGAACATCGGCATACTTGTGAGCACCGAATTAATAAGAATTAACCGGCCTCCATAAGACATAAGTTTACCCTTCCAGCAACTAAGTTTCTTTTCAAACCGATCTTCGATACGTTTCCACTCTCTGTTCGTGAGCTTACGATGATGAATGGGTATACCTAGGTAAGAAAAAGGTAAAGCCCCTAATTCACATCCAAACAATTGCCTATAAGCCTCTTGTTCCTCCTTGGCTCTAGCAAAGCAGAACAACTCGCTTTTATGAAAGTTAATCTTTAAACCGGACAATTGTTCAAATAAACACAACACCAGCTTCATGTTTCTCGCTTTTGCCAAGTCATGCTCCATAAAGATGATTGTATCATTAGCGTACTGCAAAATGGACACACCCCCATCAACTAGGTTAGGCACCAAGCCACCTACCTGACCGACGTCCTTTGCCCTGCCTATGAGAATTGCCAACATATCAACCACAATGTTGAACAAAATAGGGGACATTGGATCTCCTTGCCTCAGGCCTTTGTGTGTCTGGAAATAATGCCCTATATCATCATTTACTTTAATTCCAACACTACCTTTTTGCGTAAAGGATTCTACCTGGCGTCGCCAAGCCTCATCAAAACCCTTCATGCGTAAGGCCTGTTGAAGGAATGGCCATTTGACTTTGTCATACGCCTTTTCAAAATCCACTTTGAAAACAACCCCATCCAGCTTTTTCGTGTGGATTTCATGGAGCGTTTCATGAAGGACCACAACCCCCTCAAGGATGTTCCTGTCCGGCATGAAGGCAGTTTGGGTAGGCTGCACAACAGCATGCGCGATTTGTGAGAGCCTATTGGTCCCGACCTTGGTGAAAATTTTGAAACTAACATTAAGAAGACAGATTGGCCTGAATTGCTCAATTCTCACAGCCTCTGTTTTCTTAGGAAGAAGGGTGATCGTTCCAAAATTTAGCTGAAAAAGATGAAGCTGTCCAGCAAACAGATCATTGAACAAAGGCAACAAATCCCCTTTAATGATATACCAGCATTTCTTATAGAACTCCGCTGGAAATCCATCTGGGCCCGACGCTTTGTTATTTTTCATTTGCGAAACGGCCTCAAGTACCTCTTTCTCGGAGAAAGGAGCCGTAAGAAAATCATTCTCCACAACTGTGAGCTGAGGAACATCCTCAACCCTGGACTCATCCAGAGACACACAGTTATTTTCTGGAGGGCCAAACAACTGCTTATAGTACTCAGTTATGTACAATTTTAGGTTTTCCTGTCCTACAATTGTACCTTCATCTTGCTCAAGCTGAAAGATCCTCTTCTTTCGATGCTTACCATTAGCAATCATGTGAAAGAATTCAGTGTTCACGTTCCCCTGGACTACTCGCCGGACCTTGGCCCGCAACGCCCACTTCAACTCTTCTTCCCTAAGAAGTTCTTTCAGCCTCAATTCTGCGTCAAGCTTGGCATGAAGCTCCGCGGCCGGCAGTATCGTGGTTTCTGCTTTTACATCTAGGGACTGAATAAGGGACAGAAGCCTTTCCTTTTCAACCTTATAAATCCCGCTAAGATGCTTAGCCCATCCATGCAGGAAACTCCTCAAGTGCCTGATCTTATTCTGCCAGCGCTGAAGCGCAGTCTTTCCTCCTGAATCCTTAGCCCACTCTCTAGCCACGAGATCAAGGAAGCCTTCACGTTCAAACCAAGCCATCTCAAAGGAGAACACATTCTTGTTCCCCAAGTGGGAGGGCTCACCAGAGTCCACAAAAAGCGGCGTGTGGTCAGAGATACCACGGGACAGGGCCTGGACTGTTACTAGAGGAAACTTTTGTTCCCAATCGACACTGGCCAACACACGATCCAACTTCTCATACGTCGGATTTGGCAGCGCATTAGCCCAGGTGAATTTTCTGCCCGAGAACTCAATTTCTCTCAGGTTCAAACTTTCAATGATAGTATTGAACATGAACGACCATCTGCCGTCAAAGTTATCATTGTTCTTATCCTCACGCCTTCTAATAATATTGAAATGACCCCCCACCAGGAAAGGCAACTGCTCGGACCCACACATCCGAACGAGATCAGCCAAGAAATCGGGCTTGAGCTCGGGCTGCGCAGCCCCATATACCGCAACCAGAGCCCAGTTAAACCCATCTTCCTTCGACCGCACCCGGAACTTGACTGTACCCATAACCACACTGCGAACCTCAAGCGTTTCGCACCTAACGCCGAGTAAGATTCCGCCCGATCTCCCTCTCGGCGGCAAGCAATGCCAATCAAATTCTATACCCCCCGACAAAGAATTTAGAAATTGAGGCGCAAAATTATCTCTACCCGTCTCCAATAGAGCGATAAAATCTAAATGATGCTCGACAGACGCCTCAGCAAGAAACCTTATTTTAGCCAAGTCCCTTAGACCTCTGCTATTCCAAAAGATTCCTTTCATAGTTCATCATGGAATTTTTTGCCGAACGAATCCTAGCACTCCTACGCACTGCGGACAACGGGTATACCTTCCGTTTCCACTTGCGCTTTGGGATAGCTTGACTCTGCAACTGGTCCTCACAACCAGTGTCAGAAGGGCTTGCCAAAACTATCTCAGTAGAATCATCCTCTACATCCGCCTCAGAACTAGGAGGCAAAAGATCCGCACAAAAATTGTCGAGCACCCTGACCCCGAGCGCATCAACCTCTAAATCACACATGGGTTTAACAGCCGCAATATTGCGAATCATCTCTAAGGCCCGCTCAGCCTCTAGATCTAGTAGATCATTGATAGAATTAGAAATTTCAGTGTCATTACTACCTAGAGAAACTCCTAATTGATTTGCATTATCAACAATCTCATCATCTGAAAAATGCAAAATGGAATTAGAAGTATTGACCGACATACGAGTAGTGACCTCTACATCATGAAGCTTGGCCGCCCTCATGGCGCACCGCTGCTGAATGTATACATACACAGGTACACTACGTACACACACATGTGGTCTAACAGCATGTACGCTTGATTGCTGCCCTCCTTATTCCCTCTCCTTTGATCTTCTCTTCCACACCTGATCGCTTCATCTCCTTTTCCTCCACCCACGCACACGTACAGTTTCATAACTTCAAGGGAGAAGAGGAAACCTACATGAGAGAAAGAGCCCCTCCACTAACTCCTTTAAATCTCCATCATTTTCAGTTTTGAAGATATAGACATGCTACACGATCTCCTCTTCCACCCCTGTAGAAACTTCTGCCTCTTCCTTCCTCGTTCTCTCCAGAACACCCTGTGCTCCATGGACACCGGTGTTCGACCCCGATGAAGGAGGCCATCCCCATCCGTTTCCTTGTGCCAGGAACTTCTCCTCCAAGCCACAGCTCCGTTCAGAGAAGAAACAACAAGTTCCGTCGACCACACACGAACAATTTTATATGTCCGTCCACACTGTTAGTCAAGTTCATCGCATCGATTCATTGCGCTCGGTGAGCCTCCGCCTAATTCCTTTTATACGCATGTTATATCATATCCTTAGTACGCTGTAGACATCTCTTTACATCCTATGATGGTAGTTGGCCGCGCCAATGCCGTCATGTCCATGAACCAGAGGTCATCCGATGGTATTCAAATTTTTCTTTAGTTTCATTCGCCATATGACTTTGTGCCTCATAGATGAAATATTTCCTAGGACATTCTTAACCCCATGGAGGTGTTAGATTACTTGTTTGGTCAATTGGATGTACTGTAGATTTTATTGTTTGTTGATTGATGATATTCTTTTTGTTTGTTAAATACGTTACTTATCGTATGCTCATGGCATGCCTAGTAGTCACTCCTAATTATTTCTTAATGTTAGGAGTAACATATGATTTACTAGAATTACTTTACTCTTGTTAAAGTTGTTTAAATAGTTGTACATATTGTTTCGGCTTGATGATTTGTGGTACAATATATAGTTCTCTTTTATGCGTGCGTACTAATTTTGTGAATTAGTTCCGTCTTTAGTATTTTGTACTATTAATATAGATTTTCTATGAGTTGCTAAATATTGTTGACGTGTTGTTTCATGTGATATTTTTCTTTCGTGTGGTACGTAGTCGTATGATATGCCTATGTACAAGTTTTTACGATTTATTACCATGTGTAGGTTTACGTAGGATTATCTTAGGCTTTGCATGATTATAGAATATTTCATGTTTGATTTATTTTCGTTTTCGTTTAGCATGAAAATATTCTACCTTATGGTTTACTATTCGTTATCATTCATGTCCCATGTTTGTTTTGGTTTGAAATCGTGCCAATGTCTTTCATAGATGCTTATTTATTGTTTCTAATATATGTTATTGCATATTTCACTTCGTGTTAGAGATCAAATGAAATGCCTTGTTGTTTCGAAATAAGTGCATTATAGTTCATTGCGTAGAATATAATTTCCTAGGTATTCATCTTCTTTTCTATATGTTTGGTATCCAGATTTCATGGTGGATGCTTTATGTCATGATTCGTATTTGCATTGCTATATATAATTTATTCTTGTGACATAGAACTTACTTTATTACATCTTGGTAATTATCATGTGTGATCATTTACCTTAGTTTATTACCTTGCCATGCTAGAACTCGTTCAAATGTTGAATGCTTGTTTTATTGTATGATTTCCATTTGTTATAACATTGCTAGGGTTTACGATTTGATGGTGTATATTGTTAGAATATGCTTTGTAGAGATACATGCTAGTTGTGTATGATTCCATCTTGCTTGATCAATACCATTCCATGATGCTGTGACAATGTAACTAGATGATAGTGTGTGTATCAATTCATGTTATAGAACATTCCTGCTTATGTAGCTTATGTCTTTACAAGTGTAAGTCATACTTGATAGAAATGCATGTTGTCTATGTTATTCATGCTATGATATTTCATTGCTTGATTTGGTTGATGCCATGATCTAGTTGTTTACTTGTCTACAGGCTTGGTATGCTTCCTCGATGTGCTTATATGTCACAACTTGAATGTACGGTGGTGTGTTATTTCCATACTTGATAGTCGTGTAAGTTGATATCAACTAAATTATGCCATAGTTATGAGTAGTACGTATTGGTAGCATAGTCTCGTATCTCTTGTGATGATCATACATGTCTACTTGTCATATCTACTTTATCTAGTTGTTACATTTGTGGTATGCTTAAGCTTAGATATCAAGTCATGCTAGTAACCCTTCATGCCTTATTATACTCCATGTTTTTAGTTATTCTAGTGTTGCTTATATATGCTTAACCTGTCGCATGTTAGTATTATGAGTGTTCTATACTTGTTATAATAGTTCATCACATGCATGGGATAGTTACCTTTCATGTTAGTTGAGTTGTATCTTTCTCATATGCTTAGTGTGCATAGGTTGCTTTGTTATTTCAAGCACGTGGTTATTGGATATTTGTTGTTTCTTATTATAAAGAGCATGTTCTAGTTTAGTACCTTATCATGATCACTCGTATGTGTGATGCTTGTGTTATTCGTTGAGAACTCTAGTGATGGTGTACTCACATGTGTTGTATGAGATGTGTGCTATTATTAAGTTGTTTAATTAGTTTCAATCTTAGTATTGGTTTTTCTTATTCTATAGAAATACTTTCTAATAGTTGTTATGATTGATGTTTAGACTTTCCTTGTTAACCATATTATAGATATTTAGATACTTTTAAATATTTGTTTGTGGTTAATTGTTACTTTTAATCATGCCATGTTGTGCTTGTGTAGTTAAGATGCATAAGATAGTTCCATTTCATGTGTGTTGATGCCATTGTGTTTGTTATATGATAGTTACCTATTAGGCGCGATGTGTAGTGAACACTACTAGTGGTTAGTACACAGTCCGTATCTAAACATTAGTCATGTTGGCAAGCCATCCATAGTCATCGTCAACCAAACATTGTCCCTTTGTTGAATCCTATCTCTTATCTTTCTATCATGCCGCCTCATTTCGGAATCCCCATCTTGATATCTTTTCATCTATCCACCCTTAATTTGTTTTGGATGATATTTGGATTTACTATTGCTTTGGTATTTATTTATTTTCTATCGTTACGAAGAGTAGGGAGTGGCGAGGTTGGACATGGACAGAAACAAGTTGCCGAAGAAGGACTCAACAACGAAGGCATGCCTCCTTCTTTGGTCATACTTTTCCTATGTTTTAGAAAATTGCATTTTGTTTTATGGTCACTATATGCATGCTTTTTAATCTCATAGCTAGCGTGCCGATTGACACATTACCTTGATCCGCTTGTCGCCTATTCACTTGACACCTAAGTAGAATTATAGTATTCTGGTAGATTAGAAATGCTTAGCCATGCTTAATACTCAATATGTGCTTTGTTTAATGACCTTTAGGTCATTGGCATTTGAAACTTAACGTTGAGCTAGGCAAGTTGGCCCTTGTTGACCTTCTCTATCCTCTTCTGCTCTGGGTGAAACTTACCATCTGAATACTGGCGCGGACGACAGCTGAATCAAGGATTGAAGGAGTGGTTAGCTGCCCTTCATAAGTTGAAGGGGGCAATCAGTCGTCCATGCCGCATGAGGCCTAATAAGTCTTGGATTTGAAGATTGTGTAAACAGTACAGCCACATGCTATATGGGCACTGGCTTGGTTGATTAGTTAGTTCACTCTTATTGTCATCATTGCCGTACCGCAGATGGGATAGCTGCCTTGCGAGGAGTGTCCTCGGCACAAAAGGGGGGCCCGGACTGTGAACTGCGGTTACTTCCGTGTTGAAACCTAGTGGGCTTGGCACAATAAGTGTGGTCTAATGAAAGACCTCGTCACAATCTCCCTGCCGGTATACCAAATGGTGTACTACGCCAGCGACCACTCATGACAACAAGTTGAGATTGTGTCATATGGGTAAAGTGTACAACCTCTACAGAGTGTAAAACTATTCGAATAGCCGTGTCCACAGTCATGGAGGACACATGAATCTTTCTTGACATACAAGACCTGTCTTGCTTATTCCCTCTTTTCCCCTATTCTTGAAACCTATGAAGGACGTGAGTTGATCGAGGATCCTCACTTTGATGAAAGTTATTCTGGAGATAAACCATGTTTTCATCTAAAACTGCTTTTATCCAACTACTATGTTATTTCAAACAAAATTAGCTTTACACAAATGAACCATACAGCCTTCCTTTGAAGCCACATGTAGCCATTAGGTCCTTCCCCAAGGGAGGCATGTTGAGTACATAATGAACTCATGGCAATAATTTTGTTGACAACAGAGTTCCATGAAGACGAAGGTGATGACTACGACAACTATGGCGATCCGTAGAAGTGAGGTCACGTGGACTACATTGACCACCTGTGGCTGAGGTGGAGTCGCTACGCATTGTACTTTCCACGGTTTTTCTGATTGTAATAAATGTCATGTAACATTTGACTAGGTACGTCTTGTGACAAATATACTACTTATAATACTTTTACGTATTCTGCAATGATACCATTTCACTGTGTTGTCAACAATGATCCCGGGGTTAGCAATTAAACACAGGAGGACCTGGAAGATAATTCTGGGTTCTCACAGAAGTGGTATCAAAGCCGATGTCGACCTAGTTGTGTGGCCTTAGTTAGAAATGGAAAGCCTTAAGAACTATTTATTTAAGAAAATTATTTGCAAGGAAAATATTCTCGTAGTATTCTTTTCCACTATTTCTCTTCTTGCCTTATCTTATTCAAATAAAGTTTAACTCTACTTTTCTACCTTCTTCTTTGTAGTATGTGAATCCTCTTATTCCTTCCCATGGTGTTGAAAAGTCAGAAGCTTCAGAAGACGTGCCAAGAATGCCAAGAATTTCAACGTAACTTCAAGACTTGGAGCTCTATGTAGCAGCATTTATCCGAGAGAAGACACCTCAAGGACTCAAGATGTTCACAACCATTTATCATGCTCCAGTCGTCAACGTTGAAGATCTACACCAAGTTATAGTGTGACCTACCATATAGGATTAGGTTGGTTAACACCCTTGTAGTGGTAGGACCCGTAGCTAGTAGACGCAAAAACCTTTTTGTGTGAGTATTGTGTGCATATATTTCTTCTGGCTTTTTCCTATGCAGTCATACTAAAACCCTAATTACGAAAATGAGTTGCTTTTGAGTTTTATTTGGATAGCTTCATGGTTATCTCGGTGTTATCTTTTATTTATCTTTTGGGGTATCTCCTCCTTGTGTAGGATTCTTTCACTCTTATGCTCTTTCCCTCTTCTCTATAAACCCTCGAGGACACTTTGAGAGGAAGAAGTTGCAACATCATGCTTTGAGGTTTATTATCACTATGTACCCCATGGAAAACCTCTTTTAAGGGGGGGGGGGTAGTAGACGATTGTTCATGTCAAGATCGAAGATTTCAAGACTTCCATTCGCAAGGAACACAAAGATTCGAATACCATCAGTACATCTACCATAATGTTCAACTTGAAGGAAGGATCAATGAGTCCAGCCGGACCAAAGCTTGACCTAAAGAAGGAAAAGACCAAAGAATGATCAACCACTCAGAGGAGCTATCATATTACCATTGCGAAAATTGAAGGATTGTTTCCAGCCACCAGTCAAGATAGCATAAATTTTTACAACAGAAGTATCTTCAATCGAGACCGCAAAGCTGCCTACCACCAAGTTAAGAACCAACCGTGATTTTCACAAATTTTTGAGTAGAACTTCGTCGAAGATGAAGCTTACCCAAACCCATTCTCTTTAGTCAACCTGAATCTCAGGGACGAGATTTCTTTTAAGGAGGGTAGATCTGTAACATCCTGATTTTTGGAATGTTTAGAATTTCTTTTCCAAAAGTAGGACCCAAAAAATTCGTTTGTTTTATTTGTTATCAAATCTTAAATTGTATTTTTAAAATTCAAAGTATTTATTTGAACTAAGGTGAACCTAAATTAAAATTTGTGTTTACTTCTTTTCTTTTCTTTAATTTGGATTTTATTTTCTCTTCTTCGACATATTATAATATGCGCCTTTGAATTTTATTTGGTTGTTTTCGTTCTAAAATTTCCTTTGATATTTGTTTGAGCTTATTTTCCTTTTCTAGATTTTTCTGAGAGAAAATCAATTTATTTTTCTTTCTCAAACTATGGATTGAATTCCCTAGCTGAATCTATCTTCTCTTTTCATCTCTCTCTATTTGTTTTTCTCACACGAATGGGCCAAACCCATTTGTGTTTTTTTGTCATTTCCATGCTCTCTCTTTTGGGCTACAGCCAAGCTCCCCCTCTTTCTCTTTCTTCCTTCTTTCTCATAGGCCGAGCCCATATAGGCCATCTCTCAAGCGAGCGCCTCCTCTCCTCCTCTTTTCTAGAGAGCAACTAGTTAATGAGCGCTCCTTCGGAGCGCTCGTAACGAGCGGTTCGGGAGCGCTCCGCGCGTGACAAGTGTCGCGCATGGAGTGCTCCCGCAAGGGAAAACCAACTAGCGCGGTTTGTTCCTGGTTTTCCCTTTCCAGTTTGTGGTTTTGTGCATTTTGCAGTTTGACCCTTGAACTACCAGAATTTTCTGTTTTCCCCTTTCCGCGCGATAAGACAAAGAAAATACCGGCCAACCGCGTTGGTTCCCCGTTTCCCCTTTTTCCCTTTCTGTTCCCATTATATTTCCGGGAAATGGAGATTTATGGGGTAGTTGCGGGCGGGGGACTACCAACACTATCAAATGTGATCTTTCAAATAAGGAAAAAACAACAACTTTTTCATGCAAACGAAGACTGCAGAGCATCGTTCAATCCTGAGAATTCTGTATAGGCACACGTGTATACTAGCAGAGGCATGGTTTGTATAACTTTACTAAATTGAAGGATGGTGCCTCCGGCGCGAGGGAACCTCCTGCTCGCCTTCGGCTCGTTTAATTTTCATAAACATCTTGAAGGGGGGCATAGGTCGAAGTGTGTGTTGGTCGTGCAGCGTGCTGGTTTGTGCGGCGCGTTGTCCGTCGTGGTGTGACACGGCGCCTCCGGCGCGAGGGAACCTCCTGCTCGCCTTCGGCTCGTTTAATTTTCATAAACATCTTGAAGGGGGGCATAGGTCGAAGTGTGTGTTGGTCATGCAGCGTGCTGGTTCGTGCGGCGCGTTGTCCGTCGTGGTGTGACACGGCGCCTCCGGCGCGAGGGAACCTTCTGCTCGCCTTCGGCTCGTTTAATTTTCATAAACATCTTGAAGGGGGGCATAGGTCAAAGTGCGTGTTGGTCATGCAGGGTGCTGGTTCGTGCGGCGCTTTGTCCGTCGTGGTGTGACACGGCGCCTCCGGCGCGAGGGAAGCTCCTGCTCGCCTTCGGCTCGTTTAATTTTCATAAACATCTTGAAGGGGGGGGGCATATGTCAAAGTGTGTGTTGGTCATGCAGCGTGCTGGTTCGTGTAGCGTGTTGGTTCGTGTGGCGTGTTCTCCGTTGTGGTGTGACACGGCGCCTCCGGTACGAGGGAACCTCCTGCTCGCCTTCGGCTCGTTTAATTTTCATAAACATCTTGAAGGGGGGCATAGGTCGAAATGTGTGTTGGTCGTGCAGCGTGCTGGTTCGTGCGGCGCGTACTCCGCCGTGGTGTGACACGGCGCCTCCGGCGCGAGGGAAGTTCATGCTCGCCTTCGGCTCGTTTATTTTTTATACAGCAGGTCATGCAAAAGGCCAGCTCCTTTGCTTGGAAAGGCACGGGTTTGAAGCATGTGCAGTCACATCTGCATATCAGCTAGCCATGGTTTGGGCTCTAGAGGTATGTGCGTGCATGCACATGTGTGGATCCTACGAAGGCATTGGTATGTTGCCTCCGGAGGCACGGGTTTGAAGCATGTGCAGTCACGTGTGCGTAGCAGCTAGCCATGGTTTAGGAAGTAGAGGTATGTGCGTGCATGCACATGCGTGTATTGTCCGGAGTCATGGGGCCTTGTCGCCTCCGGAGGCACGGGTGTGAATCATCTGCAGTCACGTGTGCGTAGCATCTAGCCACTGTTGAGGTGCTCTTGGTATGTGTGTGTGTGGATATTGTCCGGGGGCATGGTGACCCGGGCTTTGGAGGCACAGGGCCATGTTGCCTCTGGAGGCACGGGAGGGTGGTCTCCAGAGTCATGTGTAGGAGTTCGTTTTGGGAGTCACTACTGTCGTATAAATAAAAAGAGGCACTGTTGTTTATAGTGTACTGGCACTCTCTGATGATGTTCTCTTTTCAACATGAACACGCAATTTGTAACTACATTACATACAAATATGAGTCATTGATAAACTGTTTTGTCACGTCTTGATGGAATTGGCCTCGCTGGCTAAATCAAAAGTTTTAGTCTTCATTCTTGCTGAAGGTCTTGCTAATCTTGTCACCCATTTCATTAGCTTTGATTTGATTCATCTCTCTATGTCAAAGAATGTACATTGCCTCTGCCCTCCAGTCTTCGACTTCATCCTGTGAAATTTTGCCGAGAAGAGAAGTATATTATTAGAGTTGGTGCATAAAAGTTGTATATAAGTAAATATATATAGACTTACTATCAAATCTTCCAGGTCTTCGATGAACTTTTCACCATTGTAGAGGAATGCAAGCTTTAAAACAGCAAATGGTGATTCTCCCTTTTCTACCACTGGAACATCTTGCACGGTATGACACTGCCATCTTGTATTCTTGGGATTCAATTTTTGTTCTAGTATGACGTTGAAGACTTCTTTAAACAAAGGTACCTGGGAATTGCATTTTGTAATTGTTTTAATATTGTAACTTGTAAAATTGAAAAAATTGTTATGTACAAATGCTTACGATTGCCGACTTATGAACATGATATTCTTGAAACTGTGTTTCTCTTTCTTTTTCAGCGTCTTCATATTCCTGAAGAACTTGTTCTGCTTCAAGTGGATCCAATTCATCCATGTCTATCTTTTCTTTCTCAAATACCTCTGGAGTCGCTTGTCGAGGATCAATAATGTGAACTTTGTGTTTATATTTGTCCAGCATATATAGTATGTAGCTGTCATCCTTCTCCATTGGAATGAATATCTGCGTACAAAATACTTGTTGCTTACATGACAGTTTAATATAAGGTATTTTGATATAACACATATTTTGTGATTTTGTCTTGGAGGAAAGGGATGTACCATGTTTGCTGTTGAGAGCTTTTTCCGTTGATTTTCTTTGAGATACATGGGAACCAGCTGATTCTTTGTTTTTTACAATTCACTTTTAAACTTTGCAATAGTAGTTTTGTGTTCTTTAAATCCAGTATATGTTGCAAAAATAATTACGATGAAAAAAACTGTTAGAAAAAAGAGATGTGTAACAATATAAAAAGAGTAGGTGTTGCAATATAGACAAGATTTTGCTTTTTAAAATTTTACCTATGCAAAGTTTGGGCCTAATATTACTCTGTCACTCTCTTTTGAATCTTGTATGCTTTCCCAGATTTCTGCTATATCATCGAGCACCCTCTTTTCCATATGATGTGGTATGTTTGCCTGTGCTGGTCTAGGACCAAATACTGCCTTCAGTTGGGCTCCAGTAAGTTGCGTGCTTTCACTATCTCTACGGATGCGCCTAAATATAGTTTTGCTGTGACAGGGAGATAAAATAATTTTGGAGGTCAGGGTCAGTGAGAAAGAGATTTTTATATTATTTTTGGCCTCAGTCCAACTATTTTGAGGTCCAATAGAAAACAACTCACTTTTTGAGTTCCTCCTGCCAGCTGTCGCTCATGAATATTTGGAAGAGGTCGGATGCCTCCTTTGTGTGTTGGAAGCAATGTGAATGTTTTGGGTATGGATTGGTGCTTCGTCCTTTTTTCCTTTTTGTTGCATCTGTTTCTGTCAGCGGAAGTAGATATGTAATATGTAAGTTCTCGTGATACCAAAGACATTGGTCAACCATGGGATGGGTAGGTCATTACAAAAAAACATAACCAGAAACAATTTTCTTACCTTCGTTGGTGGAAAAGAACTTTGAAGTTCCTAGTTTGAATTCTTTGATTCTTCCAGGTAGTTGCTCGCACTTTACTTCATTTGTTTCACCAAATATGGCTGTAAAAAGGAACTCTGGTTTCCACTCGACATCTACCTTGCTATGCTTCATGAAGGTCATCGGATATTCTTTTATTTTTCTTTGATGAGATAATTGAAGTATTCAAGGAGTGCTGCTTCTAAAAATAAAATTGTTGCTCTCGTACTATTCACTTACATGGAAATCCTCATCATCTTTTGTGAGATCAGTGCCATTCCAGTATTTTGCAAATTGAACCATGAAGTGTCCGCATTGGGTACCCTATTGTTTTGGCACGCAAAATCTGTCAGGTGTTTATGCTATCCTCGACCAGTTTGGCTCACTGTTGGCTCGTAGTTCCGCTTCGCCATAATGCTTCTTCATGAGTGCGTGCATCCCTTTAATCTGTGATTATGGTTTGGTTTTATTGTTGGATATTGCCATTAACAAAGGGAATGCAATAATTAGAAAACCAATTAGAAAACCAAGGTTGAATTGACGCACCAGTTCTGTGTGATCCTTATGGTGTTTTTTCCATGTCTTTTTTCCTCCTCCGTGTCTGTAATTCAATGAGTCAAGTATGTCGATGGAGCTCATGTACTTGTTGAGCACGTACAATGTGAAGTGTTTAGCTGTGTTGTGAGGTATCATAATCTGTAGTGTTTGGAGACAGAGTGAGTTAAAGTTCATTCTTGTCAGGAGAATTAAATGACATGTAAATGTGCAATCTATAGGAAGAATGAATTATGTTTGTATATTTATATTAACTTACCAGCTTTAACTTTTAAAAGTTCCTTCCCTCCTACAAGGGGTACAAACTGTTTCAATGCTTCGTCCTTATTGAATTCTGCTAGTCCTCCTTCTTCTCCAGTATTAACACCAAGCACAATCTGCGACAAAAAAGTTTTCTACTTTTTAGTTCAAACTTGTAATTACTGAAATGATGCAAGTGTTTTTGTCCAATTGGACTTCGTATGTTTGCAAATTCTACGGGGAGTATGGCTTTATCGGTTGTGTTGTATTGTTGCTGCCCTGTCCATTCTTCGAACAATGCATTTGCGATGGAGCCCTCCATCTGTCCATCTCCTTTTTGTAGCTGATCCATTATTTGTTCTCCTGTAATCCAATCGGGTCGCTTTGAGCTAATATATACGTTTAGTCTTCAAGCAGAAAAAGTTTATACATTAGTTAGGTGTCTTTAAAAAGGAGCAACATTTCTTTGTTTTTTTGTTTTGACAAGAGAAAATACTTACTTTCCGCATTCTTTCTGTCCTTCTTCGCTGAATAGGTATTCATGAAGTGCTTTGGCTTTGTTCATAAATTTGAAATCTCCTGGGACAAATGTAGGAATCATGATTTTTCCATGGAGCCTGCTTGAAGGCTTTACCGGCCTCTTCTTTACTGAGATTTTCTTGTCTGAGCTATTCTCAGATGATTGAGCTATTGAATGTTCTCCTGATTCTTGCTGCAAGATTGTTAGATACGGCGTGGCATTTTTGCCGAATTCATAGTTTTCATGGTCAAGCAATCATGTTTTGAGTACATCGAATTCATAGCCCATCTGTACAAACTCATGGTATTCCTGTTGTTGGAGCGGGTTAAGGCTTAAAAGAAATTCATCAACTTCTTCATGCTTTTTCCTTGTTTTGGGTTTTAGAAAGTCTAAAGAGATGGTGTTGGAGGTGCCTTGCTGATTGCTTGTCGAGCCTGTTTCTTCTTGAAGAAGAACAGTTTGTTTCTTCTGCTCGGAAACCTATTCTTGTGTATTTGGTACGTCGTTGCTTCTGTCATCCTCTTTTAAAGCAGTGCCTCTTTGTTCAAGTTGCTTTGTGCTCGGGATATTGCTGTTGATATTTTTCTCGTTAGTGGTGTCCGTTTCCTCTTCAGGATGGTGTGGTATCTTGTCTTCTGGTGGCGGTTGATCTTGGTGGATCCTTTTCTTCGTGGTATGTGCAAGATTCTTGAGCGACGGCGTGGCTGCTGACATGCATAAGCTCTTTGTGTTTACTGGATATATCAATAACTTCACGCTCTTGTGTGGTTGTCGCATGCATAATATGTTCCTTTGGCTCGGGATTTGGCGGAACCTCTTCTAGTACGCAACATTCTGCCTGTTGCATTTCTTTGTCTCCCATATCGACTTCATACTTCAGCATATCTGTTAGAATCAAAAAGTAATAATTAAAAAAACTTATTACTACTTGTAGTGTGACAAAATTGTAAGGTTTTGTTTCTAAAAAGACTAACCTGTTGTACACTTGATTAACGACAGTGCGGTATTGCCTCTATGTTGACTGATTAGTTGATATAGACTTTTCTTCCTCAACTCTACTTGTTCTGGCTCTAAGGTCGATGCTCTTCCATCTTTGGAGTAGTGCTTCAAGTTCATGTACATATAGAATGCACAGTCCATTCTGCATGTAGAGGAATGGTACTAGTAAAATTGTTGCATTTGAGAAATGGAAAGAAGAGAAATGTTGGAGCAATGGTAGTAGTAATTGTTGGATTGAAAAAATGAAATAACAGAATTATTTGAGTAATGATAGTAGTGAATCTTGCATTGAAAAAAAGAAAGAAGAGAAATGTTGGAAGTGCTTACATGTCTTCTCCTTGAAGTGGCACCTGTAGGTTGACCTTTTTGAAATGGCCGATGCTTCTTTGTGAAAGTTGGAGCTCTGTACTTACATGCTTCCAGATTTTCATTAATTTGCTGGTTACATTGTTGAAGAATTCTATTGTGCCTGGATATCCAGTTGAAGAGTCAAGGAGCTCAAAGCGCTATTTTTGCATGTTAACTGTAATGGTGAAGTAATGACTTATAGTTTCTTCTTTCTCAAACCCGCGCAACGAGCATGGTAGAAGGAACTGCAAAACACAGAATAAAAAGAAAACATTTGGAAATCTTCTTAGATTTAGAAACATAAAATAAAAATAGAACTTTGCATAACATACGCATTTGTATTTTGTTTTTGTAATAACTGATCTGCTTACCATGTTATAATCTTGCAGTTTTTCTTCTTCTTCTAGGTTGAATAATGCTCTAAGCCTGGCAGGTAGTAATTTTTTTCTAATATGTTCTTGATCATTATTTTTGTAGCACATTGGATCTTCCTCGTCGGCTTCCTTTATTGAGTGCTACTTGTTTTGTCACAAATACACAAAGGGAATTTGTCAGTTCAGTAATAGGGGAAGTTTATCTATTTATAAAGTCATATTTATCGTTTTAAACGTGATTCTTTTGCCGCGATCTTTACTTACAATGTTGCTTAACGACAGAATCTTTCTCCCTGTGCCATTGAGTTGTTTTCTCAAGATCGTTAGCATGGGATCGATTGCTTCGCTGCTCACTGGTTTACCGACCTTGAAGCTTTCGGCGACATGGCCTAGATTGACATCAAACTTGTCTGTTGTAATGAAAAGCTCATCCCTGCAAAGTGTATTTACAAAAATGTTTTAGTTTATACTTGATACAGTTAAAATAATCGCATGTAAGAATGTGTTGTGTGTTAGTTGCATGAACTTACCTTTCTTTCTTTGTCCATGGCTTGCATACAACGTTGTACAGGTCTTCGATGGCTTTGTTGACGGAATCACTATGTTTGCCCCCTTTCTCTGTTGTGCCTGCGATGATTTCGAAATTAATGTAAATAATTTCAAGTCACAAGGTAGCAATAAAATTTCTATTGTCTTGCCTGCTTTGATGCTAGAAGATATGTCATGTCCAGTGTTGTTCCTTTCTTGTTCTCGTTCTGCTTCTTGTGGCATGTTATGTCCTCCTTTTTGCGTTGTACCCTTTTATCCAGTTTCTGCTCCATCCTCATTTGAGTCGTCTGTGCTTTTCTTAGCATCATTGATACGTCCATTTTGCATCATGCTTTTATATCGATATTTATTGCATTATGGGCTATTATTACACATTATGTCACAATACTTATGCCTATTCTCTCTGATTTTACTAGGTTTACATGAAGAGGGAGAATGCCGGCAGCTGGAATTCTGGGCTGGAAAAGGAGCAAATATTAGAGACCTATTCTGCACAACTCAAAAAGTCCTGAAACTCCACGAAAGTCATTTTTGGAATTAATAAAAATACCGAGCGAAGAAACTACCAGAGGGGGGCCACCCACCATCCACGAGGGTGGGGGGCGCGCGCCCCTGCCTCGTGGGCCCCCTGGCAGGCCTCCGGTGTCCATCTTCTGCTATATGAAGTCTTTTACCCTGGAAAAATTCATAAGCAAGCTTTCGGGACGAAACACTGCCGCCACGAGGCGGAACCTTGGCGGAACCAATCTAGGGCTCCGGCAAAGCTGTTCTGCCGGAGAAATTTCCCTCCGGGAGGGGGAAATCATCACCATCGTCATCATCAACGATCATCTCATCGGGATGGGGTCAATCTTCATCAACATCTTCACCAGCACCATCTCCTCTCAAACCCTAGTTCATCTCTTGTATCAAATCTTTGTCTCCAAACCTCAGATTGGTACCTGTAGGTTGCTAGTAGTGTTGATTACTCCTTGTAGTTGATGCTAGTTGGTTTACTTGGTGGACGATCATATGTTCAGATCCATTATGCATATTAATACCCCTCTAATTATGAACATGAATATGATTTGTGAGTAGTTACGTTTGTTCCCGAGGACATGGGAGAAGTCTTGCTATAAGTAGTCATGTGAATTTGGTATTCGTTCAATATTTTGATGAGATGTATGTTGTCTCTCCTGTAGTGGTGTCATGTGAACGTCGACTACATGACACTTCACCATTTTTGGGCCTAGAGGAAGGCAATGGGAAGTAATAAGTAGATGATGGGTTGCTAGAGTGACAGAAGCTTAAACCCTAGTTTATGCGTTGCTTCGTAAGGGGCTGATTTGGATCCATATGTTTCATGCTATGGTTAGGTTTACCTTAATACTTCTTTTGTAGTTGCGGATGCTTGCAATAGGAGTTAATCATAAGTGGAATGCTTGTCCAAGTAAGGACAGCGCCCAAGCACCGGTCCACCCACAAATCAAATTATCGAAGTACCGAACGCGAATCATATGAGCGTGATGAAAACTAGCTTGACGATAATTCCCATGTGTCCTCGGGAGCGTTTTCCTTCATATAAGAGTTTTTCCAGGCTTGTCCTTTGCTACAAAAAGGATTGGGCCATCTTGCTTCACTTTATTTACACTTGTTACTTGTTACCCGTTACAAATTACTTTATCACAAAACTATCTGTTACCGATAATTTCAGTGCTTGCAGAGAATACCTTACTGAAAACCGCTTGTCATTTCCTTCCGCTCCTCGTTGGGTTCGACACTCTTACTTATCGCAAGGACTAAGATAGATCCCCTATACTTTTGGGTCATCAAGACTCTTTTCTACCGCCGTTGCCGGCGAGTGAAGTGCCTTTGGTAAGTGGAATTTGGTAAGGAAAAATTTATATAGTGTGCTGAAATTTACTGTCACTTGTTACTATGGAAATTAATCCTTTGAGGGGCTTGTTTGGGGTATCTTCACCCCAACCAGTAGAGCCAAGAGTTGCTCCTCAACTTGCTGAACCTACTGAAAATGTTTACTTTGAAATTACTTCGGGTATTGTCGTGGAATTGTCACGGCAGATGTCCTCGAGCTAGGACTTAGTCGTGGAGCCATCGCAACTAGGAAGCTTGAAGGGGTTAAGTGGGACAAGGAACACGAGGGTTATACTGGTTCGGCCCCTTACGGTGAAGGTAAAGCCTACGTCCAGTTTGAGGTGATATTGATTAGGGTTTCGATGACCAGGGAGCTTAACTGCTTGGCCTGGCTCTCGACGAGATCTTTCTTGTCCCTAAACCGCTGCCGGGTCGTCCCTTTATATAGGGAGGCCGACGCCCAGCAGCTCTCAGAGTCCCGGCCGGCTCATAAGAGTGTCCGGCTCGGACTCTCAACTATTCTTGCCTTACACTACAAGTTCTACCATAATAATGATTGTAACTATGGGCCTTAAGCCATATCCGGGTCTTAGGCCCATCTCTAGCCCATCGTCTTCAGGCCTGGCTCCGGGCTTCTGGCAACGACCATACGAGTAACCCGGCCCCTCCTGGCGGGTGACTCTAAGGTCTATATCCTCAACATTAGGCCCCAGATTGATTTGAGCTGGCTCATGTCAATCTTCAATCACTTCGACAGAAAATCGCCGGCTTACAATTGTGTGAAGACCATAACCCGGCGTGACGTCATCCTCTGGACTCTGGATAATCCGCCATGACGTCATCTTCCATTAAGCCCATTTTTTTACTCCGCCAGATCCGCAACGGATCTTTACATTTACTGTCATCCCGAAAATCGAGGCGTTTCATGAGGAGATAACCACGCCGTGGTCTCCTTGATTCTCGCGCCCACTTATGAGCTCTCCCTTATAAATAGACCGGCCCGACGGGCTTTCAGCCACTTCTCTCTTCTCCATCTTCTTCCTCGCGCCACTGCTCCCCTGCTCAAGCTCTGCTGCCGCCGCCGCCGCGGGTCTTCTCGTCGTCACCAACTCAGGCCGCTGCATCACCCTGATTTGACCAGAGAAACGCGACGACCTCCACGACTCACCAGCCCCTGTAAGTTTCTTCTGCCCTGTAGAACAGATCTGCAGTAGGGTTCGAGTAGTTCATCCGTGTTCCTTGCAGTTCATCGCGGGCCTCAGTAGATTTGATTTTTACTGCCTCCTTTTGATCTTAGACCTGCATAGAACTATTGCGGTGACTGTTTAGCACCCATTTTACATGCAAGCAGCCCTCTTTTCACTGCATAAGAGCCTTGTTCGAGCCCAAGAACTCCCTCACTTCTGTTTCTAGGTCTAGAAACTTTTCTTTCGCCCGACCATTTTGATCCAATTTTTTTACCGCAATGCGTGAAACTTGTTTTCACCATACTTAGTAAAAAACTACCCTCATTGATTCATGGCAGTTTACATTTCCGGCTTAAAGAAACCACACACCAAAGAACCTTCCGGCTTAAAGAAAACCATGCTCCGTAGAATCCGCCGGCTTAGCTGTGATAAGGCCGTAGACAATCAAATTACTCTTAATACCCCTGCGGCTTAAAGAACCCGCTGTACTTAGGTATATACCATTAGTCCCCTTCACAAGCCGCCACTTTGACTTTGAACTGTAGATTTCCTCCGGCTTATAATAATCCGGATGTTTTCCTTTTTGTCATAGACTGCCGACTTTCACCATGCCTCCCAAAGCTCCCAAAGCCTCCATCACTTGCAACTGGATGAGGTCCAATGTCACCAGTGATACACTAGCAGATTTTGTTAAGTCTGGATATCTGCCCAAGAAGGACGTCATGTCCTACCGTGCCCCTGACCCGTCAGAAGAGAGACCATAGCCAAAGGATGGGGAGGTAGTGATTTTTGCGGATCACATGAGGCGGGGCTTCGCACCGCCCGGCTCAAAGTTTTTCAGAGACGTTCTGAACTTCTTCGATCTGCGGCCTCAGGACATAGGACCCAACTCAGTGTCCAACATCTGCAACTTCCAAGTGTTCTGCGAGGTTTACCTTGGAGAAGAACCCAGTCTGCTGCTCATCAGAGAGCTTTTTTACTTGAACCGTCAGAATGAGTGTGCCAACGGGCCAAGTCTGGAGCTAGGCGGCATCTCCATCCAGCGGCGGAGGGACTGTCTTTTCCCTTACGCAGAGCCGCCCAACCACCCCAAGGACTGGAATCTGACGTGGTTTTACTGCCAAGACACGTCGCCGGCTGATGAGAGTCCGTTGCCCGGCTTTCGCCCCTCGCATCTGGAGCCGACTCACCCACTGTCAGACAAGCTGACTCAAGTGGAGCGCCAACCTCTGCTCCCCACTATCAACAAGATCAAGGCTCTCCTGGGCAATGGTCTGAATGGAATCGATCTGGTCTGGGTCTGGATCTCGTGGCGGGTGATCCCATTGAGCCGCCGCCCCGGCTTAATGTGTGAGTACACGGGCCGAAAGGACGACCCTCAGAGACACAGCCGCAATGATCTTCCTGAAGACGTTGCAGAGGAGATGACCAAGGCTCTTTTAAACGGGAGCCTGGCAGACTGCGGAAGGACCGGGTTAGCCCCCTTCTGCAAGACCAACCCAGCCCCAGCGGTAAGCCGCCAATCTGATCATCCTATCTTCTTCTGTATATAACTTTCATCTGAATCGTTTGAAGAAATCATCATTGTATTTTTCAGGCTGACGACAAGTTCTGGCGGGTCAAATATGACCATGAAGCAGCCAAGAAGGCCAGAAAGGTGAAGAAAGCCGCCAAAAAAGCCGCTCCCCGTAAGAAGGGAAGTAGGCCAACTGCTTCGGAGCTGATGCAACTAAGCGACAGCTCCGAGTCAGAGGTAACCCCTGACCTGTAAGCTCTTTGTTATGTTTTATTGTTTACCTCTGTCCGCCTTACCAACACTTGTTCATCACAGGATGACACCGGCGCAAGTAACCCGGTGGTTGAAGAGGTAATGTCACTTTCCTCCGACTCGGAGCCTTTGCCAAAGCTGAAAGTCCGAAGGGTAACCCGGAAAGTAAGCTTTTCACATCCTTTAGCTTATCAAGACCCTCAATTTGTTTTGAAGCGACAGGTTCATGAAAGCCGGCGG
Organism: Triticum aestivum; assembly: GCF_018294505.1. Classification (NCBI taxonomy): domain Eukaryota; kingdom Viridiplantae; phylum Streptophyta; class Magnoliopsida; order Poales; family Poaceae; genus Triticum; species Triticum aestivum. Next base: position 245,991,015 of record NC_057796.1, on the reverse strand, counting down.
CACACCCGGACTGACAAAAGCACCGACCTCTCCTCCGGGTTACCTGACGCATCGAGGAAACGCCGGACCGAGGTGATCTCAAAATTGTACCCTTTTCATCCTTTGGCAGGTGTTATACATCAACCGCTCAACTCTTCTGACTCAAATTATCAGGAAACTTCCCCCTCTTCCGGCGACTCTATGCAGTCAAGCCTGCCGGCTTTCAAGACCGTGCCCGGGTAATGATAACCATCTCATGTTATACTTTTGTCTTCACTTACCTATTATGCTTAATCATTTTGTCCTTTCAGTGCCCAGGCCAAGATCACCAAGAGGGCGAAGAAGTCCAAGCCGGTCGATGAGCCGGACTTGCCTGAGCCAGAGGCAGCCGCTCAAGAGGCACCAGCTGCCTCTGCACCTGAGGCCGCAGCCCCAACCACCAAGACAACTACAGAAGCTGTTGTTAACCCGGAGACCTCCAGCTCGGCTCCCCTAGCTGATGACCCGGACGTGGTAATCACCCGGATGGAGTTCGTTGAGCCGGGGAGACCTACCGTGCTGGCCAAGTGCTCCGCCAAAGGGGAGCTGCTAGAGTCGCGCCGGGTTAACCTGGACCTCACCGACTACTCCAACTTGAACATTGCAGAGATCGTCTCCGGCTTCATCAGCCAAGTGCACAAGAGCCGGGACGCAGAGATTGCTATGGTGACCCAGATCCAGCAGAAATCTGAGGTAATATTCTTCTGTCCTCTTACTTACTACTTAGTTACCTGTACCATGCTAGCCACCAAGTCGACGACTTATGATTGAGTATGTTGTAGACTTAGGTTCCGGCTTACTCCATTTGAACCGGCAATGTGTAGATAGAAACGTTCAATATGCATTAGCCCCCAAGTGCCAAGTGTCTTTGCTTGGAAAACGCTTGGGACTTTAAATTTGTAGAGTAATTGTTCATGCCATAACCCGGAAATTTATACAGGCTGCTGGCAAGAAGCTTGAGGCTGACCTTGCTGATCTCAAGAACTGGCTGAAGATGCAAGAGATGGAAACCCGGAAGGCAAACGCCAAGTTCGTGTCCAGCATCGCCGCGCAAGAGAAGCTGAAGACGGAGTTCGACGCTGAGCGGAAGGCGTGGGCTGAAGAAAAGGCCGCATTGGTGAACCGGGCTGAACAGGCGGAGAAGGCTCTATCCGAGAAGACCGCCGTGCTCTCCGGCCTAAAGCGCCAAGTGTCCCAGATGGTGGCCGCAATCTTCGGCAAGTCGTCTCACCGGCTTTCATCAAGTTTAGAATGTTTATATCTCATAATTTCATCCTTGTCGGCGGCTTATCTGACTCTGTTAAATAGGTCCCAGAAGTGCCAACCTGAATCAGAGTGTGGTGACCAAGCTGAAGGCCGTATACACCCTGGTGGAGCAACTCTACACCGGGTCACAACGTGCCTTGGCTGTGGTGGCCCTCTCCAACGAGGTGCCGACTCACCTGGCGGAAGTCCTTCGCCGGCTCGCCGTTCTGCCTCAACGGATCCAAGAGCTGCGACGGGCCTCTGCAAGAGCCGGAGCGATCGCTGGGCTGAGTCGGGCCAAGGCGTTCTTGCCAGAGTTAGACCCGACGGACATCGCCCTCGGCTACCCAAGTCTGAAGGAAGATGGCACCGCCTTTGATCAGAAGGACTTCGGAGCTTGCGTGAAGGCCGTACGCCCGGTGGCCACTCTTATTGGCAACGATACCAATCTGACCAAGTATCAGCCGGGCTACGACGCAGAAAATCAGAGGATCCCTACTCCGCGCTATGAAGCCCTCAACTTGATCCCACTGGCTCGTCAGCACACTTTCGCCCCGGAGATTGACCCGGCCGGGTTAATTGATGAGGAAGCCCAATTCGAAGCTCTCAGCGGCATCGACTGGAAGTCATCAACTTTCCGGGTCTTGGGATCAGCCGGAGGAGAAGAGAGGAATGAGCCAGAGACTTCAACTCAGCAAGCGTTGTAACTCAGTTGGCGTCTTATCAATCAATGCTTCACCCTTTTGGACTCAATGAGTCTTTGTAATAGAGTAGGACCAATACTTTTATCCTTGCCGTGCCATCGTGCACGCCTTGAATGTTAAAGTCTGATTTAGTTGTCTCCTTTATGTTTCTCCGGGTCATAATCAATCCTTTGTTTTCCTTAATCTCAAAATAGCTGCCTTTAACTATCCTGCATAGAAGGGCAAATCACAAGTCTCGAGGCGGCTTACCGCCCTGAGAATCATAAGTTTTAGATATATAACCCGGAATATGAATCAAAAAGGACTGAGCTCCAATTATATCCTTAATGCAGCCGTAATATCATACTTAGCGGCCTGCAAGCATACTTCTGGTTTAGATAACCCGGGTAATAAGGTTGGCACCTCAATTCTGGTTTACCTGTCTTAATAACACCCATTGTGTCCAACTATCACTGGAAACCAAAGTTTAAACCGTCCAAGTGAGACCCGGCCGTACACACCTTGAAATGATCAGAAGAACCCTATAATGAAACAAAAGAACTTAGGGGCTTCCGGTTCGAATACGACCAGAGACCCGGCCCAAAGGGGTTATGCTAAGATTTGAATACGATCATATAGCCCCCAGTGGGTGTGGCGATGCCAATCAAGAGGGTATCGACAGCTATGTTCTCTTTGGTTCGAATACGACCCATGTTTGAACAGGAAGCCCCCAAGTGATTTTAAGAATTGTTTAACGACGCTGATTCGAATACGATCCACGTCGGTTCCCAAAGGGGTGAAACAATGATTCAAATATGATCAAGGAAAACTCCCCGATGAGCTCAGCACTTTGCCAATCAAATGGGTATCGACAGCTATGTTCTCTTTGGTTCGAATACGACCCATGTTTGAACAGGAAGCCCCCAAGTGACCTTATTGCTTACGGCTAGATTCGAATACGATCATAAGCCGGATCCTCCTTCAAGTCATCATGTAATCTTGCAATGAAAACAACACGTGCATATTTGGAGGAGAAAAAAGGACAGAGGTCCTGCTTTATTGCTTATCATAATATATACATGGCTGAGAGAAATATGTACATCACGAGAGCTGGTGGCTCAAGTGTAGTAAGGCCGAAGCTGAGCTATGTTCCACGGCCGACGGGTTTCTTCCTCCGACTTACGTGAATCTTTATGCTCCCAAATGTCAATGAGGTAATATGACCCGTTGTGCAAGTTCTTGCTGACCACAAAGGGTCCTTCCCAAGGCGGGGAGAGCTTGTGCGCATCTGTTTGATCCTGGATGAGCCGGAGCACGAGATCGCCTTCCTGGAAGACCCGAGTTTTAACCCGGCGACTATGATAACGGCGCAGGTCTTGTTGGTAAATCGCGGAGCGAGCTGCGGCCACATCGCGCTGTTCGTCCAATAAGTCAAGAGCATCTTGGCGCGCCTGTTCATTGTCCGCCTCGACATAAGCCGCCACTTGAGGTGAGTCATGAAGGATGTCACTGGGGAGGACGGCCTCTGCCCCATAAACCATGAAGAAAGGCGTGAAGCCTGTAGACCTGTTAGGAGTAGTGTTGATGCTCCATAACACGGAGGGCAACTCCTCCACCCAACAACCCGGCGTCCGTTGCAAAGGGACCAAAAGCCGGGGCTTGATGCCCTTCAGAATCTCCTGATTAGCTCTCTCAGCTTGACCATTGGATTGAGGATGAGCAACTGAGGAGACATCAAGTCGGATATGCTCTCGTTGACAAAACTCTTCCATGACGCCTTTGGATAGATTGGTGCCATTGTCAGTTATAATGCTGTGCGGAAAGCCAAAGCGGAAAATCACCTTTTTCATAAATTGAACCGCCGTGGCTGCATCGCACTTGCTAACTGGCTCAGCTTCCACCCACTTTGTGAATTTGTCAACTGCCACCAAGAGGTGGGTCTTCTTATCCTTGGACCTTTTAAAAGGCCCAACCATATCAAGCCCCCAGACCGCAAAGGGCCAAGTGATTGGGATCATCCTCAGCTCCTGAGCCGGCACATGAGCCCGTCGTGAGAACCTCTGGCAACCATCACATTTACTGACCAAGTCCTCCGCATCAGCATGAGCCGTCAGCCAATAAAAACCATGGCGAAAAGCCTTGGCTACAAGAGACTTTGACCCGGCGTGATGGCCACAATCTCCTTCATGAATCTCATGCAAGATCTCTTGACCTTCCTCAGGGGAGACACAACGCTGAAACGCCCCTGTAACACTGCGATGATGAAACTCGCCATCGATAACAATCATTGACTTAGCCCGCCGGGTTATTTGTCTGGCCAAGGTTTCATCCTCAGGCAACTCACCCCGGGTCATGTAAGCCAAATAGGGCACTGTCCAGTCCGGTATGATGTGGAGAGCCGCCACCAGTCGTACCTCCGGGTCAGGGACAACCAAGTCTTCCTCCGTAGGCAGCTTAACAGAAGGATTATACAGGACATCCAGGAAAGTATTAGGTGGCACCGGCTTTCACTGAGAGCCTAGCCGGCTTAACGCATCAGCCGCCTCGTTCTTCATGCGATCAATGTGCTCTACTTGGTAACCCTGAAAGTGCCCAGCAATGGCGTCAACTTCGCGGCGATAAGCCGCCATGAGAGGGTCCTTAGAGTCCCACTTGCCTGATACTTGTTGAGCCACCAGGTCTGAGTCACCGAAACACCTTACCCGGCTCAAGCTCATCTCCTTAGCCATCCGAAGACCGTGGAGCAAGGCCTCGTACTCAGCCGCATTGTTAGTGCAAGGAAACATCAACCGTAGCACATAATGGAACTTGTCACCTTTAGGGGAAGCCAATACAACTCCAGCCCCCGAGCCCTCCAACTGCCTGGACCCATCGAAGTGAATAGTCCAATATGTGTTATCCGGCTTTTGCTCGGGCACTTGTGACTCTGTCCAATCATTGATGAAATCCACCAAGGCCTGAGATTTAACAGCAGTGCGTGGCACATATTTGAGACCGTGAGGTCCCAGCTCTATAGCCCACTTAGCCACTCTCCCTGTGGCCTCTCTGTTTTGAATGATGTCACCAAGAGGGGCAGAACTGACCACAGTGATGGGATGACCCTGGAAATAATGCTTAAGTTTCCGGCTTGCCATGAACACACCGTAAACAAGCTTCTGCCAATGCGGGTACCGCTGTTTGGACTCGATGAGCACTTCGCTGACATAATAAACCGGCCGCTGAACCGGATACTCCTTACCCTCTTCCTTGCGCTCCACCACCATAGCTACACTGACAGCCCGTGTGTTCGCCGCCACATATAATAATAAGGGCTCCTTATCAACCGGAGCAGCAAGGACTGGAGGCTCTGCCAGTTGCTTCTTCAACTCCTCAAAGGCAGTATTAGCTGCATCATTCCAGACAAGGTTATCAGTTTTCTTCATCAACTGATATAATGGCATGGCCTTCTCTCCCAAACGGCTTATGAACCGGCTTAAAGCAGCGATGCGACCCGCCAAGCGCTGAACGTCATTTATACACGCCGGTTTAGCCAGGGAGGTGATGGCCTTGATCTTCTCTGGGTTAGCTTCAATGCCTCTGTCAGAAACCAAAAAACCCAAGAGTTTGCCTGCAGGAACACCAAAAACACACTTGGCCGGGTTACGCATCATCTTGTAGACCCGGAGGTTATCAAAGGTCTCCCTTAAATCATCTATCAGGGTTTCCTCCTTTATGGATTTAACCACAATATCGTCCACATAAGCATGAACATTGCGCCCAATCTGGTTTATGAAGACAGTTCTGTACACAACGCTGATAAGTCGCCTGTGCACACTTGAGTCCAAAAGGCATAGATACATAGCAGAAGACTCCAAAGGGAGTGATGAACGCCGTCTTCTCCTGGTCCTTAACTGCCATTTTAACCTGATGATATCCAGAATAAGCGTCCAAGAAACTTAAGCGCGCACAACCCGCCGTAGCATCAATAATTTGATCAATACGGGGAAGTGCAAAAGGATCAGCCGGACACGCCTTGTTTAAGTCCGTGTAGTCCACACACATCCGCCAAGTGCCGTTCTTCTTGAGTACGAGCACTGGGTTAGCTAACCATTCCGGGTGAAAGACTTCAACAATAAACCCGTCCGCCAAGAGCCGGGCCACCTCTTCACCAATAGCTTTCCGCCTCTCTTCATTAAACCGCTGAAGGAACTGCCTGACCGGCTTAAATTTTGGATCAACATTGAGAGTGTGCTCAGCGAGTTCTCTAGGTACACCTGGCATGTCTGAAGGTTTCCATGGGAAGATGTCCCTATTCTCACGGATGAACTCGATGAGCGCGCTTTCCTATTTCGGATCCAGATTGGCACTGATACTGAACTGTTGAGATGAATCTCCTGGAACAAAATCAACAAGCTTAGTTTCATCAGCCGACTTAAATTTCATCGCCGGCTCATTCTCCGTAGTTGGCTTTTTCAGAGAGGTCATATCTGTTGGGTCAACATTGTCTTTGTAAAACTTCAACTCCTCTGTTGCACAAACAGATTCTGCATAAGCCGCATCGCCTTCCTCACACTCCAGAGCCACTTTCCGGCTGCCGTGAACCGTAATGGTCCCATTGTGACCCGGCATCTTGAGCTGTAAGTACACATAACACGGCCGTGCCATGAACTTGGCGTAAGCCGGCCGTCCAAATATAGCATGGTATGGGCTTCTTATCTTGACCACCTCAAAGGTCAATTTCTCCACCCTGTAGTTGTTCTCATCTCCAAAGGCCACTTCCAATTCAATCTTGCCGACTGGATAAGCCGACTTACCAGGTACCACACCGTGGAAATAGTGTTGGACTGGCTGAGGTTTTTATCAATCAACCCCATACGACGGAAAGTCTCATAATAGAGGATGTTGATGCTACTGCCTCCGTCCATGAGCACCTTAGTGAACTTATATCCTCCCACCTGAGGAGCCACCACTAGGGCCAAGTGACCCGGATTATCCACCCGTGGAGGGTGATCCTCCCTACTCCACACTATAGGCTGCTCAGACCACCGCAAGTAGCGTGGAACCGCCGGCTCAACAGCATTCACAACCCTCTTATGAAGCTTCTGATCTCGCTTACACAAACTGGTGGTAAACACATGATATTGTCCATCGCTAAGCTGCTTTGGATTAGTCTGATAACCCCCCTGCTGCTGTTGATGACCCTGACCAGATTGTTGATTAAAGCCCCCTTGACCGTTCGGAGGATTAGAATTTGAGCCGCCGCCCGGGCCATGAAAGCCGCCGGCGCCCGAGCCTCCGCCCGGGCCGTTGTAATTCTTAAAGGCCTTCATGATTGCACAATCCTTCCATAGATGAGTCGCTGGCTTCTCCCTAGAGCCATGCCTTGGACAAGGCTCATTCAACAGTTGCTCCAGCGTCGGGCCTGAACCGCCGCCTCGGGGAGGGGGCCTCCTCTTGCGTCGCTGGTTATTACCTTGTGAGCTGGCGTTGGCTACAAACTCTAGGCTGCCATCGACCTTGCGCTTGCCTCCTCCTTGGTTCCCCGGGTTATGCTGAGGACCCTTGCCATTGCCATTCTTCTTTCCCTTCCCTGCCCTTTCATCATCTGAAGGGGGATCCTTGGTACCATCAGAATCGGCGTACTTGACAAGAGCCGCCATTAGTGTACCCATATCACTGCAGTCGCGCTTAAGCCGCCCGAGTTTCATCTTCAGGGGTACGAAACGACAATTCTGTTCCAGCATTAAGACTGCAGAGCCGGCATCCATCTTATCTGACGAATGTATGATCTCCTTGACCCGGCGAACCCAATGCGTCGTGGATTCACCCTCCTGCTGCTTACAGTTAGTCAAATCCACAATTGACATAGACTGCCTGCAGGTATCCTTAAAGTTTTGGATGAACCGGGCTTTCAGCTCAGCCCAAGACCCGATGGAGTTCGGTGGTAGCCCTTTCAACCAAGTGCGGGCAGTCCCATCCAACATCATGGTGAAGTACTTGGCCATTGCCGCCTCACTGACCTCCAGTAGTTCCATGGCCATCTCGTAACTCTCGATCCAGGCTGCGGGTTGTAAGTCAGCCGTGTAGTTGGGCACCTTCCTAGGGCCTTTGAAGTCCTTGGGTAAACGTTCATTGCGGATAGCTGGTACTAAGCAAGGGACACCCCCAGTCCTGGTAGGGATACCCACATCGACGGACGTCGTCGGATAAGCCGGGGGAGTCTGGTAGGCCGTCAACTGAGGCACCTGCTCCGCCTCTTGCCGCGCTCTGTCTTGGTCTGCTGCGTGAAAGGCTCCGTTATGAGCCGGGCCATGGCCAGGGGGCGGGTCATGGCGTCGGACGTTACTTGAGCAGGTCACTGAGACCATGTGCCGGCTGTAACTCGGGCTCCGGCCTGGACGAGGGGTCGAGTGGATCCTGTCCCGGCTGTAGGAGTACGCCTCTTGCTGTGCCAGTGCTGTCTGAAGGAGTTCCCTGACCCGGCGGGTTTCAATAGCCGTCGGAGAGTCGCCGTCGACCGGGAGAGCCGCCAGCCGTGCTGCTGCAGCGACCATGTTCTCCAGCGGGTTGTTATAATGACCCGGTGGTATTGGCACGTACTGAGGCGGGGCAGGGGGCATCTGGGGAGGCCCCATTACTTGTGGCTGAATAGGGGTCCCCGACCCGGGCACTATGACCCCTGGCGGGTTACTAGACCCTGCACCTGGCATGTTGAAGAGGTTGCGTGGATCGTAAACCGGAGGGAGTCGAGATTGGGCCTTTTGATGCCTCCTTCTCAGGACCTCATTGGACGCGTTTTGATTCATCGTGAGCCGGAAGGACTGCGCTTGAATCAACTGGGTTTGGGCATCGAGAGCCGCCCGCTCTGCAGCCATCCTGATCCCTTCCGCTGCCAGATCCTCCTTAGCCTTCACTAGATCCAATTTTAACTGTGCCACCTCCGCATCATGCTGAGCTTGATCCGCTGGGTCAACCGTGGCGGTTAACAGGGCCGTCATCTTGTCCGTGAGATCCATCAGTACCTGAGCCGGAGAAGGCACCGGGTTTCCTACTCCGGCCGCGGGGTTCTGAACAGGCTGTGCGCCGGCCATAAAGATTCCCACCCGGCTTGGCGGCTCAAATAGGTCCGGAATACTGTCACCATCGGAACAACCCATGAGCTTGCCATCTTGAAGTTGATATAACGAGTTTGACTCATCGGTGGCCGACTCGCCGTCAGAGCCGGCGGCTGTCTCATCACCAGATCCAGATCGATCAGAGAGTCCTCCGTGGATACACCCCACAAAAGCATGCTTTACGGCAGGCCGGGCCCGGGCGGGTCGTGCGCGTTGAGCTACCTCGATGAGATCGGTGCAGAGATCCGGCTCAGGGCCCGGGTCCCCAATCTTGCCGATGAACACATGAATTCCACCGAAGGGGACCCGGTACCCGTACTCAATTGAGTCGGCGTCGGGGCCCCAGTCTGCATCGTCGATGTAAAGCTTGCCGCGATGACTCTTGGTCATCCGGCCCACAGCGTATCCCTTGAGCCCTTCGAAGCTGCCCTTCAAGAACTCAAATCCACCGTGCGCTGGCCCCACGGTGGGCGCCAACTGTCGTGGAATTGTCACGGCAGATGTCCTCGAGCTAGGACTTAGTCGTGGAGCCATCACAACTAGGAAGCTTGAAGGGGTTAAGTGGGACAAGGAACACGAGGGTTATACTGGTTCGGCCCCTTACGGTGAAGGTAAAGCCTACGTCCAGTTTGAGGTGGTATTGATTAGGGTTTCGATGACCAGGGAGCTTAACTGCTTGGCCTGGCTCTCGACGAGATCTTTCTTGTCCCTAAACCGCTGCCGGGTCGTCGTTTTATATAGGGAGGCTGACGCCCAGCAGCTCTCAGAGTCCCGACCGGCTCATAAGAGTGTCCGGCTCGGACTCTCAACTATTCTTGCCTTACACTACAAGTTCTACCATAATAATGATTGTAACTACGGGCCTTAAGCCATATCCGGGTCTTAGGACCATCTCTGGCCCATCGTCTTCAGGCTTGGCTCCGGGCTTCTGGCAACGACCATACGAGTAACTCGGCCCCTCCTGGCGGGTGACTCTAAGGTCTATATCCTCAACAGGTATGGTAGAGAAACTGCTAGCTAATCCTTTTACAGGAAATGGAGCGTTGCATAACGATTTACACCTAATCTATGTGGATGAAGTTTGTGGATTATTTAAGCTTGCAGGTATGCCCGAGGATGTTATCAAGAAGAAGGTCTTCCCTTTATCTTTGAAGGGAGAGGCATTGACATGGTATAGGCTATGTGATGATATGGGATCATGGAACTACAACTGATTGAAATTGGAATTTCATCAGAAGTTTTATCCTATGCATCTTATTCATCGTGATCGTAATTATATATATAATTTTTGGCCTCGCGAAGGGGAAAGCATCGCTCAAGCTTGGCGGAGGCTTAAGTCAATGTTATATTCATGCCCCAATCATGAGCTCTCAAGAGAAATGATTATTCAAAACTTTTATGCTTGGCTTTCTCTCAATAATCGCTCCATGCTTGATACTTCTTGTACTGGCTCTTTTATGATGAAGACTATTGAATTCAAATGGGATTTATTAGAAAGAATTAAACACAACTCTGAAGATTGGGACCTCGATGAAGGTAAAGAGTCAGGTATAACACCTAAGTTTGATTGTGTTAAATCTTTTATGGATACCGATGCTTTCCGTGAATTTAGCACTAAATATGGACTTGACTGTGAGATAGTAGCTTCTTTCTGTGAATCCTTTTCTACTCATGTTGATCTCCCTAAGGAGAAGTGGTTTAAATATAATCCTCCCATTGAAGTAAAAGTAGTTGCACCTATTAAAGTTGAAGAAAAGACTATCACTTATAATGATCCTATTGTCCCTACTGCTTATGTTAAGAAACCACCTTTCCCTGTTAGAATAAAGGATCATGCTAAAACTTCAACTGTGGTCAAAAAAAGTAATATTAGGACACCCAAACCCCCTGAGCAAATTAAAATTGAACCTAATATTGCTATGGTTAAAGATCTCTTGGCTGATAATATCGATGGGCTTGTTATTTACTTCTGTGATGAAACTGCTAGAATTGCTAGACCCGATACTAAAAATAAAAATAGACCTGTTGTAGGCATGCCTGTTATTTCTGTTAAAATAGGAGATCATTGTTATCATGGCTTGTGTGATATGGGTGCTAGTGCAAGTGCAATACCTCATTCTTTATATCAAGAAATTATGCATGATATTGCACCCGCTGAGTTAGAAGATATTGATGTTACAATTAAGCTTGCCAATACAGATACTATTTCACCAATCGGGATTGTTAGAGATGTTGAAGTCTTGTGTGGGAAAGTTAAATATCCTGCTGACTTTCTTGTTCTCGCTTCCCCACAAGATAGCTTTTGTCCCATTATATTTGGTAGACCTTTCTTGAATACTGTTAATGCCAGAATAGACTGCGAAAAGGATGTTGTTACTATTGGTTTAGGGGATATGTCTCATGAGTTTAATTTTGCTAAATTTCGTAGACAACCCCGTGATGAGGAATTGCCTAGTAAGGATGAAATTATCGGTCTTGCTTCTATTGCCGTACCTCCTAATGATCCTTTAGAACAATATTTGCTTGACCATGAAAATGATATGTTTATGAATGAAAGAAGGGAAATAGATGAAGTATTCTTTAAATAGGCACTACAAAAAAATACACTTCCGTGATGATACGTGTTTGTCACAGTAGGTCACGTTTTCTGTCATGCATGTACTTCCATGACAATTTTATGACAGAATCAAGATAGTCATACCTGTGCTGTCGTAGAAGTGTTCCATGACATTACCAAAATTATCATCACGGAAGTGTCCACTTCCATGACGATAAATCACGCGTCACAGAAGTGCTTTCGTCAAGGGTGACCGACACGTGGCATCCACCATAACGGAACGCCGTTAAGCTATTGGGTCTGGTTTTGGATCCGATAACCCGTTAACAGTCCGGACCAATGGGGATTTTCCACGTGTAAAATTCTGATTGGCTGACGGAAACACGTGTCAGCTCCGCGTTGGCACAGGTGTCACTGATCCAATGGGCGAGATGCGCCTATGATATGTTGACACATGGACCGGCCCAAAAGTGGCCCATAAAGTTTAAATGGGCCGGCCCAACTAAAGGCCCGCAAGATTTTGCGGACCATAATGGGCCGGCGCAGCTAAAGGCCCACGAGATTTTGCGGACCATAATGGGCTGGCCCAGCTAAAGGCCCACAAGATTTTGCGGGCCATAATGGGCCAGCCCAGGTAAAGGCCCAAAAGATTTTTGCGGGCCATAATGGGCCGGCCCAGGCGAAGGCCCACAAGATTTTTGTGGACCATAATGGGCCGGCCCAGCTAAAGGCCCACGAGATTTCGCCGACATTAATGGGCCGGCCCAGCTGTAGGCCCACAAGATTTTGAGGACCCTAGTAGGCTGGCCCATTAAATGGCTGCCATGTTTTGGGCCAAATGCCGGCCCATATTTGATCCGGTCCATTAATGGCCTGCCACGTTCCGGGCCTAACAATGGCCCATATGAGATCCGGCCCATTAAAAGCCTACCACGTTCTGGGCCCAATTACGGCCCAGATCAAGTCCGGCCCTTTAAGAGGCTTTGGGCTAAATTATGGCCCATATCAGATTCGGCCCGTAAACTGGACCCTATGCTTTTGGGCCCACTTGCTAAAGGCCCATTTAGTAATTCGGCCTGATATTAGTTTTGGCCTGTTAAGGGCCCGTTTAACATTTCGGCCCTATATTAATTTTGGCCTGTTAAAAGCCCGTCATATAGTTGGGCCTAACTACGGCCCGGTTTGCATCCGGCCTGCTCGCAACCGATAATATGATTGGGCCAAACAAGGACCAAGACAATTTTGGCCTGTTAAAAGCCCGTGGTTTGATTGGCACAATCATGGGCCGGGGTCCATTTCGGGCTTCTGCCGTCCCGTGAGCTGTTCGACACGTTTCAGGCCCAACCTACTTCTCAGCCTCCTAAAAGCCCATTGAGTTTTCTTGCGAAAAGAGGGCCGGTGGTTTACTCGGCCTATTAAAGGCCCGAATCTACTAGTGGGCCAATTTACATTTAGGCCTTCTAACGGACCAAGATGACGGGGCCCATGATGCAGATCATACATCGTGATTGCATGACGGCCCGATTATGTACCGTAATTTTACGGTTTGGCCGGTTTACTACAAAGACAGGATATATATACAGTAAAATAACTGCAGCATTGTGAATAAGAAAAAACCTAGACTATACAATAAAGAAATTACGGCATATTATATCCACTGGGCATCAAAGTTCGCCACTATGATAATAAAGCACAAGCAGACAGCAGATTACATACACGGGGCATCAAAGATTGCCACCGGTGCAACTAAACACGCCAACAAAATAATATACAAAACCGACATCACTTCAATAGAGTTCAAGAAAGGTTAGCCCTGCTGGGGAGCTGCAGCGCAAGCAGCTGAGCAAGCTAATGAGACTGCGCTTGTTTAACACTTATATCCTCCTCACTCTGAAAGATAAACAAGCAGACAGATGATAGGTTTTGCACATAAAAGTATCAGTGCTGACAATTCATCACATATTTCTTACTGACGAATAAAGTGACACAGTTTAAAATTGCATTAACACAATATGCTATTGTTCAGGTCAAGACATGGTAGGAAATGACATTGTGAAGGAGTTGGCAGCTTCACGACACCACTCGATTACAGATCAAGAACTCATAAGTATCAATGGTTAGTGTGCTGTCAATTTATCACATTTCAGATTGGCAAATAAAGAGACGGCTTAAATAATAGTAGAATGATATGACATTGTTCATAGTTAAGACATTGCAGAATATGACATTGTGCTGTAGTGGGTAGGTTCACCACACCACTAGATTACGGATCAAGAACATAAGCATACATGCAGTGCAAAAGAAGATCACTTGCTCTGTATAGTTTAATTTACATGCTTTGAAGAAGGAACTTGGTTGTACAACTGAAAACTTAAATTGAGAAGGACAAACTTTTGTTTATGAACTACATAATAAACTTTAAACATGCAATTTAATGCAAACACCAAAAATAAACAGCTGTTACAGTCATGCCTAACCAAATATACACAACAAAGTTTGAAGGTTTGAGAAGGACAAACTTACATTATTGGTGAAGGCAGGCTCTATAAAGCCCTTGTCCATGCTGATGGGGGGGGGGCAATTCAAGAAGTTTACCACAAAATCTTCTTCATAAGCATTGCCTTTATTCTACACTTTGTTAAGAGTAAATATAGATGTGACAATATAAGAAAAAAATGGAGAATATTTAAGATAAGATGAAGAGTGATGCTACATAACCAAGTAGCTACAAATGTAAGTACAGCGATACAGGCAAAAGGTACAGCCAAGAGCAATGCAGAGCTAAACTTCTTCAGTACCATCGGTGTTATCCAACCTTATGGTAAGAGTAAATATAGATCTTATGTGTAGAAAATGGAGGGCAAAGGAAAATAAGCTGCAGAGTGATGGTAGATGAACAACTACCTGTCAATATAAGTACACTGATAAAGGACAGCAGGTACTTACAAGAACAATGCAGAGCTAAAAAATTTCATTGTCATTGGATATATTCTACACTAATGTAACCATTCATACAGATCAGATAATTTGGAGCAAACAATTGATAAGCAAGCTATCATGCATACTGCTGTCACATAATGAACCAGGTATGTATGCAAGTACAGTGATACAGGACAACAGGTACTAACAAGAGCAAAGCAGCGGGCAGCATATTTGCGATATCCTGTCGTTCTTTTCAAACCAGGATACTTTTTCGAGCAGATTTCCTGCAAAAAAGATCCGTAAGGCACATGCGGAAAAGTAGAAGTTCAAATTTTCATGCGATATCATAGACAATACCTCATCCTTGAAACGAGACCAGTGCATAACAAGGTTTTTCCATTCAATGTCTTCTAAATTTAGCATAGGAGACTTCACCAGAAATTCATTTATAGACTTGCCATCAAAGTGTGATTTCCTCAGGTAACACCAATACTGTTGCAATGCTTCCTTGAAAAGCGCAAGCAAGCTTTTCTCGTCATGACTATCCAGATTGACCCTCGCCTACTTACAACAATGTAATGTAAATCATTGATGTGTTCAATCAGCAGAAAACAGGAAAATAATCACCATGAATAATAGCACTTACACGTAAGTGGGACAGGAAGATGTGAAAATGGTGTTTGTCTTCACTATAATCTTCCCATGATGGGAATATATGCACGTAGTCCCTAACAACATTGAAAGCATTGTCTTTTAAACTGGGAATAACTGGAATAGGGTTCCAATCTGCAGGAATTGGCTGTCTCTGCAGTTGGGATAGGTCTTCGGCCGGTGGACTTGCTGTACTTTTTGCTGGAGTGGGATTTTTCTGTGGTACGGCTGGTGCTATGGCAACTGAAATCGGCATACCTTTTGCTGGAGTGCAGGTCCTGTGTGGTGCGGCTAGTGGTGTGGCCAGTGAAGTATGGGTACAGTCTGCTGGAGTCGGTCCTACATTTTGTGTCACTGGTTGTACAGCCAATATAAGTGGGGTGCTGTCTGATTTCTCCGGCACAACCACGTTTTTCAAGGACTTTGTTGGTGCTCCTTCAGGTTCGGCAATCACCCTCTTCCTTTTGGATGTCTGATGCACAAGAACATCATTTGAGTGGAAAAACATGGTATGATGACAGATGGAATATGTGTTGATAATGGATGGGCATGGCATCTCGACATATATGATGAGTAAACTAAGCAGATGGCGGTGCAAAAAAAGTAGAAGAAATGCAAGACAACATATGCAAGATATGCGCAATATAAAACCTTGCCAAATTAGAACAGGCACCTTGATGGGTGAACAGGACATGACATCTGCCTTTGACTCCTCGAGGTTAGAATAGTCATTAGGATCATATTCTGAACAAGGATCAACAGGTGGGGAGCGTATGAGTTTCATTGCATCCAGAATGGCACTCAATGCCTTGGTGCCAATTTTGTAAGTCATTGCGGTATTTAGCTTCAAGAGTGGACTGTTGCTAGTGCGACACAAAGCAGCTACACGGATCATAGTGTAGATATAACGGGAAAACCGTAAGCATCAGAGTAAAATCAGCAAAGTGGAACTTTGTAACATCCCAAATTTTCAATTTGGAATGTTATACATAGGTCATTCATGCATATCATATTTTATTGCATTTCGTTTCGCGATCCTCAAAATTCTAAGCAACTCAAGGACCCTCGGAGAGAGTTGGGTATTTCACCGTTCTCATATTTGAATTTTTCTCAAATATCGAAACAAGGATCACTTTGGTTTTAATTATTTTTCTCTCCGAGAATATTTCATACTAAAAGTATATGAGAGGAGATAATATGACTTCTCCAAAATAAAGGAAATATTGGAGGAAAAATATTAAAATCAATTATTATATTTTATTTGGATTTTATCGCTATTTTATTTGAATTAGGAAAAATATGCGTTTTTCAAAATTGCATTAGAGGCCCAAATAAATGTTCACTTTGTCCGCTATATTTTTATAGGACGGGAAAAATTTTATTTCAGGATTTTTGTAGTCCGTTTAGTATTTCTTTTCTTTGTTTTTCTGCGTTAGGTTTAAGAAAAAAGGCAACTGACTTACCGGGTCGTGTCCGACCTGGACACTGCGCCCGGGCGGCTTTATAAGCCGAGGCCCGCGACCCCGAGGCCCAGAACGCGCCACTGCCACCCCAAACCCTAGCGCTGCCCCGACGCCGCCAGCCGCCGCCGCCGCCGCCCCGATCCGCCACTCGCCGCCGCCGGATCCGCTCGCCGCCGCCCCGATCCGCTCGGCGCCGACCCCGCCAGAGTCGCTGCCGACCCTGCCGGACCTCGCGGAGGTAGGCGCCCGCCGCTGCCGGTTTTCGTTAGAAAATCGCTCGTTTTTTTCGAAACCCTAAAATTCGGTTTTTTTCTTTTAGATCGGTTTTTGTTCGGTTTTCCGCGGTTTAGCTAAATAGCGGACATTCGAACGTACGTTCGTTTTAACGAACGCCGTTCATCCGTTAGTCACAGACAGCGAACGTTCATTCGTTAGCCTGTTCGTCAGTTTTTCTCCAAGGTTTTCCGCGATTATTTTCGATCGTGATTTCTGCCCTGATTATCGTTTTAGTTTATCTTTTCGCTCGTTTATCGGAATTAGGCGATTCAAGCACCTAGATCTTCGTCTTGAAGCCCTCTTTCTGTTTAACGAACTTGAACAAGATTTTGATACAGAAAAATTTGACTTTAGTCCAGATTAGTAATCGGATCTTGTTTCTTTCGTAGTTTGAGTTTCGTTGCTCCGTTTGATTGGATTCTTTTTGCAAACCGGAGTTCTTCATCTGAACTTTCTGGTTAGATCTACTTATTTGAGTTTTACCCGTGCTTCATTGCTTGAGTGCTTATGTATGCTATTGTTTGTTTGCGATAGAATTCCCGGAGTGCGAAGCGTGCTACTACGAGTCACTAGGTTTTGCGGATCGTCAGCAAGGCAAGTAACACATTGATCATATTTCTTTCATACCCAATTTTTATGCATTAGTTCCAATCCTCAAACATTGCATGATTAGGAAGTGTTTAACTTGTGGGTTTGGGAAGTAGATGATGGGGTAGAACCTATTGCCCTGTTTATATCAAACCCTTGGGAGTTGCTTCTACGTATGCTTATTTGCCATGCTATGCTCGTAGACGTGGTTTGGTTTGAGAAATCCATGACAGATGTGAGTTGTTAATTAATGGTTAACTTAAGGTGGCAACTTTAATACACATCTGGGTGGATTGCTTGTGGGCACCTGGAGAATCCAGTGTTGTCCTAGGATATCCCGGAGTACCCGTGTGATCATCCTAAGGTCCGCCACCCAGGCTCAAAGGGATCATAATATTATTCATGCTAGAAACTTCTGTGTGCAGCCAAAAGCTATTATGGGCTCTAGAATAGTTGAGTATGTTGCATGACCTCTTCTAGTGGTGGGCTAGCAGATGTAGAGGGAAAGTAGGTGTAACTGCCCACCCGAGGTTAGAGTTAATGTTTCTGAAAGACTGTGTCTCGGTCATCCGTTTCTCAAACACCACGTAGTGCGAGAAATCCAACGGAGGAGATCGAGTCTTGTGGGGAAAAGTGCGCAAACCTCTGCAGAGTGTACAAACTAATCATGGTTAGCCGTGTCCCCGGTTATGGACATCTTGAGTATTTGGTTCTTGGATTATCATACGGATCTCATCACTTTAAATTAATTTTGTTGGGTTGATAATTACTTTTAATTGGGATTGAGTTGGAGGAACCTACTCAATGATGTTTAAACTACCATGATAGTGAAATAAAATATATTCCTTTATTGTAGGGAAAAACTTGCTTTTCGCAAAACATATTAACCATACAGCCTCCACCAGCCACATATGCATGTAGTCATAGCATTTATCTGTTCATTACTCTACTGTGTTACATTGCCAGCATATTCCATGTGCTGACCCATTTTTGGGCTGCAACATATCATGTTGCAGACTTTCCAGACAAGGAGTAAGGTTCGCTAGGCCGCTGTCGTGCACTCAGCTATGCCGTTGGAGTTGATGGACTCACTTTATCTTCCAAGCCTTCCGCTGTTATCGTATTAGATGGCCTTAAGCCATATTTATTGTAATAAGTTCTCTCTTGAGACATTCGATGTAATAAGTGTGTGATTGCTACTCTGCTATTAATCCTTTGAGTACTATGTGTGTCAGCATTACCGATCCAGGGATGGCACTGAAGCACAGAGACTTGACCTGTAACACCCCGGATGTAACTTTCCATATTTGTAACTCCAACTCTTGCCATTTTCGGCTATGTGTTATGATATTCCCTTCGTGGTCGGGTTTTGTTTTTCGTTTTGTATTTTGTTCATGTCATGCATCTCATATCATGTCATCATGTGCATCTCATTTGCATACATGTTCGTCTCATACATCCGAGCATTTTCCCCGTTGTCCGTTTTGCAATCCGGCACTCAAACCTCCTCCGGCGCACCCCTCTTGTTTCGTTTCGTGAGCGGGTGCTGAACATTCTCGGAATGGACCGAGTCTTGTCAAGTGGCCTTGGTATACCACCGGTAGACCACCTGTCAACTTTCGTGCCATTTGGAGGTCGTTTGATGCTACAACGGTTAACCGGGTAACCGCAAAGTCCTTTTGTGTGTTGCAGCAAAACCCCCTTCCAAACAGCCGAAAACCCCTCTAAGTCATTTCCATGCTCTAGGTCGTTCGATCACGAATGTGTGGGCGAAACCGTGCTCAATTTGGAGTCTCCTAGCTCCCTCTACCTATAAAAACACCTCCCCCTCCGAAATATTCGCGGTGCAAACCCTAGTCCCCTTCCCCTCTCCGCGGCCGGACGCATCCACCGCCGCCGGACAAAACGCGCCGCCGCGCCCGGCCAATCATAGCGCACCACGTCGCGGGCCGTACCTCGCGCCGCCCGCGGCCCTGCGAGCCCGTGGCGGGCCCTCCCCGAGCCCGCGTCGCCTCCACCCCGCCGCCCGTCGCCCACTCCCGCGGGAGCCCAGCGCCGCACTCCGCCGCCTTCGCCGCCATCGTCGCCGGCGTCACCGCGCCGGCGAACTCGCCCGACCGCCGTCCGAGCCCGCGCCCCGCGCGCCCAGAGATCCCCCTCTCCGGCGAGGTCGACCCCGAGCTCCACCTCCCTCCGGCCGGCCGCGTCTCCCTCCTCTCCTCCGGCCTCCTCCCTCCGGCCGGCCGCGTCTCCCTCCTCTCCTCCGGCCTCCTCCGCTCCGGCCAGCAGCAGCCCCAGCACCGGCGAGCCGAGCTCGGCCTCGATCCGATCTGGATCTAGACGCAAGGTTGACTTTCTTCTCCCCCCCCCGAAATCTCAAGTCCTAGATTTTTTACAATATATGCCTCTGTTCATTGCATCGTAACTCTCTGCATATAGCTCCGTTTGGTGCACGTAATATATCTAAATGTTCGTCTCGAGATGCTCTTCATTTTGTTCCATTGCACCATGTTCATTTGAGTCCATCTTGATGCCCAAATCTCTGGTGCAAGAGTGCTAGTTGCTGTTATCTGCTGTTACTTATCAGAACTTAGTGATTTGTTATTTTTGTTGCATTTGATGTGTGCATCTTATGGGCATTAGCTCTGCATGTGTTTTGATGTATGCCATTCCATCTTTACAGAGGTGTATGCCATGTATTTTTGTGATCTCTGTGATGACTAGCACAAGCATGCAAACTAGGCTTCTGTGACTGGTGTTATTTTGTTGCTATGTATCCATCTGTCTACAGAGAGATACATGCTTATTTTGGTGATGTTCAGTAAGGATGTTCTGTAGATATTGTTGTATTTGATCCATCCGTGCTCTTGTTTGCAATTATGGAGTGCCATAGAATGACTCAATCTTGCTCTACTTTTGCTATAAAATATTTCTGGCAGATTGTTTACGTGATATTCAATTTTGCCAAGCTTGTTGTAGTTGATCCTTTCATGCTATGTACTTGATATTGCCATGCATAGCTTCATAAACATGCCATCTTGCTGTATGTATGCTTGTTTTGTCATGCGTTGCTTTGTGGTGAGTGCATCGATCTCACCAAGATGCCTTCATATTACTGTTTCTGCCATGCTCTGTTTTCTGCTAACCTGTTAACGAAACTTGCTATGTTTACATGGTTGCCATATTATCTTCTTGTCCTTTTTGGCTTATGGTCAGTAAGGGACTTTTGTTCTATGCATTTAGTAGATTAATGCCATGCCTTGTTTTGCCATGTTAAGTTCCTGTAGCATGTTGATTTCGTGCTCTGAACATTGCTACCTGATGCTGTTTCAGTCATCTCCAGTAATTTCACCAAGTCTGCGAACTTGATATCTTTTGCACTTTTGCCATGCTTGTTTGAACCTGTTATGTTGTGATCTAGCCGTAGCTCAGTGTTCATCTTTTGTCGAGCATCTCCTGTAGATTACTGCCATATGTTTTTTTGCTATGTTGGAGTGCTGTAGCTTAGTTACTTGTTGCGTTCTAAGTGCTATCTTGCTGTTAATCGCAGAATCGTGTCATTCTTGTTTTGCTTGCCATTTGCAAACCGTGCATCCGTTTTCGGTGATCTTTATATCGATTTCAACCGAAATCATCTCATCTTTCCAGTGGCATGCTTGGTTTTCCAAGTTACTGCCTTGTTCATCATTTTTCTTCCGGAGCACGCATATGCATCGCATACCATATCTCGCATATCATACATGTTTTGCATCATGTTGCTTGTGCATTTCTCGTGATTGATTGTGGTTCCATTGCTTGTGTTCTTGCTGTGGGTAGAGCTGGGAGACGAGTTCGTAAATGAGGAACCTGTTGAGTACGCTTACGAGGATCAAGCTTTCGACAACTCTGAGAACCTTGCAGGCAAGATGACCATACCCTCGAAATCACTTCTATATTTGCTTTGCTAGTTGTTCGTTCTATTGCCATGCTGCGCTACCTAACACTTGCTATATCATGCCTCCCATATTGCCATGTCAAGCCTCTAACCATCCTTTCCTAGCAAACCGTTGTTTGGCTAAGTTACCGCTTTTGCTCAGCCCTTCTTATAGCGTTGCTAGTTGCAGGTGAAGTTGAAGTTGGTTCCATGTTGGAACATGGATATTTTGGAATATCACAATATCTATTATTTAATTAATGCATCTATATATTTGGTAAAGGGTGGAAGGCTCGGCCTTATGCCTGGTGTTTTGTTCCACTCTTGCCGCCCTAGTTTCCGTCATACCTGTCGTGGAATTGTCACGGCAGATGTCCTTAATGTCAGGACTTAGTCGCGAGGCCAACGCATCTATGTGGTACCTTGAGAGGGGTTGAGCGGAATCGAGAGACGCAACACAAGACAAGGATTTAGACAGCTTCGGGCCCCGGGAAACATCATCCGGTAACAACCCTACATGCTATTTGAGGCTAGGTCTCATTATGATCACGGGAGAGTCGCCGGGAACCGGCTCTCGGTGTCTAGCCCTAGAGATCGTTTCTTGTTACTTGTCCCTCTTTGGGGAGCCCTGCCCCCTCCTTATATAAGTTGGAGGGGCGGGTTACATATGGAGTCCTCGTAGGACTAGGGCTAGTCTATCTTTTCTTACAAGTTGAATACAAGTCCGGGTCTTGCTTCCGCGTAAAGGAAATATTTGTCATCCCTTTCCTTTTAAGCCGGCCCACCATAACATGAGCCGGCCTTCTGGGCCTTGGGCCTAGTCTTCTATCTGACCCATCGTCGGGGCCATCCATGAGTCGTCTGGTTCATGAGCTGTCTGACCAATGAGCCGCCAGACCCATGAGTCGCTAGTCCTCCGCCGTGTCATCAGCGAAATGCCAAGTCCGGCCGGGTCATACCGCGGGGTATATCCCCGACATTAGCCCCCAGTTTAATTTGGATTTATCCATGTTAAACTGATCCTACAACATAAACACAAGAACAAATTTGACAGGTTGTGCTTCGGGTTAAATATTCTTGTAAACCGGCACCTGATCATCCTTGAGTCCTTGACATTTTCTCCTGGAATATCCGGGTCAATAGGCCAGCTTCATAACCCATTTGCTGATATTGGCTCTTGTAAATAAAGAATCCATTTGAATTGGCTTTCAATGCTCTGACTTGACAAAAATATTAGTCTCTGAAATATTCAACTAATATCCAGCTGGCTTGAAGATGTAAAACTTGCCGGTTTATGATTACCACCATTGTCGGGTTATAAAAGCTGATAATTCCGGGTCATGATTGTTGCCAACGCCGGTTCATGATTATTGATGACGCCGGTTTGTAGACACAGGGTCATAATGATTGGTGACGCCGGGTCAATCTGGTTTGCTCAAAACAAAGAATTTGAAAATATTTCTTCGATAATAATATAATACCTGTAGCCCCCAAGTCTTGAGTAGAACAAAGTGATGGCTTAATATTTGCTTCAATATAAATGCTGCCACTTTGAAGAAATCCATATTGTTCATCTCAGTCACTAGTAAAAACTGAATACTCCATATTATGTAGCCCCCAAGTGCCGAGTTGTCATGCTTGCAGCAACCTGGGACTTGTAATTGCCTTATGCTCATAGAAACTTCAATCAGCGTAGCCCCCAATGGCCGAGTCATTATGCAATAATGAGCAGGGACTTTGTAAATATGATCATGTAAACTTGACCAGCAACGTGTAGCCCCCAAGGGCCGGGTCGGTAAGATATTACCGAGCTGGGACTTTGTATATGATTCATTGATAATAATAGTATATGATGTAATCTCCACCATGGGGCTTGAACCCACGTCCACAAGGTTAAGAGCTTTGTACTCTACCAACTGAATAGTGGATCTTTCAATATAATGGATTAAGGCTTGTGTACCTTGAATTTTCGACAGGAGCAATTGGTAACCCCTAAGGGCCGGCTCATTTAGAATGTGATGAGTCGGGTCTTCAATAAGTTGAGCAAAAAATGACTTTGCATTAGCCCCCAAGTGCCATGGTGCATGCTGGCAGTGACAGGGGACTTGCATATTTGATGTAATATCAATTTGAATAATGTAGCCCCCAAGTGCCGGGTCGTAAGCCTGCAGCGACTCGGGACTATTCTTTCCATTGTAGAATAAATCATATCCATTGATAAAATAATAGCCATTGCGCCAAAGCGACTTTGAATACCTCATCTGCTGATAGGTCAATCCGGAGTTTAAATACCCGGCGGCTCTTGGCCGATGGCGATTTAATACGCCTCCATTGTAAGCCGGAATTTGTACAACCCGGCGGCTTATAGCCTTTGAGAAAATCAAGAATTGATACCCCTTTTGAGACACCAATTTCCATCTATGATGATGGGCTTGAATTTAATCATTTATGTAAGTCATAGCTCTATAAATCCTGCAAAGTTTAAACAACATATGCCCTGGAGACTTAACGCCAAAAACCAGGGCGGGTAACCACCCAAATGTAGTCTTATCCTGCACGCAAGTAGATCACAAGAACCCTTGGCGGTTTACCGCAGGGCGGGTCATAATATCTTACATATGACCACTGATGTGTAAAAAAGGAGTCACAGATAAGCCTGTTATGAATCATAACTTTGAAACATAACTATAATATCATACTTGTGATATTGAATTGCATTTGTCGGTTTATATGACCTGCACGATAAGGGTGACAACCCAATCTTTGATACGCGCATGATTCCAATGGCGCAATTCAAAACATACCGGCGGCTTAAAGTCCATAGCCAGGGCCAGTTTAAACATAATCATGTATAAACAATATCATACCTGTGATATTGAATAGTACTGCCGGCTTATGATACCTGTGCAGTAAGTGTGATAACCCAATCCTTAGAAGCCAATGCTTCCACATAGATGATAATTGTCATAAACCGGCGACTTATCATCGAAAATCAAGCCGGGTTTAAATAGAAACCACTCATATACACTTTAGATGTGTTCAAAAGAGCTTTCAAATAAAATCCCAAAAATTATTTGCAAAAAGAGACTTCAAAAATTTTGAGGCTTCTGATTCGAATACGATCATATAGCCCTCAGTGGCTTTGGCGTTGCCGATCAAGAGGGTACCGACAGCTATGTTCTCTTTGGTTCGAATACGACCTATGTTTGAACAGGAAGCCCCCAAATGACCTTGAGAGTTGTTTAACGATGCTGATTCGAATACGATCCACGTCGGTTCCCAAAGGGGGTTGAGTTATGGTTCAAATATGACCAAGAAACTCCCCAATGAGCTCGGTAGTGTGCCGATCAAAAGGGTATCGACAGCTATGTTCTCTTTGGTTCGAATACGACCTATGTTTGAACAGGAAGCCCCCTAGTGATCACGAGAATATTTAACGACTCTGATTCGAATACGATCAGGGTCACACCAAAAGGGTTAAGCTAAATTCGAATACGATCAGCTCCCAATGGTCATTAAAGCAAGGTACCTATGTTTGAGTTGTGCTTTGTAAACGACTCTCTTTGGTCCCTTAATTTTTCCTGAGAATTCGAACTTTGCGAGCGATAAATTCTTTTTGAACTGGAAATTAACCGGATATTGAGAGTTTCAAGCTTTGTGATAAACAAATTTACCTTGAACCGGATTTTGAACCGGATTTGAGAGCTTCAAAACTTTGTGGCAGATAAATTTCCCTTGAACCGGATTTTAAACCGGATATTTAAGAGCTTCAGTGCTTTGTGGGAGATGTCAAGTCTCTTGAGTCGGATCTAAACCGGAATCCTTCTTTTTAAGCCGGAAATTTTCTGACGGCCTTTAAACTTTTCACCAATATGGCGGTAGCCTCCGGGACCGGATTATTTTTCCCTCCAATGACCCGGAGTTCTTGAATGCATTGAAACCGACCAATGCCGCCGAGTCATATCATTGTAGCCCCCGAGTCTCAAGACGACTCGAGGAGTTGGCTTTGAGATTCTCTATATTGACCATAGCATAAGGTGTATATCCTTGGTGTTGATAGCGCGATGTGAATCCACAGAAGGTTGAAGTGACTGCGGCGGGTTATAAATGATCCCGTATGAGCCGTGTCAGCAACTCGGCCAATGGTTCCTTCCAACTGGATGTTTGAAGTTAACCAAACTGTAGTGGCGGCGACTTGTGCGCCTGCCCATTGAACTATCCAGTGCAGACGGCAGCTGATAATACATGATAATTCGCCTCCAATTTGTTGGAAGAAAACCGGGCTTCCCAAGCAGTGACTCGCTCATATTTAATAAACAGCTCATGCATACAGGTGCGGCCCAGTGTGTTTATATAGACCAACCCGCGAGAGACGGATGGTAAAGACGACCGTTGCATCAGAGGCGGCACAGACAGATGAGCCGGCCGTGGTGTTGTAAGCCAGTCCGGACGGGCGAATCGACCGCCGGCGCGGTAAGCCGCGCGGATGGGCGAGTCAACCACGTTGTGTTGATGTAGTGAACAATTGTCCTGTATCAAAAACCTCGCAAGCCAGAGTAATTGCTCTGTTTAAAGAAAACAATATGTAATATATAAAAATTTACTGGATTGATTTCACCTGATATGTCAGGACAGAAATTATCCACCGCGGAGTTGATGATCATCACGGTGAAGCTGAAACCAATCACGGCCGAGTCGGCCGCGGGAGCAGACAGATGAGCCGGCCGCGGCGTTGTAAGTCGGTGCGGTCGGGCGAGCCAATCGCAGGAGCGGTAAGCGACGCGGACGCCGAGTCGGCCGCGGGGGCGGACGGGTAAGTTGTTCGTCACATTGTAAGCCGGTCGCAGACGTGTGAGTTGTCCTCCTTGTTGTAAGACGGCGTGGTCGCAAGAGACGGCCACGGCGTTGTAAGCCGGCGCGGTTGCGAGAGACGGCCACGACGCTGTAAGCCGGTGCGGGAGCCCGTTGAGTAACGACAAGCACCCGTGCCCAAAGATGTTGGCGTGCCTCCATCTCCGCGGTATAACATCACTTTTTGTCATAAATAATTGCCCTGCATAAACAATATTGCAGACCAAGGCAAAGATAAACTTGTTCTTTGACAAAAACAACCTGTGCTAATAAATCAAACTTGGATGGATATCACCTGATCTGTTTGGACGACGGATGATCCGTTTATCGCGACAGAGGTGGCTCAGGCAGACCAGCAACTCAATATAGTTCCGGCGGCTCAGGCAGACCGGCGACTTAACTTAACCCCGGCAGCTCAAAACGGCAAGGGCGGCTCAACACGGTTCCGGCGGGTTGATGTAAATTAAGCTGCACGGACGGCGACTTGCGCACACCTGTTCCATCAGTAAGCGGGCGCAAACGCCGGTGCGTGATGGTGCTGATGTACACTTCATAGGCACAACATGACACCACTTTTGCTGCACATAAAAATATACAGACCAAAGTAATTGTTCTTTGATGAAAATAATATGTTTAATAAAATAAACTTAGATGGATATCACCTGATGTTTCGTCGGGCGAACGTGAACTCGGGCTGCTGGATGTCAGACAAAAAAGATAGCTCGTATATGTCTGATCTGATGTTCCACTAGCACTCAGTAGTCTTGATCCATACGTGGATTAGTAGTGCCAGCGCTGTTTTGGGAACGAGCTAGCACATCTTCACGTGGACTTTTCCCTTTGATTGATTATTCATGTGGGGTCATGGTAGCAAGTACTTGTACTCCACGGATGAATTGTTTATTAGTAGTGAATTGGCATCACTGATTTGCCTTGTAGTAGCGCACTGCTCCTGGGCTGCGGCAGCACCCGCGGGTCGATGATGGTGGCAGACCGCTCGGCGCGGGGTCGACGGAGGCAGAGGTGACCCAGCGCAGCGGCGGCTGAAAGTACAGCGGCGGCGACAGCAGGGCCCAGGGCGGCTTGCAAGCGGAGGTGGCTGCTCAAGGCCGCAACGGCGGGAGGCGCGGCAGTGGCAGGTTGTTGCGGCAAAGTGGAGCGAGGCCCTTGGCGGCTCAAGGCGGCAGTTGCTGCAGAAGTAACCCGCCCGAGCAAAGCACGGGAGGACCGCAGTGGGGGCGGCTCAGAACAAGGCCGAGTAGCGGTGGCTCGTGGCAGCGCCGATGAAGGTCAAGTAGTGGTGGCCGGCTCATGGTGCTGCTGCGGACTGCTCGCCGACAGCGGCAGGTGGCGATTTGACGATGGCGGCTTGACGACGCCGGGCAGATTGTATGTGTGTTGAGGCAGCTCAAACAAGGAGAGGCAGAAAAAACCGGCGGCAGCTCGGCCACAGCACAAGAGGTGGAGGTGGATGTTGAATCCATGTCTTCCCATCGTTGACTCCTCCTTTGAACAGCCATGCATGTAGCCTTTCCATACGTTGATTCCATTTGGGACTTGAATTTCTCAAGAGAAGTAGTACCCAGGGATGCGTTTTATTCTAGCATCTACTGCTTCCGATTAGTAGTGGCAACGTCAGATCAGAAAGAAAAAATAACAGCCAAACTGGGATAAAAAATCCAACGCTTCCGCTGACTCCTGATTGACGATTGATGTGACGTTTTCTGCCGCTGTCGCTGTTTGCTTTTCGGTCCGGGCAGGTACGCCAATATCTCAGGCGATATTGCTTGTACGCGGGCTCTTCGGCTGTACACGTGGTTCCTTGTCAGATCCGACCTGATTTGGGTGTCCGGCTCAGGGCGAGGCGGCCGTCGCGGAGTCGTCCGTCTCCGCGTCCATCCCTGGGTCCTTCTCCAAATCATAACTAGCTTGACCGAACCGTCCCAATCGTACTTGATTTTTGATTTTACGTTCGACTGCTTGCGTGTGGATCCGATCAGCAGCGTGGCTTCGATTGATGGCCCCGGACTTGTAGTGCCATAGCAAAAAATCCTTGTCCATCAACCTGTGACCCGATGAATCACCCAAGGCCGACGCCATAAAAAATCTGTCTCGGACTCGGTGGATCACCACAGCGCGTGAGGCGGCTGACGGCATGTAACCGTAATATCATCTCAATCTCATGCCCGCCATCGTAGAACACTCCATCAATCCTGACCGGTGAATGAATCGTTGATGTGAATTTTTTCCACGCCGGCTTTTATTGAGCCGGAAAATTGCGAACTTCTCGAACTATAGATGAGATCCCTCCAAGACCTCAACACCACCGTGCGCAGGCCCCACGGTGGGCGCCAACTGTCGTGGAATTGTCACGGCAGATGTCCTTAGTGTCAGGACTTAGTCGCGAGGCCAACGCATCTATGTGGTAGCTTGAGAGGGGTTGAGCGGAATCGAGAGACGCAACACAAGACAAGGATTTAGACAGCTTCGGGCCCCGGGAAACATCATCCGGTAACAACCCTACATGCTGTTTGAGGCTAGGTCTCATTATGATCACGGGAGAGTCGCCGGGAACCGGCTCTCGGTGTCTAGCCCTAGAGATTGTTTCTTGTTACTTGTCCCTCTTTGGGGTGCCCTGCCCCTCCTTATATAAGTTAGAGGGGCGGGTTACATGTGGAGTCCTAGTAGGACTAGGACTAGTCTATCTTTTCTTACAAGTTGAATACAAGTCCGGGTCTTGCTTCCGCGTAAAGGAAATATTCGTCATCCCTTTCCTTTTAAGCCGACCCACCATAGCATGAGTCGGCCTTCTGGGCCTTGGGCCTAGGCGTCTATCTGACCCGTCGTCGGGGCCATCCATGAGTCGTCTGGTTCATGAGCTGTCTGACCAATGAGCCGCCAGACCCATGAGTCGCTAGTCCTCCGCCGGGTCATCAGCGAAATGCCAAGTCCGGCCGGGTCATACTTCCGGCCGGGTCATACCGCGGGGTATATCCCCGACAATACCGGTATTATGTTCCTTGAGTTTTTCGTTCCTTACGCGGTTGGGTGATTTATGGGACCCCCTTGACAGTTCGCCTTGAATAAAACTCCTCCAGCAAGGCCCAACCTTGGTTTTACCATTTGCCACCTAAGCCTTTTTCCCCCGGGTTTTCGCGAGCCCGAGGGTCATCTTTATTTAAACCCCCGGACCAGTGCTCCTTCGAGTGCTGGCCCAAACTGGGCGATGTCCGGCGCCCCCTGGGCAACCAGGGTCTATGCCAACCCGACGTCTTGCCCATCCGGTGTGCCCTGAGAACGAGATATGTGCAGCTCCTATCGGGATTTGTCGGCACATTCGGGTGGCTTTGCTGGTCTTGTTTTACCATTGTCGAAATGTCTTGTAAACCGGGATTCCGAGACTGATCGGGTCTTCCTGGGAGAAGGTTTATCCTTCGTTTACCGTGAGAGCTTATGATGGGCTAAGTTGGGACACCCCTGCAGGGTATTATCTTTCGAAAGCCGTGCCCGCGGTTATGAGGCAGATGGGAATTTGTTAATGTACGGTTGTAGAGAACTTGTCACTTGACTTAATGAAAATACATCAACCGTGTGTGTACTCGTGATGGTCTCTTCTCGGCGGAGTCCGGGAAGTGAACACGGTTTGTGTTATGCATGAACGTAAGTAGTTTCAGGATCACTTCTTGATCATTTCTAGCTTCGCGACCGTTGCGTTGCTTATCTTCTCGCTCTCTTTTGCGCATGTTAGCCACCATATATGCTTAGTGCTTGCCGCAGCTCCACCTCATTAGTCTTGATCTCACGGGTGTGAGATTGCTGAGTCCTCGTGACTCACAGACTCTACCAAAACAGTTGCAGGTGTCGACGATGCTAGTGCAGATGGCGCAATCGACCTCAAGTGGGAGTTCGACGAGGAACGTGGTCGTTACTATGTTTCTTTTCCTGATGATCAGTAGTGGAGCACACTTGGGACAATCGGGGATCTAGCATTTGGAGTTATCTTATTTTCATTTGGATTTGACCGTAGCTGGTCTATGTGTGGATTTTGGATGATGTATGAATTATATTTATGTATTGTGTGAAGTGGCGATTGTAAGCCAACTCTCGTTATCCCATTCTTGTTCATTACATGGGATTGTGTGAAGATGACCCTTCTTGCGACAAAACCACAATGCGGTTATGCCTCTAAGTCGTGCCTCGACACGTGGGAGATATAGCCGCATCGTGGGCGTTACATGACCGTCTGAGGTCGGGTCGCTACAAGATGGTATCAGAGCACACGCTGAATGTAGGACATGACCACTAAGAAAAACCATAGGCCACTCTTCTCTACTCATTTCTGACTCCTCTCCATTTTCTACTCTTTAGGATGGCGGACTCGAGGAACAAGTTTGCACAATCGGATGAAGACACACCTTTTGGACGACACTTGAAGGAAGTTACTAGGTACCTGAACATTGGAATACCAAGCTTCACCGGGACCTACACCGCCACTTTACCAGAAGAGCTGGATGATTCGATTTCAAGTCCCAGGAAAGACATTCACACCAGTCACTAAGCCCAAAGAGTTTTCCTTTGATGCACCAACCTGGAGTCTAGGCAAGAGTATGGCAGCCCACATTGCTATAGGACGTATTGGAGAAGTCTACAAACAGGAGTTGAAGGACACTATCTACCAGATATGTGGGCGCCGAGATGAGCAATGGGAGATGATCGGTACCAGGAAGGACATGTCTATTGCAGCTTTCATCCAGGAGTTAAACCAGCACATTCGACGCCATGAGAATAAGATGTGCGCCAACATGATAGATTTGAAGAAGGCGATGACCAGGAACATGGAGCTAGAAGAGGAACTCAAGTCTACGCGCGACGGATATGAGGAGGAAATCGCGATACTATTGGAGAAGAATGAAGACCTGATAAAGAAGATCAGTGCGTTCATGGGAGACCCTGCACCAAGAAGAGATGACGACGCACCCAAGGAGATACATTCTGAAGACTACATCATCATGGACGACACCGACTCCGACCCCAACAGCAGTGATGATGACTATGAAGACGAAGCTGGAGCGGATATCATGGAGTCTTCTACCGATCAAAATTTCTAGTAGACCACCATATGATCAAGTAGTATTTCCCCCATGTATATAGTATAGTCTGAGCACTGTATGATAGTTAGACCGATTGTATGCCCTTGCTTGATTGATTGAGTGATATGATATGATTGTGTTTGTCTCATGTGCATATGGGTAGTGTTTTCTCACTAGACCTCATTCTATTCTAATCTCTTCCCTCTAAACCCATCAGATGCCTCCGAGACGTGATACCGGATTTGTCTTAACCACCGGAGCTCACTCAGTTGATCCAACAGCAGAATGCCTTGATGCAGTTATTAGTTCAGAACCAAGGCAACAACAACAACAACAACACAACAACAACCCACCGCCACCACCTCCAGTTGACAACTTAGCCCGTTTTCTGAGGTTGCAGCCACCGATGTTTTCCAGTAGCACCAAGCCAATAGTTGCGGATGACTGGCTGCGCAGGATTGGAAGGGAGTTGACCACCGCAGGTTGCACAGATGCTGAGAAGGTGTGTTTTGCCGCACACCAATTGGATGGACCAGCAGCCTCATGGTGGGAGAATTAAACAGCCACTTTCCTATAGCCAATGTCACTTGGGAGTCAGTTTCAGCAAGCATTCCGCACAGCCCATGTCTCAACTGGAGCTATGAGCATGAAGAAGCGTGAGTTTCGCAACTTACGCCAAGGGAACCGTACTGTGGGGCAGTACGCGGATGAGTTTAGCAAGTTATCCCGCTATGCCCCCGATGATGTGGCCACTGATGCCGCGAAGCAGGAGAAGTTTATGGAACGGCTGAATGATGAGATGAGTATGCAGTTAATGGTGGAAAAATTTAACAACCACCAGGAGTTGGTAGATAAAGCTCTCATGATCAAAGGGAAGCAGCAGCAGATAGAGAGCCGCAAGAGGAAATATGGACAATGGAAGTACAATTCAGGAGCTCAGCAGAAGCCTCGCTTTACCCCGAACCCGGGAGAGCTTACCCATAACCATGGAGGCCACACTCACAATGGAGGAAGTTCTCATAATCAAAATGGCCCAAAGAATGGGAATGGAGCAAGTAGCAATCAGAACTGCTCCAATCCAGCCACACCCGCCAAGAGGGACCTAGGTCACATTACTTGTTTCAAGTGCGGGAAGACTGGACACTATGCCACTGAGTGCCCTGAAGCGATTAGAATAGAAGCCCAATCCATTTAACAAAGGACAAGTGAACCACGTGAACGTGGAGGAGGTTGGAGAGCAACCAGATGCAGTTATTGGTAAGTTTTGAGTTAAGTCGTTTACTGCAATCGTTCTTTTTGATACTAGTGCATCACATTCATACATATCAAGGGGATTTGTGGATAAGTATATGTTGCCCACTAAAGTTCTTAGGACACCTATGCTAGTAACCTCACCCGGAGTTGAGTATATGGCAAGCAGTGGATGTTTTCAGATGCCATTAACCATAGGTAGTCATGTTTTCCCTCTGACTTGATAATTCTGGAGTCGCAAGGATTGGATGTGATACTAGGAATGGATTGGCTGTCGATGTATGGAGGAAACATCAATTGCGGCAGTAAGTCAATTCTGCTTACCACCCCGGAGGGAAAAAGGATCAAGTATGTATCCAGGCATGCGCCAAGGAGAACCCAAGTAAATTCTCTCACGGGAGTTGTTCAGGAGGAAGTGCCTGTTGTGAAGGATTACCTAGATGTATTTCCAGAGGAGTTACCAGGCATGCCACCAGATCGAGACATCGAGTTTTTGATAGAGCTGTTGCCAGGCACCGGGCCTATATCAAAGAGACCATACCGGATACCCGCGAATGGTCTGGAGGAGATCAAGAAACAGATTAAGGAGTTATTTGAGAAAGGTTACATCCAACGGAGTTCATCACCATGGGGATCCCTAGTACTCTTAGTTGAGAAGAAGGATGGATCATTGAGAATGGTTGTTGATTATCGTGTGTTGAATGAAGTGACGATCAAGAACAAGTACCTACTGCCGGTGATCAATGATTTGTTTGACCAGCTGCAAGGAGCTAAAGTGTTCTCGAAGATCGACCTGCGATCAGGATATCACCAGCTGAAGATTCGAGAAAAGGATATACCTAAGACAGCTTTCACCACAAGGTACGGGCTATATGAGTATACAGTTATGTCATTCGGATTGACTAATGCCCCTGCCTATTTCATGAGTATGATGAACAAGGTGTTCATGGAGTTCTTGGATAAGTTTGTTCTGGTGTTCATTGATGATATCTTGGTATACTCAAAGAATGAAGAGGAACACAAGGAGCATTTGCGTTTAGTTCTCGAAAAACTCAGAGAACATCAGTTGTATGCGAAGTTCAGCAAATGTGAGTTTTGGTTGGAGGAAGTTGGATTTCTTGGACATGTTATATTAGGAGAGGGTATATCAGTGGATCGTACCAAGGTTCAGTCTATCACGGAGTGGTTGGCACCCAC
Organism: Triticum aestivum; assembly: GCF_018294505.1. Taxonomy (NCBI): domain Eukaryota; kingdom Viridiplantae; phylum Streptophyta; class Magnoliopsida; order Poales; family Poaceae; genus Triticum; species Triticum aestivum. The sequence continues at coordinate 245,957,216 of NC_057796.1, read as the reverse complement.
TTCAGTTGGAGAGATCCGTAGTTTTCTTGGACTTGCGGGATATTATCGGAGATTTATTGAGAATTTCTCTAAAATTGCGAAGCCCATGAGGGAGTTGTTGAAGAAGGACACTAAGTTGAAATGGACAGAAGAATGTGAGGCTAGTTTCCAGGAGTTGAAGAAACGTCTGACTACAGCCCCAATGCTGATTCTGCCGGATATACACAAGGATTTCCAACACTAGTAGGAAAAGGGGCTTTTACCCCGGTTCATAAGGGCCTTTAGTCCCGGTTCTGGAACCGGGACTAAAGGGTCGTTACTAATGCCCTAGCCCTTTAGTCCCGGTTCTTACACGAACCGAGACTAAAGGCCGTCCACGTGGCCGGTGCAGGGAGCCCAGGCAGGAGGGCCTTTTGTCCCGGTTGGTGTCACCAACCGGGACCAATAGGCATCGAGCGTCAGCACCTGGCAGCAGCTGAGGTTTTTGTTTTTTTGAAAGGAGGTGGTTTAGGGGTTTTGGGGGGTTAATTTAGGTGTTTCATATATTGTGTTAGCTAGCTAATTAATAGAGAGAAGTGTCCTCTCTTATCTCCGTGCTTGGTCGACGCTACGTACTATATACGTATGGAGAGGAGTAGACACACTAGCTAGTAATCAAATGAAGGAAACAGAAGATCGTCATGAACATATGCATACAGAGAGAAGTGATATCGACCACCTCTCCTTCTCCGAGATATTGACAATAATTATCTCTTACAATACAATCTCCTAATTAAATTGTAGGAACACAGGGTCCACATAGTATTCTCCGTTTTCATCGATCACGTGGTCAAGGAAGAATGCCGCCAATTCCTCTTGAATTCCTCGCATACGATCTGGTGCTAGGAGTTCATCCCGCTTCCGAAACATCTAATTTGAAGAAGGGGGTCAATACATATATATATGAATAAATGAAACTCAACACAAATGATGGTAATAAAATAAAATTGTGAATATTATTGCTTACGCACTTCATATTGTTCTTCAGTGTAGCCCCGCTCACAGGTCGTGTGGCGGATGGACTCGCAAATGTAGTATCCACAGTAATTATTCCCGGGTTCCTGCCACAACCACTTTACAAGAAATAGAGGTCAATCAAACTGATAAGCAAGCATGCTAAATGGTATTGATGAAACCAGCGTTTGAATCACTAGGAGATGCGCGGAACATGCTACTATGGTACTTACTTTCGGGTGTCTAAATTGCAGCTTCTTCGGGAGTCCCGGAGCTTTTGAGGTGAATTCTCTCCAAACCCTGCCAGACAAAGAAAACAATTACTTGATATCAGGAAATGAACAAAGTTGCTGATATGGTGGATAATGATCGATTTAACTTACTTCTGGAGCATTTGAGTCATGTTCGCATAGTCCTGGGGATCTTTTCGTCTCGAGTCTAAGACGGTTACTACTCCCGGCTCAAGCTTAATCTCTAGGAGAATATAGTGGAAGCTGCGCATGCATGCATAAGTCATCAATTACATTACCATAACCTGGACTAATAAGGGAAACCGAATATGCACAAGACAGTAACACTCACTTGAAGTTGTAAGGAAAGAGTATTATATCTTTGTTTTGATTTAATACCAACGATTGTAGCAAGTTGGCCTCGGCTTCTTTGGGATTTTTTTCAACCGTATATGCATCTATGAGATTTGTGTTAATGAACCCAATATCACCGATTTGTCTTTTCTTCAATTCGGCGATCTTCAATCTGCATAATATAGTGAGGATAAGTATAAATACATGCAATGAAAGAGCTGACCTATATAGAGAGACTTAATGACAGAAGTAGTACTACTTACAGACAGTAGCAAGTGATCGTTGTTTTATCGAGGGACTTTTGATTGTAAAACTGGAAGAAATCCTCAAATGGAACATTCAGCAGTTCAATTCCAACGAGGTCATGCTCCGGTTTAACTCTCAGCGTCAAAGTACTCATCCCATCAGACTCTCTGCAGGTTTTCATGTACCAATCATGTAGTCTTCGCATCATCGTGCTTAGAGATCTGACATCTTTGACGAGAGGCTTCCCGTAATGGTATTTGTGTTCGTCCACCTCCATGATTTCATAATGTACATCGTCGGGCAGGTAATCTCCAAGATTGCTATAACCGGGCACCATACCCGGATCATTAGCGACGATGTCTTTTGACACCTTGAGCGGGGGGCACGATTGGTTCGCTTGTTCGCCGAGCTGGGCAATTTTTTTCCCAGCTCGTCGTTCTTTCATCCTTTTATCACTGACAGTACTTCCCGACCGCTCCGCTTCGGCATATGCCTTTGCAAGAACGCGCTCATAGTTGCCTCTCGGCGGAGACTTTGGTGGTTTTGTCAGGGCAGCCAGAGTGCGCTTTGCTTTCACCGGATCTACCTTCTCCTCCGGAGGTGGATGTTTCTTTGCTTTCACCCCTTCAAAGAAGTTCTTCACTTCGGCTCGCACGATCTTCGCGTTCTCCTCCTCGGTCCTCTCATATGGTAACTTCTCTGGAGTCTTCAGAGAAGGACCGAATCTGTATTGCCTCCCGCCTCTGGCAGCTGTACTGCTAGACGCCGGCAGAGCAGACGGAGCGGCTGCGGCTGTCTTCTTTCCTTGCTTACGAGGCGGAGGAGAAGGACTACGACGCGCCGGAGCAGCCGCAGCGGCGGCGGGTCTCTTCCGCCCTTGCTGACGAGGCGGAGAAGGAGGAGGCTGGCTGCTCTGGCGCGCCGGCGCTGGCGGAGAAGGAGGCGGAGTGCCGCCACGCGCCGGAGAAGGAGGCTGAGTGCCCTGATCACTCGCCGGAGGAGGAGGCGGAGGAGGAGGCGGAGTGCCCTTACTCGCCGGAGCCGTCCAGTTCGGAAGCTTGATGAGCTCCTTCCGCCATAGGCATGGAGTCTTCAGAGCTAAACCCAGCCGAGTCTCCCCTTCACCGGTAGGGTGGTCAAGCTGGAGGTCCTCAAATCCCTCCGTTATTTCATCCACCATCACCCTAGCATATCCTTCTGGAATCGGCCGGCAGTGGTAGGTTGCGCCGGGTTCAGTAGGTAAAACAGAGCCAACAGCCGCCTTGACTTTCAAGTTCTGCCATTCCGCCATAAGGTGGCAATGTTGAGACTCCGTGATAGCATCCACGGGGTAGCTAGCAGGAGCCGCATGCTCCAGCTGAGGCAGCTCGGTGGAAGCCACGCTGCTTCTCCGCTGAGATGGCGGTGTAGCTTGGGGGCAGTTTCGGCATCTCGATTGCCGTCTCGTTCCTCTAGCGCTTGAACCCTTTCGTGCAGCTTCTGAATTTGGATCTGCTCCACTTTTTTCCTCCTCTCCTGGGTTTTGTAACCGCCCGCGTCCGGAAAACCAGCCTTCCACGGAACGGAGCCTGGCGTGCCTCGTGTCCGTCCAGGGTGCTCAGGATTCCCGAGGGCCATTGTGAGCTCGTCGTTCTCTCTGTCTGGAACGAACGTCCCTTGCTGCGCTGCATCGATATAGTGCTTAAGCTTCTTGACGGGTATTGCAAGTTGCTCGTCCGTCCAACGACACCTCCCTGATACAGGGTCCAAGGTTCCGCCAGCCCCGAAGAACCAAGTCCGGCAACGGTCTGGCCAGTTCATTGTCTCTGGTTCGATCCCTTTATCAAGCAGATCCCTCTCAGACTTGGCCCACTTAGGCCGGGCTTTGAGGTAGCCACCTGACCCCGTGCGATGGTGAAGCTTCTTCTTCGCAGCATTCTTCTTGTTTGTCGCTGACATCTTCTTACTCTTTTCCGATGTCTTGTGGGCCACAAATGCGGGCCAGTGATCTCTGATCTTCTCATACCGGCCGATGAATTCTGGTGTCTCTTCTTTGTCGACAAACGTTTTCAGCTCATTCTTCCACCTCCTGAATAGGTCTGCCATCTTCTTAAGAGCATGAGACTTGATTAATTGCTCTATAACTGGCTTCTCCGGATCCTCCTCTGGCGGTAGGGTGAAATTTGCCTTCAGCTCAGTCCAAAGATCATCTTTCTACATATCATTGACATAAGACACCTCAGGGTCTTCCTTCTTAGGCTTATACCATTGGTGGATGCTGATCGGGATCTTGTCCCTAACTAGAACCCCGCACTGAGCAGCAAAAGCATCCTTTGTCCGGAGGGGTTCAATCGGTTGGCCGTCGCGCGCGATTGCTGTGATCTCAAACCTTTCATCCGAGCGCAACTTTCTCTTCGGGCCTCGTCTCTTTACCGCAGTTGTGCTCGATCCGGAGGGCTAGAAAAAAGAAGAAAGACGAGTGTTAATTAATATGTGTACATACCAAAACAATGAATGCATCAATTAGCTAGTCAGCACAGGCTTAACTAATATATTTACCTGGCCGGACTCTGTTCGGTCACCGGAGCCGTCACCACGGGCTCCTTCTTGCACCAGCATTGGGTCACCGGCTCATATCATGTTTCCTCCTCCACTCTTCGATCACCGTAGCCTGCTTCTTCACCCTGTTCTTCCAGACCATCATTGTCGTTAAGATACGACAAGATATCACCTCCGGCTAAGATTATGTCCCCCAACACCTCTTCTGCTTGCTCATCTCGTCCGTGCTCCATTGTTTCTGCAAATATTACAACATGGCAATTATTACACAAACATGACAGCAGGTGGATATATTAGTGCAAACGTAGACCTAGCTTATTCCGGGTTTGGGGTGGCCTAGGCAACGCTTCAAGGGTAGGGGCGCGGCGGGAGGGGGTAGGAGACCGACATCGTTTTTTTCTAGGGTTTGGGTGTCCTCGAGAGTTTTGGTCGAGCGAGAGGGCCGGGGGGTGCTCCCGTGGTATAAGTTATCACGGTCGAGAGGGGGTATACATATCGACCGTCCATCATGTCGAAGTTATCTGGGAGGGAGTTATATATATCGACAACGACGACATACATACACGGGAAAATAATGTTATCGGGGAGGGGGTATATCGACCCCCCCCCACGTGTTGAAGTTATCGGGAGGGGGTTTTATATCGACAACGACGACATACATACACGGGAAAATAATGTTATCGAGGAGGGGGTATATCGACCCCCCCTCGTGTTGAAGTTATCCCCCCTCGTGTTGAAGTTATCGGGAGGGGGTAATATCGACAACGACAACATACATACACGGGAAAATAATGTTATCGGGGAGGGGTATATCGACCCCCCCACGTGTTGAAGTTATCAGGAGGGGGTTATATCGACAACGACGACATATATACACGGGAAAATAATGTTATCGGGGAGGGGGTATATCGACCCCCCCTCGTGTTGAAGTTATCGGGAGGGGTATATATCGACGACGATAGACCCGATAAAACATAAGAAAACGAAGAAGAAATAAAAAGAGGAGAAGAAGAAAGGAATAGAGGAGAGGATTGAAGAAAAAAAAGAAGAAAAAAAAGAGGAGAAGAAGAAAGAATAGAGGAGAAGAAGAAAAAATAGAATATTCTATTTTTCTTCTTCTCCTCTATTCCTTTCTTCTTCTCCTCTATTCCTTTCTTCTTCTCCTCTTCTTTTTCTTCTTTTTTCGTCTTCTTATTTATTTCTCCTCTTCTTCCTCTCCTCTTCTTCTTTCTTTCCTCTTCTTATTTTCTTCTTTCCTATCCTTCTTTTTCTTCTTCTTCCCTTCCTAGCTAGATATATAAAACTTTTCTAAAATTGTAACTTTTGCATATATAAAACTTTTCCATGTGGATCATCATTTCTCATTAATTTCGAATATATATCCATTGTCATATATAAAAACTTTCTATATATGAACAAAAAACTTTCTATGAACAAAAAACATTTTTGACATATGTATTCATACATTTTGAACATCTACATACATACAATTTTTTTATTCACATATACATTATAGCCACATACACATATACATCACATATGAACAAAAAAATTAAACTAATAAAAAAAACATATAGCCACATACGTACACATATACATTATATATATATATATGATCAAAAAACAATTAACTAATAAAAAAACAGAGCCGGGGCGGCGGCTCTCACACCGGGGGCGGCTAGGGTGATGGCGACGGCAGGGGCGGCGAGGGCGCCGGAGCGCGGGGGCGGGACGAGGCGGGGGCGGCGAGGGCGCCGGCGAGCACGCGCGGGCCGGGCAGGGGGGCTCGGGGCGCCGAGGCGGCGCGCGCGAGCAGGGGAGCACGAGGCGGGGCGGCGCGTTGGGGCAGGGCGACGACGACGAGCACCGGGCGGCGACCCGTCGAGGCAAGGGCGCGGGGCGACGGCGACGAGGAGCGGGCGGCGACGGCGAGCATGGGCAGCCTGGCGGCGTCGGGGGCAACTGGCGAGGTATCTGAAAATTTCCCAAGTGTTGCATTATATAGGCACACCTTTGGTCCCGGTTGGTGGCACCAACCGGGACCAATGCCACCCTTTAGTCCCGGTTGGTGCCACCAACCGGGACCAAAGGTCCCTTTTCAGCAGCCCAAAGGGCGGGAAGCGGCGGCCTTTGGTCCCGGTTGGTGGCACCAACCGGGACTAAAGGGGGGGCATTGGTCCCGGTTGGTGCCACCAACCGGGACCAAAGGCCTTGCGCTGCCCGCGGCCAAAAGTTTAGTCCCACCTCGCTAGTTGAGAGGGGCTCGGAGTGGTTTATAAGCCCCACTGCGGCTGCCCTCTCGAGCTCCTCTCAAATGCAGGCTTACGGGCCTAATGTCATACTGTGCTGTCTGTGGGCCTATTGGGCCTTCTGCGGGCCTGAATCCTGGCCCAGGTTGGGTTTCTAGTCGTATTCAGGCCGTGGTGGCCCAATAGGTGGCAGTTTTTTAAAAAAAAATCCAGTTTTTTGGTTCTGTTTTTTGCATTATTTATTTTCTTTTGTTTTTTGCTTTATTTTTTAATTCTTTTTGCTTTTAGGTCAGCAAAATTATAAACTGTCTGTTAGTGCCATTAGTTTTAGAATAAATATAAACTTTCTATTAGGGCCATTAGTTCTTTATGAAAATTCTTTTTGCTGTATTTAGTTTTTTTTGTTTTCTTTTTTGCTATATTTATTTTGTTTTGTTTCTACTTACAACAAAAAACTTATTTATTTTATTTTATTTTGTTTCTAATTACTTATTTATTTTACTTTATGATAATTCTTTCTGCTATTAAAGTTTCTATCAAAAAAAGTTCTTTATGAAAATTCTTTTTGCTTTTAATGATTAAAAATAAAAAAGAGGCGCAATGCGCGTTGATTTGCTTCAAGCCTTTCAGAATAGTGTAGACTGCACTACACATAGCTCGATGCAGTCTACCTTATTCCTCAAGGCTTGAAGCTAAGGAACGTGAGCATTGCGCCTCTTCTTCATCGTCTCTGCACTCAGGGCTTATAAACCGCTCCTAGTGCCTCTCAGCTAGCGAGGTGGGACTAAAAAACTGCTTAGCTAGTAAGAAACTCTAGTACCGGTTCGTGCCACGAACAGGTACTAAAGGTGCTCATGGGGCCACAGCCTCATTAGTACCGGTTCGTGGCACCAACAGGGACCAAAGGGTGGAATTGGTCCCGGTTCGTGCCACCAACCGGGACCAATTGCCTTGCACAGCGGCGTGGTGGTGAGTTTAGTCCCACCTCGCTAGCTAAGAGAGAGCCGCACCTGTTTATAAGGTGCGGTGCACCTGAGCTGTCGAGCTCCTCTCTAAAGCAGGCTTACGGGCCTAACCTCTCTATACATGCCTGTGGGCCTACTGGGCCTTCTGCGGGCCTGAATCCTGGCCCATGGATGGGTTTCTAATCGTATTCAGGCCGTGGTGGCCCAGTAGGTGGCATAATTTTTAATTTTTGGCCTATTATTTTTCATGCATTTACTAATTATTTTGAGCTATAAGACCCTAAAATTGAAAAGCATTTCAATTGAACTCTGAAAAGGTTGAAAGTTGGCATGGTATCATCATTTCATCCACATAGCATGTGCAAGAAAGTTGAGAGGGTTACGGAAAAAACTAGATGCACTTCTTGTACAAAACGGCAATGGTATCATACTCGTCTATTACAAAGTTGGCATGGTATCATCATAATAGTTGCGGGAGAAAGTCTTCACTTTTTCTTCGCTTGTGTCATTTGCTTATTGCGCCGTAACCATGGATAATCTTCATTGTTTATCAGGATGCTTGGGTCAGCCTTGACTTTGAAGGGAGGAATTTCATGAAACTTTTCATAATCTTCAGACATGTCTGTCTTGTCCTCCACTCCCACAATGTCCCTTTTTCCTGAAAGAACTATGTGCCGCTTTGGCTCATCGTATGATGTATTCGATTCCTTATCTTTTCTTTTCCTCGGTCTGGTAGACATGTCCTTCACATAGATAACCTGTGCCACATCATTGGCTAGGACGAACGGTTCGTCAGTGTACCCAAGATTGTTCAGATCCACTATTGTCATACCGTACTGTGGGTCTACCTGTACCCCGCCTCCTGACAGATTGACCCATTTGCACTTAAACAAAGGGACCTTAAAATCATGTCCGTAGTCAAGTTCCCATATGTCCATTATGTAACCATAATATGTGTCCTTTCCCCTCTCGGTTGCTGCATCAAAGCGGACACCGCTGTTTTGGTTGGTGCTCTTTTGATCTTGGGCGATAGTGTAAAATGTATTCCCATTTATCTCGTATCCTTTGTAAGTCAATACAGTCGAAGATGGTCCCCTGGACAACGAGTACAACTCATCACAAACAGTGGTGTCACCTCTGAGACGTGTTTCCAACCAACTGCTGAAAGTCCTGATGTGTTCACATGTAATCCAGTCGTTACACTGCTCCGGGTGTTTGGAGCGCAGACTGTTCTTGTGTTCATCGACATACGGGGTCACCAAGGTAGAGTTCTGTAGAACTGTGTAGTGTGCTTGAGACCAAGAATATCCGTCCCTGCATATTATTGAGTCCCCCCTCCAAGCGTCCCTTTTCCAGTCAGTCTCCCCTCATACCGCGATTTAGGGAGACCTATCTTCTTAAGGCCAGGAATGAAGTCAACACAAAACCCAATGATATCCTCTGTTTGATGGCCCATGGAGATGCTTCCTTCTGGCCTAGCACGGTTACGGACATATTTCTTTAGGACTCCCATGAACCTCTCAAAGGGAAACATATTGTGTAGAAATACGGGCCCCAGAATGACAATCTCGTCGACTAGATGAACTAGGACGTGCGTCATGATATTGAAGAAGGATGGTGGGAACACCAGCTCGAAACTGACAAGACATTGCGCCACATCACTCCTTAGCCTTGGTATGATTTCTGGATTGATCACCTTCTGAGAGATTGCATTGAGGAATGCACATAGCTTCACAATGGCTAATCGGACGTTTTCCGGTAGAAGCCCCCTCAATGCAACCGGAAGCAGTTGCATCATAATCACGTGGCAGTCATGAGACTTTAGGTTCTGGAACTTTTTCTCTGGCATATTTATTATTCCCTTTATATTCGACGAGAAGCCAGTCGGGACCTTCATACTGAGCAGGCATTCAAAGAAGATTTCTTTCTCTTCTTTCGTAAGAGCATATCTGGCAGGACCTTCATACTGCTTCGGAGGCATGCCGTCTTTTTCGTGCAAACGTTGCAGGTCCTCCCGTGCCTCAGGTGTATCTTTTGTCTTCCCATACACGCCCAAGAAGCCTAGCAGGTTCACGCAAAGGTTCTTCGTCACGTGCATCACGTCGATTGAAGAGCGGACCTCTAGCTCTTTCCAGTAGGGTAGGTCCCAAAATATAGATTTCTTCTTCCACATGGGTGCGTGTCCCTCAGCGTCATTCGGAACAGCTAGTCCGCCGGGACCCTTTCCAAAGATTACGTGTAAATCATTGACCATAGCAAGTACGTGATCACCGGCACGCATGGCGGGCTTCTTCCGGTGATCTGCCTCGCCTTTGAAATGCTTGCCTTTCTTTCTACATTGATGGTTGGTCGGAAGAAATCGACGATGGCCCAGGTACACATTCTTCCTGCTTTTGTCCAGGTATATACTTTCAGTGTCATCTAAACAGTGCGTGCATGCGTGGTATCCCTTGTTTGTCTGTCCTGAAAGGTCACTGAGAGCGGGCCAATCGTTGATGGTTACAAACAGCAACGCGTGCAGGTTAAATTCCTCCTATTTGTGCTCATCCCACGTACGTACACCGTTTCCATTCCTTAGCTGTAAAAGTTCTTCAACTAATGGCCTTAGGTACACATCAATGTCGTTGCCGGGTTGATTAGGGCCTTGGATGAGAACTGGCATCATAATGAACTTCCGCTTCATGCACATCCAAGGAGGAAGGTTATACATACATAGAGTCACGGGCCAGGTGCTATGATTGCTGCTCTGCTCCCCGAAAGGATTAATGCCATCCGCGCTTAAACCAAACCATATGTTCCTTGGGTCAGCTGCAAACTCAGCCCAGTACTTTCTCTCGATTTTTCTCCACTGCGACCCATCAGCGGGTGCTCTCAACTTCCCGTCTTTCTTCCGGTCCTCACTGTGCCATCGCATCAACTTCGCATGCTCTTCGTTTCTGAACAGACGTTTCAACCGTGGTATTATAGGAGCATACCACATCACCTTTGCAGGAACCCTCTTCCTGGGGGGCTCGCCGTCAACATCACCAGGGTCATCTCGTCTGATCTTATACCGCAATGCACCACATACCGGGCATGCGTTCAGATCCTTGTACGCACCGCGGTAGAGGATGCAATCATTAGGGCATGCATGTATCTTCTGCACCTCCAATCCTAGAGGGCATATGACCTTCTTTGTTGCGTATGTACTGTCGGGCAATTCGTTATCCTTTGGAAGCTTCTTCTTCAATATTTTCAATAGCTTCTCAAATCCTTTGTCAGGCACAGCATTCTCTGCCTTCCACTGCAGCAATTCCAGTACGGTACCGAGCTTTGTGTTGCCATCTTCGCAATTGGGGTACAACCCTTTTTTGTGATCCTCTAACATGCGATCGAACTTCAGCTTCTCCTTTTGACTTTCGCATTGCGTCCTTGCATCGACTATGACCCGGCGGGGGTCATCATCATCGGACACTGGTTCCTCTTGATCTTCAGCAGCTTCCCCCCTTGCAGCATCATTGGGCACATCGTCTGGTTCCTCTTGATCTTCAGCAGCTTCCCCCGTTGCAGCATCACCGTATTCAGGGGGCACATAGTTGTCATCGTCCTCTTCTTCTTCGCCGTCTTCCATCATAACCCCCATTTCTCCGTGCCTCGTCCAAACATTATAGTGTGGCATGAAACCCTTGTAAAGCAGGTGGGCGTGAAGGATTTTCCGGTCAGAGTAAGACTTCGTATTCCCACATGTAGGGCATGGACAACACATAAAACCATTCTGCTTGTTTGCCTCAGCCACTTCGAGAAAATCATGCACGCCCTTAATGTACTCGGAGGTGTGTCTGTCACCGTACATCCATTGCCGGTTCATCTGCGTGCATTATATATAATTAAGTGTGTCAAAAACCATTACAGAACATCATGAATAGATAATTAAGTGACCAAATTAATAGAAGTTCATCATCACATTAGAACCAAAGTACATACATAGTTCTCATCTAACAACATATATATAGCTCTCCAGAGCATCTAATTAATTAAACCATACATTGAAACTATGTAAAACATTTCAATGCGAAAACAAATGCGATCATAATCGCAACCAAGGTAACAATTGATCCAACGGCATAATGATACCAAGCCTCGGTATGAATGGCATATTTTCTAATCTTTCTAATCTTCAAGCGCATTGCATCCATCTTGATCTTGTGATCACCGACGACATCCGCAACATGCAACTCCAATATCATCTTCTCCTCCTCAATTTTTTTATTTTTTCCTTCAAGTAATTGTTTTGTTCTTCAACTAAATTTAACCTCTCGACAATAGGGTCGGTTAGAATTTCCGGTTCAACCACCTCCTAGATAAATAAAATCTATGTCACGTTGGTCGGCATAATTGTCATAAACAATAAATGAACCAAATAGTTATAAAAGGATAATATATACCACATCCGAATCATAGACAGGACGAGGGCTGACGGGGGCGGATACCAAAAACATTGCACTTTATAATAACAAGGAATAATAAAAGTAACAAAATTAGACAAGTAACTATCTGAAGTAAGAATTTTTTTCTTTCAGAAAGAAGATAAGAACAAGAGGCTCACCACGGTGGTGCCGGCGACGAGATCGGCGCGGGCGATCGACGGCGGTGAAGACGGGGACGGGGCGTGACGGACTGCTAATATAAACCTAGACAAATCTCGGGAAAAATGGAGCTAGAAGGTCGAGCTTCGAGAGGAGAAAGCTTAACTAGTGTGGCTCGGGCATTTCATCAAACACCTCATGTGCATAGGAGGTGAGCTAGAGCACCCAAATGCCCTCCCATCGCCAGCTAGCAAAAATCAGAGCACTGTGGAGTGCTCTGCTGCAGCGATGGGGTATATATAGGCAACTCATTTGTCCCGGTTCTTGGCTGGAACCGGGACTAAATCCCAGCCTTCTGTCGCGGTTCAAGCCAAGAACCGGTACCAATGGTTGTGGGCCAGGAGCGAGGACCATTGGTCTCGGTTCGTGCCCAGAACCGGGACAAATGGGTCCACACGAACCGGGACCAATGCCCACGAGGCCCCGGCCGGTCCCCCTGGGCTCAAGAACCGGGACGAATACCCCCATGGGTCCCGGTTCATGACTGAACCGGGACTAATGGGCTTGCCATGCCCGAACCAAAGCCCTGTTTTCTACTAGTGCAAGTGTATTGCGACACATCCCGCTTAGGACTTGGAGGAGTACTTATGCAAGACGGAAGAGTTGTTTCATATGCCTCACGACAGCTTCGACCGCATGAGTTGAATTATGCCATGCATGACTTGGAGTTAGCAGCAGTAGTGCATGCGCTCAAAACCTGGAGACACTTTCTTATTTGAAACCGTTGCGATGTGTACTCGGATCATAAGAGTTTGAAGTACATTTTCGCCCAGAAGGAGCTGAACCTCAGACAAAGGAGAAGGTTGGAGCTTATAAAGGATTATGACATGAAGCTGCATTATCACCCTGGAAAGGCCAATGTCGTAGCAGACGCTTTGAGCCGGAAGAGTTATGTTAATACCCTCGTAAGCGGAGGAATGCCAAAGGAGTTAGCGGAGGATCTCAGGGAACTTCGTTTGGAGATTGTTCCTAGAGGTTTTGTTGCAGCGATGGAAGTTCAGTCAACATTATTGGGAAAGATTCGTGAAGCTCAGAAGGATGACAAGGAAATTGCTGAGATAAAGGAGAGAATGAGCAAAGGAAAGGCCAAAGGTTTTCGTGAGGATGAGCACGACACCTTGTGGTTTGAGGACCGCATTTTTGTGCCCAATAACGCAGAGATCAGGAAGTTGATACTATAGGAAGCTCATGACTCACCATACACGATACACCCCGGAAACACTAAGATGTATTTGGATTTGAAGGAGCATTTCTGGTGGACTGGAATGAAGAAGGATATTGCCGAGTATGTAGCCGTATGTGATGTATGTCAGAGAGTGAAGGCAGAACATCAGAAGCCAGCAGGATTACTGCAGCCTATGCCGATACCCGAATGGAAGTGGGATAAGCTTGGCATGGATTTTACTACCAGATTACCTAGGAACCAATCGGGATATGATTCTATCTGGGTAGTAGTGGATCGCTTGACCAATGTAGCTCACTTTATCCCAGTGAAAACCACCTATACAAGTGCAAAGTTGGCCAAGATATACATGACCAGGATCGTATGTCTGCATGGAGTTTCGAGGACCATCGTATCAGATAGAGGAACACAATTTACTTCAAAGTTTTGGCATCAGTTGCACCAGACTTTGGGAACCAGGCTAGAGTTCAGTACAGCTTTTCATCCACAGACAGATGGACAGACTGAGAGAGTCAATCAGATTTTGGAGGACATGTTGAGAGCTTGCGCGCTGGATTATGGATCTAGTTGGGATGACAATTTACCCTACGCGGAGTTCTCATACAACAACAACTACCAGGCCAGTTTGAAGATGTCACCTTTTGAAGCCCTGTATGGAAGGAGGTGCAGAACCCCGTTGATGTGGGATGAAGTTGGAGACCGTCAGTTGTTTGGACCGGATTTGATTAAAGAGTCTTAAGAGAAGGTTAAGCTGATTCGAGATAGGCTGAAGGTAGCTCTGTCTAGGCAGAAGAGTTATGCCGATTCAAAATGCAAGGAGGTGGCCTATGAAATCGGAGACAGAGCATATCTGCGAGTGTCGCCTCTGTGAGGAGTTAAGCGTTTTGGAGTTAAAGGAAAGTTAGCCCCAAGATTTGTAGGACCATACCGAGTTTTGGAACGTATGGCAGAGATTTCCTAAAAGTTGGAGTTACCCGAAGGATTGTCGGGAGTTCATGATGTGTTTCACATTTCTCAGTTGAAGAAGTGCCACGCGGAGATGGCCGATATTCCTCTAAGAGATACAGTGCCCCTGGAGGCAATTCAGTTGGATAGTGATTTGACGTATGAGGAGAAACCTGTCAAGGTTCTCGAGTTTGCCAGCCGAGTTACTCGCAGCAAAGTTATCAAGTTTTGCAAAGTTCAGTGGAGCCACCATACCAAGGATGAAGCCACTTGGGAACGAGAGGATGATCTACGGAAAGACCACCCACGCCTATTTTCTAGCCAACCCGAATCTCGAGGGCGAGATTCATCTTAAGGGGGTAGGTTTGTAACATCCCAAATTTTAGGCCGAGGCCCGCGACCCCGAGGCCCAGAACGCGCCGCCGCCGCCAGCCGCCGTCGCGCCACACCGCCGCCGCCGCCCCGATCCTTTGCTCGCCGCCGCCCTGATCCGCTCGCCGCCGACCCCGCCGGAGCCGCCGCCGACCCTGCCGGACCTCGCCGAGGTAGCCGCCTGCCGCCGCCGGTTTTCGTTAGAAAACCGCTCGGTGTTTTTCGAAACCCTAAGATTCGGTTTTTTCTTTTAGATCGGTTTTTGTTCGGTTTTTCGCGGTTTAGCTAAATAGCGGATGTTCGTCCGTACATTCGTTTTAACGAACGCCTTTCATCTGTTAGTTACAGACAGCGAACGTTCGTTCGTTAGCCTGTTCATCAGTTTTTCTTTTGCCAGGGTTTTCCGCGATTATTTTCGATCGCGATTTCTGCCCTGATTTTCGTTTTAGTTTATCTTTTCGCTCGTTTATCGGAATCAGGCGATTCATGTGCGTAGATCTTCATATCGAAGCCCTCTTTCTTGTTAAACAACTTGAACAAGATTTTGTGTCGGTGTGGAACGACACCTATGGGATCACAAGAATCCCTACTACGGTTGCGAGGAGAGCAGGGCTAGTAGACAACACAGGGATCGTTTACCAGGTTCGGGCCGCGAGGATGTTTAAAATCATAGTCCTGCTTTGGTGGGAGTATTTCTGAGAGTTCTTGAGCTCTCGAACTAGTTGTGGTCAGTGCGTGGTTCGAAAGAGCCGAATCCTTCTCCAGTATGCCATGTGCCTCCTTTTATAGCTGAAAGGGGCTGCCACAGTGACACACAGGAGGTGGAAAGGCGTACAGTGCTCTGAGCTTATCGCTCATATTATAGGACAAGACGCATTTAATGCATAGCTTAGGTGTCCCCTTGCTTTATTGGGGACAGGGGCGAGGCCCATCCCATCCGTCGCCGCTCCTTCTCGCCTTGACACGCGCCCTGGCCAGTGATGTGCGTGGTGCCATGTAGGCAGCCAGGCAGCTAAGGTGGAGCGGTGGCGGAGCCTTCACGAAGATCTGCAAGCCGCCACGCAGGTGCTCGATGAGTTGGCCTGGGAGCTGCATGTTGCCACGCAGGTGCCCGCCCAGCTGGTTGGGCTGGCAGCTGCATGTGAATGGTGGTGGAAGCCTGTCCGGCGCGGGTTTGGTGGTGGCCCCGCTGGCGTCCTTGGCGAGGGCCTTGCCGGGTGGCCTGGCAAGGATCTTGCCATGGCGTGCTATCGTCCCCGGCAAGGACCTTGCCGGGGGTCTGGTGGCCTTCCTTGGCAGGGATCTTGCCGAGAATTGTCGTGTTCTAATCCTCATCTGATCTTGAATACGTCTTCACAAAGATCTGCATGCCACCACAGAGGTGCCTTCCCGAGCCCTCGCCCCACATGGATGATGGCGTTGGGGGCCGTGGGTTCAAGGGCGGCTCACTCTGTTGGTGTGGGGAGAGCCTTGCCGGGGCTGCTGAGGCCGCCCCGGCAAGGGTCTTGCCGGGGGAACCTGCTTCGTCCCTCTGCTCTTTGTGGTCTTGGCCTTGGCATTGCTCTGGTTATCTTCGGCTCTGGTCCTACCTTGGCTCACCTCCCCTGTTCTGCTTGGCGTGACCGTAGGCGCGGCTCCGACTACCCGTGCACAGGTATAGGGGTACAAAAACGCACCCCTCTTTTTGTACACCGACAGGAGCCCCCGGGCCTGGGCCACACATAAGCGCGACACGTTGTTGGGCCAGGCCCAAAACGGTGTGCGGGCAGGCGGGGCGGTTTTTACCGTGGCAGGACTTTTCGCGCGCTGCGCTTCCCACGACCCACGCGCGTGGCGCGGCATGGAGGGGCGTGTGTGACGTGGGCGGCATGCGTGGGCCGGTTCCTGCACGCATGCGTCACATCGTAGTAAATGGGCAGCGCGACTCGCGGCTTCCCCATAAAAAGGGATAACCGCGAGCGCACTGTTCGTTTTACCCTTCGCGCAACCCCAATCTCGAAAACCTCCGCCTTCCTTACTCTTCTTCTCCAGGCTTCGTTCTTGCTTGCCGCCATTGCGCTTCCGCCGCCCTCTGTCCTGCTCTCCTGCCCCAGCCGCCATGGCGCCAAAATCCACCAAGGGCAAGGGAGTGGCCAAGGACGCCGGAGCCGCGGAGCCGCCGGAGAGTGCGCTGGCGGTGCAGCGGATGTAGTCCGCCGTCTTCCCTTCGACAGTGGACGTGTTCGAGCTTCGGGACTCCTTCAGGCCCCTGTGGGGAGTGAAGACGGGGGGGATTCGGGGCATCCAGCCGCGCGCATCATCCCCGCCGACTGCGCCGAGGCTGCCCCAAATCGGTACCCCTTCTTTGTCGATTATTTTTCTTGCGGGCTCTGTCCTCCCTTCTCCGATTTCTTCAGCGACGTCATGCATACCTTCGGCTTCCGCCTTCTGGATTTTTCTCTGAATGCGGTGGCGTGCATGGCCCTTTTTGCGCATCTCTGTGAGGCTTCGCCGGAGTGCACCCCAACATGGCGCTCTTCCGCCATTACTTCTCCCCTCGAATCCAACCAGGGGGCGCCATCTCCGGTTGCATCGCCTGGGTCTCAAGATCCAAGGGGGCGTATCCGGAGGGCGCCATGAAGGAGAGGTGGGAAGAATGGCGGGGCCGATGGTGCTGGATCTAGGAGAGAGACCCGCCGGCGTTCTGCGAAGTTCGCCGGGCGCCGCCTGTCCGCAGAAGTTACTGGAGCGACGTCGGTGCTGACGAAGAGAAGCTCATGGTCGCCACCACCAGGATCCTCCGGCTCACCGAGGCCGGCCTCACCCTTGAGATGATCGGGGCAGACTTCATCCGCCGCCGGATTGCTCCGCTGCATAACAAGGGGACGCCAGCCTGGCTCTTCACAAACCCCGCTGACATCATGCGGCTTCGTCCCGGCTTCGACCACAACTTCACAGTGATGGGGCACGCCTATTTCTGCCAGCGGCTCTTCCAGCTTGATGTGGGCCGTGACGGCAAGGTCGAGCGGGCCTGCAAGGTCACGAGGGCCGCCGCGAAGGCCGGCAAGGTCCACAAGGGGCCTCTGTTCAAGCTGCCGACGGGGGTGGTCCCGTTGTGCAATAACTCGCGCCGGTCCAAGATCATGGCCATGATGCTGGACTGCAACACGCATGGCCCCGACCCGAGATGGAAGGATCCGGAGGACGCCGAGGTGCAGCAGTTCTTTGACACCCTGCACGGGGGTACGTCAATGCCGACGCCGAGTGGCTGCTTGTCCAGGACACCACCCAGGCGGAGCTGGACTACATCGCCACCTGGGCGAGGGAGGCACATCTTGCCAAGGAGGCCGGCAGCACCGGCGGTGTGGAGGACAAGGCCGCGATGGCCGCGGAGGAGGAGGAGCTCGCTCGGTGGGCGGCGGCCGCCGAGGGAGCCAGCAGCACCGGCACCGAGGCTCCTCTGGTTGAAGACGTGACCGGCGAGTCGTCGTCGGAGGAGGTCGAGCCCGCAGGCCCGACGTCAGCTGCGGGGAGAGGGCGAGTCCTGCGGTGGGCTAGTTCCGGCGAGCCGGTCTGGCCCGGCAGGGCTGCGCGGCCACAGCTGACCTTGGAGGGGTCCGGGCGCCACACGAGGGCCGTGGCGGCAAAGAAGCCGGCGAAGGTCGCGGTGAAGAAGAACACAGCCGCCCCTTCTTCGTCCACGCGTGTCCGGACACCACCTCCTTCTCCTCCTCCGGCGGATGTTGGTACGGAGGTCAGATTTGATTGTGGATCCCTCAGCCCGAGGACGAAGAGGAAAACAGCAGGGGAGGAGGCGGACGACGAGTAAGTATCTGGTTCCTTTTCGATATCTCTGCCTCCTCAATCTGTGTTGCTCGTCTTGACTTGTCTTTATCTTTGCAGGGACATGGAGACGCTGGCCCAGAGAGTGAAGAGGGCCAAGGTCTCGGCGGGTGGCCAGCCCCCAGTTGGTACTTCAGGGGCGCCACTGGTGGTGTTGAGCAGCCCGGACAGCAGCCCCCGACATAGCCCCCAACGTAAGTTCATCACCCTTCCCCCGTCAACATGTGTCAGGGGCACGATACTTTGGTGCTGACCTTGCCAGGTACGCAGGAGGAGAGCAGCAGCAGGAGGAGCCACAGAGGGCTACTCCCAACACGCCGCCCCGAGGGGGCATCCCCGGCAAGGGCGCCAAGCACCGAGCCCACGCACATGGAGGAGGAGGAGAACTTGGGCGCCGGCGGCTTTGCCTCGATGCCAAATGTTGGCGGGGAGGGGACTTCTGTTCCTCAGCCGAGTACTGGCACAGGTAAGTCATTCGCCGTTCGTCCCTGCTTCTTTTTCCTTCCGGCTCTTGGTCCTGGCCTTGCCTCACCCCCTTCTTCGGCATCCAGATTCCTCCTCGGTGAACCCAGAGGACGTGGATGCTGTCATCGAGGATGTTGCCAAGGCCGCCGAGGTGGACGCCGAGAAGATCGCCGCCGAGGAGGCCGCCAAGGGGCCTACCGGGGAGGCCCGCAAGGCTGCCGCTGAGGAAGCCGATAAGGGGCCTGCCGGGGAGGCCGGCGGGGCCGCTACCGAGGAGGAGGAGGAGGAGGTGGCTGAGGACCAGCCTTCCTCTTCCGCTGCTTCCGGCTCCGGCAAGTACCTGAGGGTGAGCGATGACTTGTTCGTCCACCTTCCAGGCGCGTCGAGCACCAGGACTCCCGTTGAGGGAGAGGTGTTTGACGGCGAAGTGCTTGCCGCTACCGGGCTTGAGGTTGTCGACGAGCCGATCATTGGCGGCGACGGTTCGCAGGAAGAGCGGCTCCTCCACGCCATGGGCGCCAGCTTCCGGAAGCTCCAGGCGCTCCACCGCGCCCGCCTCGACAAGGTTAAGTCCAGGACGGCGGTGGTGGAGAAGGCGGCGGCGGACCTCCAGAAGCGCGTTGCCGAGACGCGGGACTGGTTCCGCGAGGCCCACAAGGAGCTCAAGGCTGCTCAGGGCGAGCTGGCCAAGCGCGACGTGGAGCTCAC
Organism: Triticum aestivum; assembly: GCF_018294505.1. Taxonomy (NCBI): domain Eukaryota; kingdom Viridiplantae; phylum Streptophyta; class Magnoliopsida; order Poales; family Poaceae; genus Triticum; species Triticum aestivum. The sequence goes on along the minus strand of NC_057796.1, from coordinate 245,937,542 downwards.
CATGAAGCTCGCCGACGTCGAGAAGGCTCAAGAGACGGCAAAGAACTTGGCCGCGGCCGCCGAAGCCGCCCGCACTCCGCACGAGGTCGCGCTGCACTCCCAGGAGGAGGACCTCACCGCACGTGAGGAGAAGCTCGCCGCCATGCTTCGCGGCAAGGATGCAGAGGTGGAGAAGCTTGTCTTGCAGCGGACCAGTGAGCTGGAGCAGAGGCACGAAGAGGCACTCAATGCCAGGCCCAGGTTCACGCCGGCAAGGTGGAGGAGTTGGAGGCGGAGCGCGATGGGCTGAAGGAGCAGGCCCTGAAACTGTCCCAGGAGAAGGACACGCTCAACAGTGCCCTGACAGAGGCGCAGGGCGCGGTCGTCGGCAAGGCTGGGGAGCTCTCCGAGGCCAACAACTCCATCAAGGACCTCAAGCTGAAGTTGGAGGGTCTCGAGAAGGTGCTGGAGGAGGCCAAGACCCGAGAGGGGACCCTGGCCAAGGAGCTGGAGGCCGAGAAGCAGTTGCGGGAGAACGAGGGCCTCAACTTTGCGGATCACGTGGAAGGCGAGAACCGTTGGCTCAATCTACTCGCCACCGTCGCCAACCAGGCCGCCGCGCAGCTGGCCATCATGGGGATGCCGGATGTGAGGTACGTCCCGGAGCGGAGCGTGAGTGCCAATTGCAGCCTGACCATGTTCTTCAAAAAGGTCGTCGGGGCTCTGGAGCGGCTCCACGCTAACCGGGTGGCCTTACTGGCCGACGAGTCCCTAAGGTTTTGCCAGGGAGCCATGACCAAGGTTCTCACCAAGGTGGCGCACTGGTACCCCGACCTCGACTTCGACGCCGCGCTGGAGAGCTTGCCGGAGGGTACTGACCTCGCGCCGCTCATGGAGCGCATCAAGCCCATCATTAGCCGAGTTGGCGGAATTCAGAGGGTGGAGGGCCAGCGCCGGGATTAGGCATCCCATTATTTATCGCCACTGCAGGTTCACAACCTAGACAATTGCTATCTCTAGTTAGAACCGCAGCAACAATTTGGTGTAATATAACTCTGCAACACTTTTGGTATCATGCATGTTATTTTCCTGTTCGATTTTTCCTTGTATGTCCGCCCTACGTAACTGGGTAGGCTTTGCCGGTGCGTAAACCCAGAGCGGCGTCTTGGGGACGGATCCCCATTGGCCTGCTGGGTGTGCTTGCTGCCGGGCGAACCACCTTACCGCCCTTAGCACGCCACCCGAACTGTCGAGTTTGACTCGAGTCAGAGTCAGAAGCGTTGCCAGGTGTGGAAGGCTACCCCGCCACTCCCGACGCGGCCGCTTTGAGCTGTTGAGCGGACTCGAAATAGAACAAGGGCGTTGCCAATTGCGGGGGGCCCCTTTGCGTGCAGGTTTCCCATACATAGGCAAGATCCTCGAGGACGATAACCTCAAATGTAAAAGGAAATAACCCAAGGCTCTGAATGACTTAGCATTTCTGTTGCCGAGCCGGCGTCGTTCCTCCAGCCGCCTTCTTCTCAGAAACCGAAAGCGATGAAGAACTGCTAGGCTAACTACTAGACCAGATCCTCACAATTGCGCCCCCTACCTGGCGCGCCAAAGATGTTGGTGTGGAACGACACCAATGGGATCACAAGAATCCCTACTACGGTTGTCGGGGCACAGGGTTGCGAGGAGAGCAGGGCTAGTAGACAGCACATGGATCGTTTACCCAGGTTCGGGCCGCGAGGATGCGTAAAACCCTAGTCCTGCTTTGGTGGGTATATTTCTGAGAGTTCTTGAGCTCTCGAACTAGCTGTGGTCAGTGTGTGGTTCGAAAGAGCCGAATCCTTCTCCAGTATGCCATGGGCCTCCTTTTATAGTTGAAAGGGGCTGCCAAAGTGACACATAGGAGGTGGAAAGGCGTACAGTGCGCTGAGCTTATCGCTCGTATTACAGGACAAGACACATTTAATGTGTAGCTTAGGTGTCCCCTTGCTTTATTGGGGACGGGGACGAGGCCCGTCCCGTCCGTCGCCGCTCCTCCTCGCCTTGACACACGCCCTGGATATTGATGTGCGTGGTGCCATGTAGGCAGCCAGGCAGCTGAGGTGGAGCGGTGGCGGAGCCTTCACGAAGATCTGCATGCCGCCACGCAGGTGCTCGATGAGTTGGCCTGGGAGCTGCATGTTGCCACGCAGGTGCCCGCCCAGCTGGTTGGGCTGGCAGCTGCATGTGAATGGTGGTGGAAGCCTATCCGGCGCGGGTTTGGCGGTGGCCCCGCTGGCGTCCTTGGCGAGGGCCTTGCCGGGTGGCCCGGCAAGGATCTTGCCGTGGCATGCTGCCGTCCCCGGCAAGGACCTTGCCGGGGGTCTGGTGGCCTTCCTCGGCAGGGATCTTGCCGAGAATCGTCGTCTTCTAATCCTCATCTGATCTTGAATATGTCTTCACAAAGATCTGCATGCCACCACAGAGGTGCCTTCCCGAGCCCTAGCCCCACGTGGATGATGGCGTTGGGGGCCGTGGGCTCAAGGGCGGCTCACTCTGTTGGTTTGGGACGAGCTGCCCCGACAAGGGTCTTGCCGGGGCTGCTGAGGCCGCCCCGGCAAGGGTGTTGCCGGGGGAACCTGCTTCGTCCCTCTGCTCTTTGTGGTCTTGGCCTTGGCGTTGCTCTGGTTATCTTGGGCTCTGGTCCTACCTTGGCTCACCTCCCCTGTTCTGCTTGGCGTGACCATAGGCGCGACTCCGACTGCCCGTGCACAGGTATAGGGGTATGAAAACGCACCCCTCTTTTTGTACACCGACATTTTGATACAGTAAAATTTGACTTTAGTCTAGATTAGTAATCGGATCTTGTTTCTTTTGTAGTTTGAGTTTCGTTGCTCCGTTTGATTTGATTCTTTTTGCAAACCGGAGTTCTTCATCTAAACTTTCTGGTTAGATCTTCTTATTTGAGTTTTACCCGTGCTTCATTGCTTGAGTGCTTATGTATGCTATTGTTTGTTTGCGATAGAATTCCCGGAGTGCGAAGCATGCTACTACGAGTCACTAGGTTTTGCGGATCGTTGGCAAGGCAAGTAACACATTGATCATACTTCTTTCATACCCAATTTTTATGCATTAGTTCCAATCCTCAAGCATTGCATGATTAGGAAGTGTTTAACTTGTGGGTTTGGGAAGTAGATGATGAGGTAGAACCTATTGCCCTGTTTATATCAAACCCTTGGGAGTTACTTCTACGTATGCTTATTTGCCGTGCTATGCTCGTAGACGTGGTTTGGTTTGAGAGATCCATGACAGATGTGAGTTGTTAATTAATGGTTAACTTAAGGTGGCAACTTTTATACACATCTGGGTGGATTGCTTGTGGGCACCTGAAGAATCCAGTGTTGTCCTAGGATATCCCGGAGTACCCGTGTGATCATCCAAAGGTCCGCCACCCAGGCTCAAAGGGATCATAAGATTATTCATGCTAGAAACTTCCGTGTGCAGCCACAAGCTATTATGGGCTCTAGCATCATTGAGTATGTTGCATGACCTCTTCCAGTGGTGGCCTAGCAGATGTAGAGGGAAAGTAGGTGTAACTGCCCACCCGGGGTTAGAGTTGATGTTTCTGAAAGACTGTGTCTCGGTCATCCGTTTCTCAAACACCATGTAGTGCGAGAAATCCAACGGAGGAGATCGAGTCTTGTGGGGAAAAGTGCGCAAACCTCTGCATAGTGTACAAACTAATCATGGTTAGCCGTGTCCGCGGTTATGGACATCTTGAGTATCTGGTTCTTGGATTATCATATGGATCTCATCACTTTAAATTAATTTTGTTGGGTTAATAATTACTTTTAATTGGGATTGAGTTGGAGGAACCTTCTCAATGATGTTTCAACTACCATGATAGTTAAATAAAATATATTCCTTTGTTGTAGAGAAAAACTTGCTTTTCGCAAAACATATTAACCATACAGCCTCCACCAGCCATATATGCATGTAGTGATAGCATTTATCTATTCATTACTCTACCGTGTTACATTGCCAGCATATTCCATGTGCTGACCCATTTTCGGGCTGCAACGTATCATGTTGCAGACTTTTCAGACGAGGAGTAAGGTTCACTAGGCCGTTGTCGTGCACTCAGCTATGCCGTTGGAGTTGATGGACTCACTTTATCTTCCAAGCCTTCCGCTGTTATCGTATTAGATGGCCTTAAGCCATATTTATTGTAATAAGTTCTCTCTTGATACATTCGATGTAATAAGTGTGTGATTGCTACTCTGCTATAAATCCTTCGAGTACTGTGTGTGTCAGCATTACCAATCCAGGGATGACACTGAAGCACAGAGACTTGACCGTCTGAGGTCGGGTCGCTACAAACTTGCTGGAATATATGTGCTAGTATCGCCGGTACGGCTAGAAAGGCTTCGGATACCAGCTCTCTTCAACTGAAGGTGCGGAACTGTTAATATCAGTGTAACTCTCAAAGGCGACACAGCTCCCCACATTTCCTTTCTATTCTTATAGGATTCAAGTGAGCAGGCCACTACAAATCCTATTCCCATGTTTACAAAATCCTACGAATCAAAGAGGCCCGAAGAGTTCAAAGTGTCCATACCAACCGACCGTATAGACCTCTACACTGCAAATGTCCCTGCTCATCTTCACTACAAGTAACATACTGTACTACTATCATACTCCCTCCGTTCCAAAATATAAGTCTTGGTAGAGATTTCCACTATGGATCACATACAGATGTATCCAGATACATTTTAGAGTGTAGATTCACTCATTTTGCTCCATATGTAGTCCATGGTGGAATCTATACAAAGACTTGTATTTAGGAACGGAGAGAGTACTTATTAAAGAAGAACGGAAGAGGAACATGCTAAAGAAGAGCAAGCAGATTTTGGATGATAAAATGTTCGTTGCGCAGTGCCCACACATGATGAACCAGAGCGCATTAAGAAAGCAACTCCCTGCTGTCTCTCTATATGTGGTGCACGTGCTTTTTCGAAAGTAAAGTAGGAACATTAGCTGACCAATTAAATGTTATCTGTTTTAGTAATATCAGCATCATATCAGATTCGTACTTGAGCAACAAGTTTGGAATTATGAGTGGCACATTGTTTAGCTTGATGGATTCAGGAGCAGTGCTAAGCAGGTATGATGATGGTACTGAATATAAAGGCATGTCTGCATGCAAGTCGCGTGACTTTTGTCATTTGGGTCAGTCAACCATTTCAGGCAGTTGGATGAAGATCCTACGTCTCCTAACCCTTCTTCTTCCTCGTCTCTGATTCTTCCCATACAGAACACCGCACGGGCTGCCGGCTGGACCACCGGCCCCCATCGCCTATGTTCCTCCGCCACCCCCACCCCCGCCCCACCCGCGTCGAGTTTTCTTCGTCCGACGAGGCCCCACCACCACCCCCCACAACCAAAGTCCCCACCCGAGCCCCTTCGTTCACACCGGTGAACTCCGGCGAGCTCTGAAAAATCGACTGACCCAATTTTGAAATTTAGTCTACTGTGATTTAACTAGTGTGGAATATAAAAGGCGAAAACCATAAGCATTGGGAGTATAGTGTTGAGCGTGCCATGGCGGATCTGAAGGTGCAAACCGGACAAAGGCAACTTCGCAACCAATGTTTGCTTTCAACTAGCAAGTAAGTGATGGACAAGAAATCAGAGTAAAGCAGTGGCGATCTATTTTCTTGCTGCGATAAATAAGTTGAGCAGATACGAAAGAGTACCGCCTCTGGTGCGGCGCCGTGTATGCATCTGCTGAGAATTTGACGGTGCTGCGGTAGCGATGGCTGTCGGCAGCGTGGAAGCAGATCTAGGAGGGTAGACGGTGGAGGTGGGGTGCGGTGGATGAGACGATCATAGGAGCGGCACCGACAAGGTGGACGACGGCGGGGATGAAGCGAGAGGACGGGATGCAAGGATCCCGGTCCGAAGCCGTGGATCAGAGAGGTCGATCTCTTGTAATGGACGGCGGCGTCTGGGTATCAGCTCCGGCATGGAGGAGGAGGATGGCGGTGGATGGGGTGGCGGACTGAGGAGGCTCGGGTGGAGAGGGTGTTTTGGCACCCACGGAGTACGAATGGGGAAGTGGAGGTGGAGAGGAAGGGGGGAACCATGTCTTCAGGGCGCGCTTGTCTCAAATGCAAGGAAATTTACAAACTTAGCCCCCATTTCAAATTTCCTACATCACAGCAATATTAGTCGGTTGGGGATAGGACGGTAATCTCGCATACACCGAATATTTGCCGACGAGAGTTTTTTTTGGCGCCCACCGTGTATGAATCGGGGAGGGAGTCGATTTCGGCCGAGGACACACTGTGTTTTGGCGCCCACTGTGTATGAATCCGGGTGAGAGGCGGTTATGTCACTTTTGAGTGAAATTACAAACCTACCCCTATCGAAACCTATAGAAATCAAGCAGATAGGCTTTGCGTGGCAGGGATAGGCAGTAGTAATTTCCATCTCACAGATTTTGGTTTCACGCGGTTACTGCGACTTTCCCCGCTCTGTTCAAATTTTGCAGAGTGTATGTTTACCGTGCCAACTCAATTCGAATCCCGTTTGTATTCTATTTTTTTTCGGGCGGGATCCATTTTCGATTGGAATAAATTTCTATATACATCATTTTTTTATATATACTTTCAAAATCACAACAAAGAATTCTGCTCCTTTATATGTATAATATGATTTACAAATACAATGATCTCAAAATCATAAGGTTGAATTCAAAAAATTAAACCAAATTATGTTCTACTAAATGTATGGATCAGTAATATCTACATATTAAATAACATAGATGCGTGTGAATTCATATGAGTATGCATGTTTGATAGATCAATTTTGGTTCGAGTATGGATTACATGTATCATCATCTCGAATTCAAATATTTAAATCCCTTTATGTTCACTCCTTTCATGCCCATCTCTCTCGGTAGCTATCACTCTCTTTTCTCCAGCTCATCCGCACGCTCACTTCATGTTTCTCCTATCCTCGCAAACATGGTCTCTCGACGTCTCCCTTGAGAAGTGTCACACTCTCCCTATCATTATAAATTACACGGTTTTCATTATCTCTCACGTCTCTACCGTTCTCTCGTATCACTAGGTAACTAAGCTTTCTTTTTCACCGCCACACACACAGTCTCCACTTGTCTTTCACTTTGTCTTTCTCTCTATGGGATTCTCTCACACACCCTATATGTCTCTAGATATGAATCATACCACTAAAATTACTCTCTCTCTCTCTCCTGTAGACACAACGTTTGTTGCGGTCTCCTTTTCGTCTCCATCCCAGACTTACATTATTCATTTGTTTACCGATCAGACAAACTCCCCCCCTCTCTCTCTCTCTCACACACACAACTCCTGCTTCCACTCCCCTTCCCAACTACCGTCTCTCTCTCACACACACAAAACTCTCGCTTTCGCACCCCCGACTCGTATTTCTCTCACAAACATTTATCGACTAGCCTCTAGATAGGTTTATACACCTGCACACTCGTGCTTCCACTATCGCATACATGTCTCTCTCCCGCTCCTTGTATCTATGTAGATTTTTCTTCCCTTCTTGAGACATGCCCTCTCGATCGTGCACACACACACTATCGCCTCATTTTAAGCTGATACCTATCGCACACACACTCTTTGTGTCTTTGTCACACATGCACTCCATCCTCCTCCTCTCTCCCTCTCTCTCTCACACACATGGGCTTTTTGCAACAACTAGCAAGATGCCCATGCGTTGCACGGAACATCAAGATGCATTTGTATGAGTAGTTTATCTTGTGGGAGAAAAGGATGAACAAGGGAAGGCCTTATTTGCAAGTGTGGAGAGGGGTGTGGGTATCTTTTTGCAAAATTGCCATAGTTTCCTTCCTATCCGTCAGATATAGATCGGACGGCCTATATTGCAGGATGGCAGGCACACGATCATCACCGAATCTACTTTTTATAATAGTAGGGATAAAAAACAGAGTTGGTGATGATGGTGGGCCTGCCATCCTGCAATATAGGCCGTCCGATTTATATCTGACGGATAGGAACGAAACTACGGCAATTTACCCGCACTCCTCTCCACATTTGCAGATAAGGCCTTCCCTCGTTCATCCTTTTCTCCCACAAGATCTTGATGTTCCGTGCAACGCACGGGCATCTTGCTAGTAAGAGTAGAAATTAGACATATACCACTTCTCGAATCTTGAAACCAACAACATTCCTCCCTTATCTCATCAAAACCGCCAAAGGAATATATTTTGAGTGAAACATATTTTTTTAGTGATATACGTATTTCAAAACTAGACTTTGTTTTCTATCAAATCAGTGAATATGTATTAATCTACTCTGATCATGTGGCAACGCATTGGCACATTGCTAGTAGTTATTATAATTTTTTTGGACACCAGACAAACGGTGGAGTACATATACGAAGAGAAGAGGCGCACGCACGCAGTCCGTCTCCTGCTGTCTCGCACACATGAGTGTTACGTAAAGGCAATGTTAACAAATAAACCCTAAAACCCTAGGTGCACGATCGCTGCATTCACGGGTACCGGTTACGTGGTGGAGCGCACCTTTGTAGGAATAGTCAGCTCGCGTGATAATTTGATCCGCAGGAGTTGATGGTCGGGACCACAGGTAAACGACTTGGAGGCGGTGGCTCGCCGGTTGCCACAAATCGAGTAGCCACGTTTAAAATATTATTTTTAGCGGGGTTAAGAGTTCCGATTTTCAATGGCTCATTATAAGTACTAAGTAGTTTTTAGAACGATTGGTATGGAGCGAAAATGGAATTCATAGTACTACGTACCTCCTTGGCGTATGGTTGTATGGGTTTATGTTGCGAGATGTTGAACCTGGTAGTTCTAGGGCAAATACTATGTTTAGATTTAGATGTTGGTTTTCAGTAATGAAAATCGGATGGGGGAAACCCTTCTTTGATTAAAAAAAACTACTACCTCCGTTCTAGTTTACTAGTCCCCATCGTATTTTGGGTCAAAGTTTGTCCACGAATTTTACTTCTAAAATGTGAATGGAAAACGATATTTGGTTATATGCAAAGAAAAAAGGACTGGAGGGAGTGATTGCTCTGACACGGACGCGACCTCTCATAGCGCAGGCATTGAACTGGCGCGCCGGCCAAGAGGGCCCCACTCGCTGTAGGCCCGGCTGAACACGACTCCTCGCCGCATGCAACCGGCTTCAGACTGCCCCACCTGCCTTCATTGAATCCGCGCGTGTGCCGGCAACATGTTCTTCTGCGAGCCGGCCGGCATTTTAGAACACAAAAAATGACCAAAATATAATTAATTACGCATGGTCTTGACTTGTTGTGCTCGCACTGGTAGCAGGAACTAGAGGTTTTTCTTTATTCATAACTCTCCTCATTTTTTTTGGCTTTGAAGTGAATCATGGTTGTGGACATTATGTATGAATTTGGAGATATCTGTGAACATGAGTTTGATGTGGAAGTTGAACTTGGAATGTCGGGCTTGCGCGTGAACTATACCATGTCCAATGCTTCGTCCGTTATTGTTTGGAAAGTAATTGTTGTTATTACATGGCCCGAAAAAATATATTTCGCGCCACATCAGTAGATGCACGAACATCACAACAGGCATGCTGACTGGATAAACATTTGAACCTAGCTACTATGAAGGAAATTTTGTATTGACAACAGTTTTAGATAGCAGGAGACGCCTAGCCTGCTCTGCCTCTGCTAGCTTATTTCTGGCTTCTTCCATCTCTTCTTTGGCATGGGTGAAGAGAGCATCTGTTTGCTCTTTTCTCTTCTTCAGGAACTCAGCTACATTCTCAAGGGCTGCTGCACGCTTTCTTTCAGCCTTTACTAGAGCCACGAGGACACGAACAACTGACGACTCCACTTGGCTTGTGTGTAATCGAGCATCATCTGGGAATTTGCACCTTGTGTCTAATCCAGCATCATTAGGGAACTGGCACCTTGTGTGTAATCCAGCCTCATTCTGGAAACATGATCTCGAGGTTGACCATACTTCCCTCCTCGCAGGAACTGCATCCTAACATGAAGTTACTTCTTTTTTAGATAATTAATCAGAGCAACCCAGATCCATTTAGTAGAAGCCAGATAAACAGAGCTGGGAGAAGTGAATTCAAAAGGAAAAAATTATAAAAACAGACTACAAGGTGAGAACACCCACTTCCTACATCAAGCTAAAAACGAAAGCAGTAGGACGATTAAGACTCTTCTTATGACACATCAAAGAACACGAGGCTTAAGAGAAACAGAAACTACAACATATACACATCAAAGAACATGAGGCTAAATGAAAGTAATTGAAAGGGTGTTACTTACCAAAGCTCGTTTTACAGGTTCAGTGCAACTCCTCTTTAACTTGCCACGCTCCTTGAAGATGTCCCCAATATCCCGTGTTTGGTCTTCATTGCTCCTCTGCATGTTCGCACTCGTGGTTTTAAAATCTCAACATGGCAAGAAAAATATACTACTAGTAATACTCGCGCATCTTGTGGGAAACATTAAAGCACCCGTCTGCCATGTTAGAGCATCTCCAAGAGAATCGCAACGCGCGGTGCTTTAAAAAAGCGTTTACAGTGCTGAGATCGACAAGTAGAGATAGAGAGTAGAGGATAGTTCTCAGCATAGATAGATAAAAATAGATTATTCAACTACTCCTCGTCGTCCGACTCCTCCTCGGTGATGTCCTCCTCCGACGTCTGACTGTAGGCGTGAAGATACCGATCGTCGTTGGATTCCCAGGGCGACACTACTCCTAGCCTCATGTTGAATTGAGCATCCGCTTTTCGCCTACGCTTGTCCTCGCGATAGGCGACTCGCTCTGCCCTCCTCTTATCCCTCTCCGCCCTCCTTCCCTCCTCGCATTGGCGCCACAGCACCATGGCTTCCTCGTCCATCTCGGTGATGACGAGATGGTGCTCCCGCCTCCGGTTGTCGCGACGATCCTCGTCGGTGATAAGCCGCGACAGAGGCGCGAGCTCCTGTGCCCGCTCCCGTGTCGGCACGTTGGGGAAGTTCAATGTTCTATGAGGCCACCGGAGGCACCATGCCGCTGCGTCGTATGCGCGGGCGACCTCGTTGGCGGTGTCGAAATTGCCGAGGCCGAGGCGCATCCCGCGGAACCGGATCTCGGCAAAGAAGCCGCCGGAGGGGCGCGCGCGGACGCCGCGGTATCCCCAAGTTTCCCGGCGACGAGGCGACATGGTGGCACGGCGGCGGCGAGGCAAGAAAGAGCGGGAGAGAGCGGTGGCGAGGCACAGAGCGGGGAGAGAGCGGTGGCAAGGCATAGAGCGGTGGGAGGGCGTTGGATTTTATAAAGCGTGCCGGACGCCGCGCGCCAAAACTAGCGCACACCCGGCCGCTTTTTCCCCTGCGCGCGCAATCCTTTCCCGACGTCTCTGCTATCTCTACTCTCTTCTCTACTTTTATATTTATTTTATATTTAATATTTATCTCTACTTCTCTACTCTCTACTTTTTTTCTCTACTTTTTCCCTACTCTTATAAAAAACAGAGTTGGTGATGATGGTGCTCCTGCCATCCTGCAATATAGGCCATCCGATTTATATCCGACGGATAGGAAGGAAACGGTGGTAATTTTGCAAAAAGATACCCACACCCCTCTCCGCATTTGCAAATAAGGCATTCCTTTGTTCATCCTTTTCTCCCACAAGATAAACTACTCATACAAATGCATCTTGATGCGTGCAACGCATGGGCATCTTGCTAGTTCGAAAAAACTTTCCATCATTTGCCACACTACTCGTTGCAGGTGAAAAACCTAGCCAAGCACAGCGCGATACAAGAGCGACGCACAATTACAAGCTGATATTCTGTTCGACAATGGAGGCTATAACCAATTACTTTTACGGGAACAATAGCACCCAAGAAATTTGAAGGGTAGGTATGAACAAAATTGGAACTGCACATGTACTGCTAAGTGATTCAATACACACATTACCAATCGAGGAGGAGAACGATGGTCGCAGCGGCCTCTATGAGTCATGGTCGGCAATGGGAGTTAGTTCATTATCCACAACGGTGGTGCTTCTGCGCTTGGCGTCGGCTTCCAGGAAGCAGATCCGAGACCGTGGAAGACGGTGCCCGGGAAGAGGCTCCGTGTACGACGACGACGGTGGACCGGCTCCAGTGCAGCGTATGAGGTCGTCGATGAGGCAGATGCGCTGCACTGGACGAGTGCGCCGATGTAGAAGGGGAGGAGCACGAAGGCTGCGGTGCTGTGGAGAAGTCTATTTGCGGTTGGGATAGAAAATGGGGAGTATTCAGGTGTACTACTCTGGGTGCCGGGGTGGGGTTGGCTTGGTAGGGTGAACCTGAAGTTATGAAAACAGCCCCCTACCAACCGTCATCCGTAGGCCTGTTCCGAAGGCTATGATGGTGACTTCCCACTGCTCGAATCAGGGTCACGGGAGATATTCCCGCCGACCTCAAAATTTTGTGACACTGAACTCCCCGTGTGGCGTGTTGGGTGATTCGGCTAAGCAACTAGCGAGTAGTACTAGTAAACTCTGCATATTAGGTTTGACCGAAGTCAAACTTCCTAAAGTTTGCCCAAGTTTATAGAAAAATATGAACATTTCCCATAACAGATATGTATGATGTGAAAGTACATTCAATAATGAATATAATGGTATTTATTTGTTATTGTATATGTTAATATTTTTTGTTATAAACTTTCTAAGAGTTTACAACACTTGACTATGACCAATGCTAATACGTAGACTTAAATAAAAACAGAGGGTGTACACATTTGTTTTCTTAGTATGTAGTGAATTGATCATTTGTTGAAATTGTGAAATAAATATATTATGCTACTGACTTCGAATGTAATGGTCTATACAATTCAATAGTTACAATCATTTTCGAATTCCAAGATGTATATTTGGTCTATAGTACTTCACAACATGCTCAAACTCGCATAATCCCAGTCAAATGTCAATCAAAATGCATTTCATAGTTATTACTTTGTAGGATGCAACAAAACCAACAATAACTCTACATCAGCCATTATAAAAGCAACATTTTGAACATATCCCAATGTGTGAATGGAACATGCAGAGAGAGCTTGCGAAGATGGAGCAGATAGGGCGGGAAATATTGTATGTATGTGGACGAGAGAGTAGGAGACAAACCTAACGAAACAAAGAGAGGGAGATAGAGAGAGAAAGATAGAGGAAGAAGTTAGGTCTGTGAGAAAGATGGAGACATGGAATATACGTGAGATGCGTGTGCATCCGGATTCTGTACACATGAAGGAGAAGAGACAACATGTTTGATGAGAGAGCTGGAAAAACATGGACGAGAGGGGAAGGATCTCGTGGGTTGAGGGATTGATAAATTTGTGTGGGGGAGAGAGGGATTGGTAATTTTGTGCGAGAGAGAGGGTGGGGGAGGAGTCAGTCAACCGTCGTCACATCATCCTGCTTCCAAATGGCCCCGCATTCTCTAGCGCAGTGTGGTCGCCGTCTTCGATCTCCTCGATGCCCTCTTTGAAGATTGAGGTGTTGTGCATGCTGGGGTGCAGAGAAGCACAAGCGAGAGTGGTCGCCATATAACCTTGGATGGGGATGAATTGTGTGCTCGGGGGAGGGGGTGTGTGTGTGTGTTAGATATTGAGAGAAAACAAACCTAAGGAGAGAAATGTGTGTGTATGTGATGGAAAGCTACTTGCTAAACAGGGTATTCACGAAGAGATTGTGCGTGCGAGATAGAGAGCGCGATGTGCGGGCCTTGAGGTGGGCAGGGGCCGGGTGAGGGTGTCAAAATGTGCGCGTTGATGCATGTGTTACATGCAATCATGCGAGGGACGGACGAATCGAGAGAGATGGTTGTTGTCTTACGGATGCTCCTCTCTCTCTCTCTCTCCCCCCCACACACACAAGTAAAATAGAAGACCGTTCTCTCATGTATACACAACGTATCGGCATCTGTCTATGTCTCACTCATGCATGATCATTTGCACATTCACACCTCTCTATGTCTCTATCACACGCACACCGTCTCCACATTGCCCTTCCGCCACAGCACAAATATGGACACATACACATGTTCTCTCTCAGTCACACACACAAAATCAGTATTAAAAAAACTAGGGTGCACCTAAAACGTCCAAATCCAAATAAACACGAACTGGAGCTAAATTCAAATATATGGAAATATTGTAGCGTCAAGAACTTTTCCCGGAAAAAAAGTTGAGTAATATTTGGGGATTGTTTTCACACACACAAAAAGGTTCGGTGGATTTCCTTCGAGCACGACACGGTGAAGCACCGTTCGATCGACCGCGCGGCCGCAGTTCACGCGCTTGCACAGGATTCCGTATCGTGGCTGTGGTAACTAATAAAAGCGCTGCCTAAGTCTAATGTTTACGTGTACTAGTACGGTTTTCTTTTAAGTTTGACCAACCCTATATAAAACTAAACTAAGCTCCCATACACGCACTCATCAACATGCCGCCGCCGCCGTTGTGCATACCGGCGCCCGCCTGCTCCGGCCAACAATTTCTCGCCCATCACCGCCATGTCGCCGCCAAGCCGAAGGCTCGCCCACTCACGTCGTCTGCAGTCCCTCCTCGCGATGCCGCCGCGCTGCCAAGCACACGAGCAGCTGGTGGAGCCCCGTCTATGCACGCAGCGTACGAAGAGGAGGACGAGCGCGTGCTCCAGCACGCCGTCGAGGAGGAACTAGCGTGTCATTGTCGTCTCCGCCCGCGCGGAGGAGGCGTGCATGGTGGCTGTCGCGGTGGAAGCCGGTCGCGCGCACGTCGAGCCCGCAAACTACTCTTAGCAAGATAGAGGCGGTGGAATAGTTTTTGTAGTCTGCAAAAGTACTTAACTAATGCTGTCGTTCTTCACAAAAAAATGTGTTTACCAATGCATGCATGAACACTAGTTACTCTAACCCCCCTCTCTTCTTTAATTCTTTGCCACATCAGCATGTTTGCTATTCCCGTGTGCGTGATACCAGCTAAGATACCACCATTATGGCCAGCCTTAACCATCGCATGCAATAATTTAGTGCACCATGAAATATGAACATGTGTGGGGCATGTATGTTTTTAATGACTTGAGACTATACCTAGCCCGGCATGCAAGATGAGACTTATTATGCACCGTTCCCCATACCTGCAGGAAGCCCATTCATCTCCAAATCTTTTCCTCTCCATGTGTGGAAACAATATGCCTGCCAGACTCTCCTTCTCCCTCTGGCGGTCCCACCACTCCACCCCGTGTGGAAAAAATCTGCGTGCATGACTCTCCTCCCCCGCGCTCGTCCAATCCGTTGTGACCAGCAATATTTCCACCCCTTCCCTCCCCCATAATTTACTCCAACAAATATGCCCACGTAGCTGTTACTACGTTAATCACGCAACATATCTTCCGGGACGCTGCTTCAGTTACTTAACTACAGGTGCATTGGGTCACTGACATATGGGCCCAACAGGGGTCTGGCCCACATGTCAGTGACGCAACTGGACCTGCAGTTAAGTCAGTGCAGCTCAGTCCATATCTTACGTAGGTCTGCCATTGCTCCCTATAAATACTGTGCCTCCCATGACATTCGGAAGAACGCTCACGTTCATTGCTATCTCCTCCCCTCCCTCTCACGTCGAGCACCATGGCATCGCCCCTCCCAAGCCCTAGGCGCCCCTCGTTGCACTGCGTGGACGGTCACGCGTCGCCGTTCCATTCCTCGCCGGCACTAGTCGAGGAGGACACGTCGGCGTTCCGCTCCTCGTCGCGACGCGTCGAGGTGGATGCGTCGCCATTCCGTTCCTCGCTGCCACTAGTCAAGGAGGACGCGTCGGTGTTCCGCTCCTCGCCGCGACGCGTCGAGGTGGACGCGTCGGTGTTCCCAATCTCGCCAGCACGCACGTCGGAGGACGTGTCGGCTCCCAGCTACGAGGAGAACACCGCGCCGCCTGCCGAGCCCCCCTGCCTTGAGGAGCTTTGGAAAGAAATGTATGTCGCCTTGTGGGAGGCTTTGCCTCCAGCATAGCGCGCCAAAATAGAGGCGGAGAAGAAGGCCGAGGAAGAGGAGCGCACCGCGGGACAAGCTGCATGGCAGGCCTATGTCGCATCCGAGAGAGTCAGGCAATTGGCTCTTTGGCAGAAGGCTCGTGCGAGGGCCGTGAGGGTGGCGGAGGACGCCCGTGCCAAAGCCCTGAGTACAGCCAGGCCCAAGCGCCTCATCTACGCTTGGTGGTACATGGACCGGGTGCACGCTTCCAGTGAGGAGGAGTACCTGTTGGCGCCGGATCACCACACTGGTGAGATCGTGCTCGCCCGCCGTCAAGCCGCCAATCAGCACCTCGTGAGTTGCGAGGCTGAGGAAGAGGCGTTGTGTCGGCGCGCTGGGAAACGGCCGCGCACCACGTCACTCGTGGCACGCCGCAAGCGCTCCTGCGAGCGCCGTGGCTTTTAGTAGGAGTATAATTTTTGTTTCGTAAGGCGATCTCATTAGTTTTGGGACGCAAATGATAAATCCCAAACATTCAGGAATTATTAGCATCCTTAATTAAGTATGTAAAAGGGAAAGTTTGGAAACCTTGTGTATTTGTACGCATTTTGTAAGTACGTGCATATAGCACAAACTTTACTATATACTATCGCACTACACGTCTCTCTCTATATATGCTTGCAGACTGTGCTACTCCCTCCGTCCAGGTCAATAAGTCATCTTTGGTTGTGCACTGTGACCAAGAAGGAGGGAAGACTTATACACCTAGACGGAGGGAGTACTACTATTACTTATGTACGTGCAAATGCACGTTTCAACATTACGATGTGGTTTTTCTAAAAGTAGAAAAATAGCACTAGTCAAGCTTGTGAAACGATTCAATGCAAAAATTATGCAAAAATGCTCGTTTGATTGTTTACTTTTAGCTTCCTTCTCTGTGGTTATTTCTCTATCGTACTTTGTACGGAGTATCTCACTGGTCGGAAAGGCATGCAAATTCCCAAACCGCTTCCTACACCCCGTATCGAATTTTTTGCCTAACAAGTTGTGCCATGCAATTGGAATTCCAACTTGAGTACTACTACTAGTAGGAGTACCAGGGGCCAGTTCTTTTAGGCTTCTAGATTAGTAATCCCATAACTACTACATCCGTCCTGGTTTACTGGTCCCCATTGTAATCTGTGTCAAATTTTGATCATAAATTTAACTAATGAAATGTTAGTGCATGTCACATGCACTAACATTTTATCAGTTAAATCTTTGGTCAAAATTTAGCACAAATTACAATGGTGAGGAATAAACCAGGACGGAGGTACTACTAGTAGTAGTTTAGAAGCCCAAATAAATGAGTGAGGCGCCTGAATGTTACTCTCCACTGTGACTAGTCTTATGGGAAAAGTTGGGGAAGCCGCCAAAAGAACTGGCCCTAGGAGTAGTAGCTAGGGATACTAGGAGTAGTAGCTAGGGATCGAGTGTGCGAGATGAACCGGAGAAAGTAAATGCAGAGAGATGGAATGCAAAAAAGACGGAGGGATGTGATGGTTGCTTGTCCGTTTATTTTACCAGGCCACTTATTACTGGGAGTGGTTGGGTTTTGTGATATGACGGCTTTACTGCTGCGCCACATGCGGGGTGAGACTCCCGTGTAGCGCCGCCCTCTACACTAGTACTACATCGGTCGTGGTTTATCCCCCATTGAATTTGATTGAAGATTTAACTGACAAAATGTTAGCGCATGTCAACAAAAACAATATCGTTGGATTCGTATTTGAACATAGTTTTCAATGATATAATTTTAGGTGACATGCATCATCATTTATCGTACTATATATAATGTTAGTTCAATTTTTGGTCGTACTAATCTATAGTAAGGTGCCCGTGGGTTTCACGGAAGAGTGAAATGCATTGATCAGGGAGTTGTTTATTTTCACAAAGGATGTGGGGGTCATCTCATGTGTAATGGGTATCGATAGGTTTGTTCGGATATTATTTCATCTCTAGAGCTCACAAACATCCGGGTGAAATAGATAAAAAAGTATCTTTTGCAAACAAAAGCATTCAACTGTTCAACCTACATCCAAAACTTGTGAAGAAATAACTCTTATTGTGCTTTGCAAGAAATGATCTTCAAGAATTAGTTTTTGAGTATCCATTGTTATACATGTTGGCTACGTATGACATGGCACTTTCTTATAGTCAATAGTTGGCTATACTATTTAAGTATTAACCATGCCCTTATACACCTAGATGAAGAGATGAAATTAGGATGACTTGGAAGGGGGTAGAGGATATGTAAGAAATGGTTCATCATAAGTCTTTCACCAGTACTCTAGTAAAAATTCATACATGGAAGATTCTAGACTAAACCATAAATGGATACACTTTTATTCATGCGCGATACTCCAATAGAGCAAGATCATGCATGGAAGTCTGGACATGCTTAGACAGCGGATTACATTGAGCGAAGACTAATGATCAACATTTAACTTGATAATGCAGATGTCCAGGTGAACCTCCTTGGAGTCCCCGTGCACATTGTTGGGGGTCAAATAATACTGTGCGTCTTCCATGTCCACATCGGCGGGAAGGTCCCAGCTCGGCAGAGTCCAAGTCAGCTTGACGTAGCCAGTGTCGCCGCCCACGTACCTCCGAGGGGTAGTAACAGTGAGCACGCACCCGTGCATCGGCCTCGTGTCAGTGTCAGCGTCAGCGGCGTCGCCCCTGACGCACACTACAGAGACGGGGCGGTGGCCTGCGCGGGCCTTGCCGGTGCCCACGATCAAGAGGAAGACGCTGCCGTCCTCCTCCGAGACTAGCAGGCGGCGGTGATCCTCCAGCGACTCTAGCACGGTGAACGGGTAGCACATCTCGTACTTGATGTTCTTCGCCAAGGGCCAGTAGTGATCGCCGCACGCCTGCGTCAGGTGATGCACGATGTCCGTCGGCGAGCCCCAAAACGGCACCGGGCACTCATAGCAGTAGACGAAGTGCTCCTTGGAGGCATCGACCAGGCCGTCCATGAAACGGGAGTGGTTGTAGGGGACGTTCCGCCAGTTGAATATATGAGCAAGTTACTACGAGATTTAGTCCAAATAAGCACAAAATAAATCATGACGGCTATAACAGAGATTAAACTAATCATGCAGACTAGCATAGTAGATGAACAGATCGGATCTAGGACACTGACTAGAAACATGAATTCTACCACGATTTCGAACAGGAAGGATAGAAACAGATACGGTGCAACGGGAGCAGCACCATTAGCATTGAGGTTGTCGCCCATGTCGTTGAGGAAGAGGTTGCCGAGGTCAGGGAAGAAGTCGTCGTCGGTGAAGTCATCGCTGCTAGCAGTCGTGAGAGTGCGCTCCCCAAATTTCAACAGCGCCCGCCGAATGGAGCGCAGGAGGGAGTGGCTGTAGGGGACGTTGCGGCCGCCGAATGGAGCGCAGGAGTAGCCCACGAAACAGTAGATGGTGCTCCTCCCTAGTCTGTATTCTTATCTCTATCTCTACTACTCTTCTTTGTTTTTTATAATATACTAGTTGTAGTTGTCAAATCGAATATTACTGCGCCGTCCACTGCATGCCCAGCTGAACACGCCTCCTCGCCTCCATCGAACCCCTCCGTTAAACCCGCATGCAAACCGAGAAACCTACTGCGGCCCGCGGGAGGAAATTTGCCGGTTGCCGTTGGAGAATAATAGAGTCACGTCCAATCCATTTGAGTTAATTGCGTGTATGATTCTCCCTCTATAAAAAGTTAATTCAACCTTAATCTTGTATTCTAAGTACTCTGTGGGATCCACTGTCAGTACAGTGTACATGACTTGCAGGATGGCTACAGATTCGTACAGAAAGTTAAAAAGAAACAAATCCATCCTTAATCATGTATTCTAAGTACTCTGTGGGTTCCACTGCCAGTATAGTAGCGAATGAAGTAGTATACATTAAAAAAATATAAAAAGCTAAAGTTTAGGACATAATTCGAACTCAAGTCATCGCGCTGCGAGCATCCGGCCCGGACCAGTACACTAGGTGTTGGTTGCGGAGAATGCAAGAGATAAACCTTTATAACAATGAGCCCGTCCGTTGCAACAGATCCAAAGTAGAATAATACATATTCACAAATTTGAAAGAAAACAATTTACTTTTGATATACATATCACTAAAAAAATCTTATGTTTCACTTCAAATATTCTTTGGGCTGGTTTGATGAAGTAAGGGAGGAATGTGGTTGGTTTCAAGATACTAAGGGGTTTTGTGTAAACTGGAGTAGAGAAGTGGGAATTTTTGCAAAAGGTCACAACTTACATCACAGCCGTTAGATGCAGATCTAATGGTCAGAAATGGCGGATGGCAGACACACCATCATCACCAACTGAGTCTTTTATAGGAGTAGGAGTAGAGAAAAAACCAAGTTGGTGATGATGGTGTGTCTGCCATCTTATAATATAGACTGTTCGATCTATATCTGACGGATAGAAAGCAAACTATGACAAATTTACAAAAGATACCCGCACCTCTCTCCACATTTACAGATAAGGCCTTGCCTCGTTCATCCTTATCTCCCACAACCTCATTGCTGAGCAATTACAAAAGGAAGTCTCTGGAACAATTTGGCATGGTGGCCGCTGCCGGCGCCGTCCATCCCCATGCCTCCGCCTAGTCCGACCACCAGTCACCACCACGCCCCACTCCTCCTCACCTCTATCATCTTTCTCGACATATCATTTTTTCAATGAAATGGTCGACATACCATTTTCCGATAAAGTTCTCAAGATATCATTAGTTTTTACACATGGGATTACTCCTGCATGGGTAAATCACAATAGGTGTTTTGTAAAAAAATGCATCTTGATGTTCCGTGCAATGCACGGGCATCTTGCTATTTTTTGCATATAATTCCAAACATCACGTAGACTCGGTCTTTGACAATTTTACAACTATGTTAGTATCATTGTTAGTGGTCAGCTGGTGCAAGTTATAGCCCCGGGTGTTTTAACCTTTTCTTAGTAATGATATCTGGCGATTGTTCGGCACGAGCTCAATTCTGGCGAATCCCACGTAACCCTCAGATTTCCATCTGATGGTGGTCTGTTTTTAAGCCATAGTATTTGACAAAACCGCCACCCTTACACACGTACTATAACTGCGTCGCTGGCGTTTGCAACTGCCATGTCTCCCAGCGAACGTTTGCTGGGGATTGGAGTTAGCACCGATGGCGGTTCGTAGTCGTTCCACGCTCGGGCATTGAAGTTTGTAACTATTTTAGATTAGAACATACTACTCCTCTGGTGCTGGTAGTAGAGCAAAGTCCTACTCCACTACTACTCTACTCAAGCAAGTTAAGGCATAGTAGTAGGTACTGTAGGGAGTACCAGTACTGTGATCACTCAAGCAAGTTGTCTGACTTCGATATGACCCTACGCTGCTGGTATGTGTCTCGTAAGTCAAGCGACGTGCTGTAGTCATCATCACCTATCCACTTCCCGCAGCACATATTCGCTTCTCCATCTTTGTCCGCTCTTCCATCCCTACTAAGGCGCCTCCCCCCTCGTCAAATCTTCCATCCCCGCTAAGGCGCCTCCCCCCTCGTCCGAAACCAAAGCACTAACAATGGCAGAACCGAGCAGCGTCTACCAAAAGAGTGGCTGGAATTCGCTCCCCACAAAGGTAATCAAGCTCATTGTTTCGCGTGTGGATAATCTTAGTACCATGCCGCTCGCTGCGTGCTCGTCGGGGCTGTACCGTTTACTCAAAGCCCTCAGGCCGGAGCTTTTTAAGCCAGCTCCTTGCTTGCTGATGCCTCCTGATCTTCAGAAACGGTGTGTCACGCATCATAACGATCGTAGGGTGGCGAGCATCGACCCCCTTGACTGCGATCCGATCCCCGTCACCCTCAACTACATTAACGGTATGTACTGGGTCGGCATGAACACATCTTGGATGGTGCTCGTCGACGGTCGCAGCAGCTGGATGCTCGTGGAGGTCTACACCCGGCGATTGACCCCCCCTTCCTTCGATTAACACTACACTGCTTTGGCACCGCGTCCCAGAATACTCGGAATCTTACAGTAGCCAACATGATACCAAGTTTGATTTGCTCAAGGTTGTAATCTGCCAAGTGCCCACAAGATCTGCGAATTATAAAGACTTCAGGCTAATTGCGTTCTTCAACCGCGGTCTCGCCTATCTGACAGGTCACTGCGGTAAGTGGATAAATCTGCACGTCCATCGCAGGATCATACATCCTCCATGGTTCTCTGATGCCATTGAACACAAGGGCTTCATTTACGCTGTCGACTCCTTCTATGGCTGGACGTATTGCTGGCCTACTCCAGTCATCGCTACAAACGGCTGTTACAGCAGTATGTTACTTTCCTATGATATCATGATGGCTTGCTTATATCACTGTCAACATTTACTGGAAAAATATTCATGCTCATAACATGCTGTTCTTAAGATTGACTACATCAAGAGCCCTTTTTTATTTGACTCCAACTTTTATTTGAGGGTTATTTGACTCCAACTTGATATGATGTTGTAGGCCGCCTAGTGTCCCTACCCTTCCTAATCCCAGAACCTTTCAAAGAAAAGTGGCATGGCAGTTGCAGGTGGTTCCTGGATTGATTAGACGACGGCGAACGATTGATGATCGTTCGCACGTACCGGACATGTTGTTTCGTGGAATACAATCACAGTCACTGCAAGGTCTTTGAGCAGGATCCCAGCTTCTCTGGGCCTTCAGGAATTTTTGACTGGAGGTAGGTAAGTAGCCTTGGTACACGCTCTCTGTTTGTCGGACTGAATTATCCGATTAACCAGGAGGTAACCGACGACAAGGATCATGATGGCAGCGCGGTTTCGTTCATCAGGCAAAACTGTGTGTACACAGCGCACAATGTGTCTCTACATGCACCATACCCTGATATGTGCCGCCACGCTCTGCAGCCCAAAGTAGGAGAGAGGGTCGCAAGTATCAGACTTCGACCTGCCGGCTGAAGTTTCCCTCGTCAGGCGCCCATCTGGTTCAAGCCGTCAGCCAATCTCCACAGCTTAATAAATAGTAACGTCTAACTGAGCCAGTTAGTTAGATGTGTACACTTGGTGTAGTAGGATCTTTATTTAGTTTGATGCATACACTTGTTCTTTTTTGGTAGCCCTTTTGTAATGATGGCTGATGTTTGGTTTGGAAGAGAGAGCTGCGTCTTCACTCTTCTGCCATGCTTACTGCTTCTGTTGCACCCCCAGCCCTGGTTGCTGCTGCTGTTGTTTTCAATGTACAATCAGTAGTATATTTCGTCTGTTGGTTGAATAAATGTGTTGTTAGAACGACAAATACAATGTTTTGGAAGTCATTGCACGGTTCGATCCTTTAGTGCCTAGTACCGTACGTAGCGCATACTATTTTTCGTATGGAACACATTTTCCACTTGTTGAACATGCAGCCCACTGATGAAGGCCCAATAGAGAAGCCCATAATTAACTGGAAGGGAGGCTCTCACATGAATCCGGCCCAGGTACATGCTCATGGTCCCCTAAACATAAATAAGTAAGTAAATAAATAAAGCTAAATTCTCATGCACCAGTTCTTTAAATTCACGATTTAACAGGAGGATATTATTTCCTATGATAGTGTCGTTACATTCAGTCGATATTATCCTTCGGCAAAGATAGAGACCAGTCTTCTTTCTCCCAGCGTTTTCTTCCTGCAACCAGCGGACCCATGCAAATCGTAGTCAATGTCGTAAATAGATCCGGTCCATTTTTATTTTTCAATAAGAATGTCCAACCCAGCCAAGCACATTGGCGACATCACTTTATCCTCCGCCTTGGTGCGCTCGCCGCGGCGCCGCCGTCCGGCCCTGTCAACATAGTTTTTTTCGAAACTGTCCCTGTCAACATAGTGAATCGGGAGAGGACTGTAGTTGTGAGTATGATAGTACGGACCCACCAGGTCCACTCCCGAACACAAGCAAGCGCCTCTTTTACTACTCAGATGAACCCCTCGTTTTTTACTCTAATCCACCCTGCTGATATCTGGGACCCACATCATTTTCAACGTATAGTCACTTAACGTCAGAATTGCACAACTTTTTTTAGTAGTAATTCGGAGGAGCATGCTATAAACTGGGTTGTGCCGTCTCTGTGGCCCGTCTAACAACATGACCAGCCCAGTAGTTCTTTCTTTGCGAAAATAGGTAGCCCAGTATTTCTTTTTGAAGAATACCCAAGCTAGGCCTATTTGTTTTCTCCGACTTACTGGGCTGCAAATCTTTCAAGACGAGGAGGGATGCATTCCGGCTTGGCCAAAGAGTATGGTCAGTGTGTGTTAAAAGTAATATCAAAAGGGGTTGAAAATTCCAAAAAAATTATAGCAAATGGGATATTAGTTTCTTTTTTTGTTTTAGTTCTTCACTGATATCTTATACTGTATTTCATTGGATTTAACATGACATAGTACTAATTAGTTTTTAAATTTGTTTTAGTATGGCTACTAATTTTTGGATTAAGAATATTTTGTTCCCCAGCAAAAATTTGTGAATTTTCAAAATTTCCCACATATTTAGTTAATTTTTTTTAACCCTGGTACTGACCAAAAAATGGGCAGCAATTCTAAAAATGGAAAACGGACTGCAATAAATTCCATATGAATTAGAAAATGAGTAAAAATTATAAAAATAATAGCAAATGGGCTGTACACGCCACAGATTTCGAGGCTGACTTGTTTAGGCAAGGCTTTGTCAGTCAACACACAATTCTAGCAGCAGTGACTGTTGGATGTCCATCCAACGGCCGACGTGCTTCTTCAATCTCTGATCTTCCTGCTCCAGCCGCCTAAACTAGCGCCTGCGGGACTGCCTGCTCCCTCCTCTTGTGGCCCACTGTGATGCCGCGCAGGCTTCCCCGGCCCACCCTACTCCCTCCGCTGGCCTGGCCGCACGTAATCAACTACCTCCTTATTACGTGAAAAAATGATTCCTCCCACTGACATCTGGGGCGCACTGTTTGGGAGGCTGACCTGTGGGCCTACTAAGTTGACGCGTACCCAGGGCTTGTCAACTTAGTCAACAAACGATTCTAGCAGCAGTAACCGTTGGATTTGAATCAAACGGTCCTGCTGCTTCTTCACTCGCTGATCTTCTTGCACCAGCCACCCAAACCAGCGCCTGTGAGACCACCTACTCCTGCCTCCAGTGGCCGACTGTGTTGTCGTTGAGGCCTCACCGCCCCCTACTACTCCCACCGCTAGCCAGGCCTTGCGGCGACGGCAGCCTCACACCGCAGCTGAACCAATGAACCCTCGTACTCCTCTCCGCGTGGGCATCCACTGCCGTGTCTTCCCCGGCTCCGCGTCATCCCCTTCTTAGGCCTCACCGTCGTCCACCGCCTTGGTGCTCTCGGTGCGGCATGGTCAATGTGGTCAACGACCGACTTCCATTGGAAGAGTACTGTACGTGGAGAGGCTGTCAGCTGGGTCCACGGCCACATCCCAGTTTTTTTGTGATTTGCCATGTAACTCGCTTTGTCAGGCCTCTTGGGCTGCAAATGTTTCAAGACGAGGAGAGCATTCATTCGGATGGCCGAGAAAATGGCCTATCAGTAATGAGAAATGGGTTGTACATTTTTAAAACACATCAACCCGGCAATTAGTTTCAAATTTCTTTTTTTCATTTCGAGATTTTAAATTGCATTGATTTTTATGCGTGGACAATTTGTTGGATTTTATATTGATATGTATTTATTTTTTAAATCAGTTTGAACGTGACTCGAAATTTCGGGATTAAAAATAGTTCAGACCGCACCAAAATATGCAAAATTTCGTATAAATTTTTAACCGTGGCCACAATATGGGCTGTAATGCTAACAAAAAGAATATGGGCTCCAAAAAAACCTTAAGAATTAGCAAATGGGCTAAATTATTAGAAATAATGGCAGATCGGTTGTATGCTGTTTTCCACAGATTTGAGGCTTTCCTAAAAAAAGGTTGACGCACAAGCAGTGACTGTTGGATGTCCATCCAACGGCCATCGTGCTTCTTCAATCTCTGCTCTTCCTGCTCCAGCCGCTCAAACAAGCCCCGGCGGAACTGCCTACTCCCTCCTCCCCGCGGCTGGCTGTGCTGCTACGCATGCCTCACGGCCCCACCGTACTCCCATTGCTGGCCTAGCCATCCCTCTACTCACCCACACCTGCTGTTATTCTCCAGCGACGGCAGACAAACCAGTAAACCCTCGTACGGTCGTACTCCCCTCCGCGTGGGAAACAACTGCCGAGTCTTCCCTGGCTCTGTGTCGTTCCCTTCCTAGGCCTCGCCGTCGTCCACCGCACTGGTGCTCTCGGCACGGCCTGGTCAACTTGGTCAACGACCGACATGCATCTGAAGTGGACTGTACGTGGAGAGGCTGACAGCTGGGTCCAAGGCCGCACGCAAGGAAATGCGTCCTTATTATGCGCAAAATAATGATTCCTCCACCTGACATTTGGGACCCACCGAAAGGGCCTCTGTATTTCACGAAAAAATGTTACCGCCGCTGACAGCTCGGACCCACCAGCTATATCTTCGCACGCAAGGAAGTGCCTCCTTATTACGCACAAAAAAATGAATACTCCCCCTGCTAGCTGGGACCCAGTATAGTGGGAGGCTGACTTGTGGGCTTACTAAGTTGACGGGGATGGAGGGCTTTGTCAACTTAGTCAATATGCACGATTATAGCTCCCATGACCGTACGATGTCCATCCAACGGCCGTAGTGCTTCTTCAACCTCTGGTCTCCTTGCTCCAGCCGCCCAAACCAGCGCCGGTCGTGCCTCGTGCTCTTGCCTCCCATGGCTGGCGGCGATGCCGCGGAGGCCTCACCACTCCCTACTACTCCCACCGCTGGCCAGGCCATCCCTCTACTCACCCACACCCCATGTTATTCTGCGGCGACGGCAGCCTCACACCGCAGCCGAACCAGTGAACCCTCATACTCCTCTCCGCGTGGGCAACCACTGCCGCGTCTTCCCTGGTTCCGCGTCGTCCCCTTCCTAGGCCTCGCCGTCGTCCACCACCTTGGTGCTCTCGGCGCGGTGTGGTCAATGTGGTCAACGACCGACTTCCATCGGAAGAGTACTGTACATGGAGAGGCTGACAGCTGGGTCCATGGCCGCAGCAAGGAAGTGCCTCCTTATTACGCTCAAAATAATTATTCCTCCACTGACAGCGGGGACCCACCGGACGGGCCACCGTATTTCACGAAAAAACATTTCCCCCTGACTGCTGGGACCCATCAGCGACATCTTCACATGCAAGGAAGTGCATTCGGGCAAAAAAATGATTCGCCCCCCTGACTATTGGGTCCCACCAGCTACATCTTCGCAGGCAAGGAAGTGCCTGACAGTCGGGACCCACCTGGTCGAAGCGTACGTAGCGCTGTCATTTTGGTCGCGAACGTGTCCGTACATACTGGTCGATGTAGAGGTGTGCACGTGTCCTAGTAGAGGTGCGCACGTAGCATGTACACGTACGTACAGCGGCCAGTGTGCAAGAAAGAAAATACAGCCACGTACGTACATACGGGCAGGGTCTTGAACGCCTACTCGTGCATACGTACGGCCAGGGCTCATGTACATGGCTGGGTCGGAACGGAGAAACTGCGTCGTCGTCGTGTTCATGGGGAGCCAACCGGCTAGGTCAGAACAGAATGCGTCGCCGTGTTCATCGGGAGGGCTTGGACGGAACAACCGATGGAAACGAGGCCTGGCGTACCGCAGAACGACGGAAACGGCCTTGTGTTCGACCGGCCACTTTCGAAACGGGATCCTGTTCATCGGGAGGGGTCTGGCGTACCGCAAAACGGAGGAAACAGACCTCCTACGGTCGAAACAGGGGTCCTGTTGATCGGGAGGGGTGTGGCGTACCGCAAAACGGAGGAAACGGACTTGTGTTGGAGCGCTACGGTCGAAACGGGGGTCCTGTTCATCGGGAGGGGTGTGGCGTACCGCAAAGCGGGACTCCACGGGATACTGTTCATCTCCACCGTCGACCCCCTCCAGCCTCCACGGGCTACTGTTCGTCCATCGTCGACCTCCTCCAGCCTCCACTTGCGACTGTTCATCCACGGGCTCCTGTTCATCCAGCCTCCACCGCATGCTACTCCACCGGCTACTGTTCAACCAGCCCTCTCCACGGGCTCCTCTTCAACCACCCCTCCACGGGCTACTGTTCATCTGGCCCTCCACCGTCTACTGTTCATCCAGCGCTCCACGGGGTGGTCCTGTTCATCCAGCCCTCCACGGGGTCCTGTTCATCCAGCCCCAACCGGCTCGATCGATCGGGGTCCTGTTCATCCAGAGGCAACACCACGGGGTCCTGTTCATCCACTCCCACCAGAAACTGTTCATCCAAACCCCCCAGCAACACTCACTGTTCATGCAGAGGCAGCATCGATCGGCTTCAGTTAGCAGAAGTAGCAAAGGAATCGCTCAATCGGGTTCAGTTAACATCCATCGATCGATCGCTCGGGTTCAGTAACGCGTAGCCTGCAGTGCAATCGCTCGGGTTCAGTTAGAGCCCAATGCCTCGCCTGGGTTCAGTTAGAGCCCAACGCCTCGCACCCACGTGCGTGCATGTACGAGAGAAACGCGCATCACTCGGCCCCGACCACCCACCGTAACCGGGAACACCCCGATATTTTCCTCGCCCTTGCTTCTACCATGGTTTTTTCGGTCACGGACGGCCCAAAGAATGTCATGCAGCTGCGTCTTCGGCCCGCCCAGGACTGAAAGCCCATTTTCTGTCATATTTTTTGTCATAGAAGTAGGACCCCACCACATCTATGATGATACCGGGTTTTCTCACAATTATCGTCATAGAAGTGTCATAAGTATGACATAAATTTTTTTCGTTCAGCCCAAAATGTCACGGATGTGTCTTTTTTTTGTAGTGAGGGACCTATTCTGACACACAACTTGCTTGCTGAAATCCTAGGGGATCCTCCTCCACCCAAGGGTGATCCCGTGTTTGAGCTTAAACCGTTGCCTGATATTCTTAAATATGCTTATCTTAATGAAAAGAAGATATATCCTGTTATTATTAGTGCTAACCTTTCAGAGAAGGAGGAAGAGAAATTATTGAAAACTCTAAAGAAGCAACGTGCTGCTATTGGATATACTCTCGATGATCTTAAGGGCATTAGTCCCACTCTATGCCAGCACAAAATAAAATTGGAGAAAGATGCTAAACCGCTTGTTGGTCACCAATGACGGTTAAATCCTAAGATGAAAGAAGTGGTAAGAAAAGAAATACTAAAGCTTCTGGAGGCAGGTATAATTTATCCCGTTGCTGATAGTCAGTGGGTAAGTCCTGTCCACCGTGTCCCTAAGAAGGGAGGTATTACTGTTGTTCCTAATGATAAAGATGAATTGATCCCACAAAGAACTGTTACGGGTTATAGGATGGTAATTGATTTCCATAAATTAAATAAAGCCACTAAAAAGGATCATTACCCATTACCGTTTATTGATCAAATGCTAGAAAGATTATCCAAACATACACATTTTTTCTTTCTAGATGGTTACTCTGGTTTCTCTCAAATACCTGTATCGAAAGAGGAACAAGAAAAGACCACTTTTACTTGTCCTTTCGGTACCTTTGCTTATAGACGTATGCCTTTTGGTTTATGCAATGCACCTACTACCTTTCAAAGATGCATGATGGCTATATTATCTGATTTTTGTGAAAAGATTGTCGAGGTTTTCATGGATGATTTTTCCGTTTACGGAACTTCTTTTGATGATTGCTTGAGCAACCTTGATCGAGTTTTGTAGAGATGTGAAGAAACTAATCTTGTCTTGAATTGGGAGAAGTGCCACTTTATGGTTAATGAAGGTATTGTCTTGGGACATAGAATTTCTGAAAGAGGTATTGAAGTTGATAAAGCTAAGGTTGATGCTATTGAAAAGATGCCATGTCCCAAGGACATCAAAGGTATAAGAAGTTTCCTGGGTCATGCCGGTTTTTATAGGAGGTTCATTAAGGACTTCTCAAAAATTTCCAGGCCTCTGACTAATCTCTTACAAAAAGATACCCTTTTGTCTTTGATGATGATTGTGTAGAAGCATTTGAAATACTTAAGAAAGCTTTGGTTTCTGCACCTATTGTTCAGCCACCCGATTGGAATTTACCCTTTGAAATTATGTGTCATGGTAGTGATTATGCTGTAGGTGCTGTTCTAGGACAAAGAGTTGATAAGAAATTAAATGTTATTCAGTATGCTAGTAAAACTCTAGACAGCGCCCAGAGAAATTATGCTACCATTGAAAAAGAATTTTTAGCAGTTGTATTTGCTTGTGATAAGTTCATACCTTACATTGTTGATTCAAAAGTAACTGTTCACACTGATCATGCTACTATTAAGGGCCAGTTCTTTTGGTGGCTTCTAGAATAAGCTGCACAAAGCTGCCCCCTATCCAGCTTATTCTAGAAGCCCAACCAAGTTTATTTTTTTTAGAAGCCTAGTAGTTAAGACTTGACTAGTAGGCTTCTAAAAAGAAAATTTTGGTTGGGCTTCTAGAATAAGTTGGGTAGGGGGCAGCTTATTCTGGAAGTCCAAAAAAGCTAGCAAAAGAACTGGCCCTAAATATCTTATGGAAAAGAAAGATGCTAAACCTAGACTTATTAGATGGGTTCTCCTATTACAAGAATTTGATTTGCATATTATTGATAGAAAGGGAGCTGAGAACCCCGTTGCAGACAACTTTTCTAGGTTAGAGAATGTTCTTGATGATCCACTAAGTATTGATGATAGCTTTCCCGATGAACAATTACCTGCCATAAATGCTTGTCGTACTGCTCCATGGTATGCTGATTATGCCAATTACATTGTTGCTAAATTTATACCACCTAGTTTCACATACCAGCAAAAGAAAAAGTTTTTCTATGATTTAAGACATTACTTCTGGGATGACCCACATCTTTATAAAGAAGGAGTAGATGGTGTTATTAGACGTTGTGTACCTGGGCATGAACATGAACAGATCCTACACAAGTGTCACTCTGAGGCTTATGGAGGACACCACGCTGGAGATAGAACTGCACATAAGGTATTGCAATCTGGTTTTTATTGGCCTACTCTCTTCAAGGATGCCCGTAAGTTTGTCTTATCTTGTGATGAATGTCAAAGAATTGGTAATATCAGTAGACGTCAAGAAATGCCTATGAATTATTCACTTGTTATTGAACCATTTGATGTCTGGGGCTTTGATTATATGGGACCGTTTCCTTCCTCTAATGGGTATACAGATATTTTAGTTGCTGTTGATTACGTTACTAAGTGGGTAGAAGCTATTCCAACTAGTAGTGTTGATCATAACACCTCTATTAAGATGCTTAAAGAAGTTCATTTTTCGAGGTTTGTAGTCCCTAGATATCTAATGACTGATGGTGGTTCACATTTTATTCATGGTGCTTTTCGTAAAATGCTTGCTAAGTTTGACATTAATCATAGAATTGCATCTCCATACCATCCACAGTCTAGTGGTCAAGTAGAATTGAGTAATAGAGAGCTTAATTAATTTTTCAAAAGACAGTTAATAGATCTAGAAAGAATTGGTCCAAGAAACTCGACGATGCATTATGGGCTTATAGAACTGCATATAAAAATCATTTGGGTATGTCTACGTATAAAATGGTTTATGGAAAAGCATGTCACTTACCTATCGAACTAGAACATAAGGCATATTGGGCTATTAAAGAGCTTAATTATGATTTTAAACTTGCCTGTGAGAAGAGGCTATTTGACATTAGCTCACTTGATGAATGGAGAACCCAAGCCTATGAGAACTCCAAATTGTTTAAGGAAAAGGTTAAAAGATGGCATGACAAAAGGATACAAAAACGTGAGTTCAATGTAGGTGATTATGTGTTGCTATTCAACTCTCGTTTAAGATTTTTTGCAGGAAAACTTCTCTCTAAATGGGAAGGTCCTTACGTCATCGAGGAGGTCTATCGTTCCGGTGCCATAAAAATCAACAACTTCGAAGGCACAAATCCGAAGGTGGTAAACGGTCAAGGAATCAAACATTATATCTCACGTAATCCCATAAATGTTGAAACTAATGTTATTGAAACCGTAACCCCGGAGGAATACATAAGGGACACTTTCCAGAACGTTTCAGACTCGGAAAAGGAATAGGTACGTGGTACGGTAAGTAAACTGACTCCAAAATAGTTCTAATGGTAATTTTTATCCGTTTTAGAATATTTAAGAAAATAGGAAAATAAGAAGCAGTCAGGGAAGGACACGAGGCTTCCACGTGGGTGGAGGGTGCGCCCTACCCCCCTGGGCGCGCCCCCTGCCTCGTGGGCACCTCGTGTGCTCTCCGGACTCTATTTTCTTGCACAATACTTCTTTTGGTCGGTAAAAATTCATTATATAATCTCCCGAAGGTTTTAACCATCGTATCATGCAAATATTCTCTGTTCTTGTTTCGGGCTGTTTTTCTGTCAGAGTCGTCAAGGCCAGGCATCCTGTCGTCCCCCTCCTCCAACAATCAGGGCAACGATGCTTGGCTAATGAAGATAGAGCTGAAGAGGGAAGAAACTGGGGAGATCAACAAGGATGATGGGATCAAAAGGGCCATGGAGGATCAAGCTCCGGCAGCAGAAGAAGACATCCTTCCACCTCATCACAATCTTCTTACCCCAATTGAGATTGAAGCTTTCAAGATGATTGAGTTAGCTTGTATACAAAACAAGTATCTCACACGTGAAAATATTTTGTTCAAGGAGCATATCGTCGCACTCAAGGGCATTATCCGCAAGTTGGAGGATCTCCTACGCTCGACGTGCGATTATCCATCATCACCACCATCTTCTTCACCACCCCCGAAGGAGACATAATCACATGGGTATGGGCACTCCCCTTGGCAACTGCCAAGCTTGGGGGAGGTGCCCCGGTATCGTATCACCATCACACTCCTATCTTTACCGTTTTTCTTAGTTCGATCCTTTTGGTAATATCTTGATCTAGTAGAATAAAGTTTTAGTATGATTTAGTTGTGAGTTTTGCTTTGATCCTTCTATGTAATCGAGTCCGTGAGCTATATATAATAAAGATTAGTGTTGAGTCAAGGGCTTGTTATCTTGCTATGATCTTGAGGGAGTAAAAGAAAAAGAAAGAATAAAAAGAAATAGAGAGATCATATTGATTTTATGGAGAGTAATGACTTCACATATAAAGAGTATGATGATTAAAAGTTGTTGAGAGTTGACAAACATAGTTTTGGTCATCGTTGCAATTAATAGGAAATAATAAAGAAAGGGAGGTTCCACATATAAATACACTATCTTGGACATCTTTAATGATTGTGAGCACTCATTAAAATATGACATGCTAAAGAGGTTATGTTGGACAAGGAAGACAACGTAATGGGTTATGTTTTCCTATATCCGAAATAAAGTATATTTTCGTGGATCATCCAACATGTCGAGCTTGCCATTCTCCCTCATGCTAGCCAATTCTTTGCACCAAATAGAGATACTACTTGTGCTTCCAAATACCCTTAAACCTAGTTTTGCCATGAGAGTCCACCATATCTACCTATGGATTGAGTAAGATCCTTCAAGTAAGTTGTCATTGTTGCATGCAATAAAAATTGCTCTCTAAATATGTATGATTTATTAGTGTGGAGAAAATAAGCTTTATACAATCTTGTGATGGCGAAGAATAAAAGCGAGGGACTGCATAATAAAGGTCCATATCACAAGTGGCAATATAAAGTGACGTTCTTTCGCATTAAGATTTTGTGCATCCAACCATAAAAGCACATGACAACCTCTGCTTCCCTCTGGGAAGGGCCTATCTTTTACTTTTATCCTCTACCCTTATGCAAGAGTCATGGTGATCTTCACCTTTCCTTTTTACATTTTATCCTTTGGCAAACACATTGTGTTGGAAAGATCCTGATATATATGTCCAATTGGATGTAAGTTAGCATGAGCTATTATTGTTGACACTACCCTTGAGGTAAAAGGTTGGGAGGCGAAACTATAAGCCCCTATCTTTCTCTGTGTCCGATTAAAACTCCATAACCATAAGTATTGCATGAGTGTTAGCAATTGTGAATGACTAAATGATAGTTGAGTATGTGGACTTGCTGAAAAGCTCTTATATTGACTCTTTCTGATGTTATGATAAATTGCAATTGCTTCAGTTACTAAGATTATGGTTTGTTTGTTTTCAATGAAGTTTCTGATTCATACTTGACATTGTGAATAGGTTGTTAGTTTGTCATAAGAAATCATATAACATATTTATATATGTTGTTGTTATAAGAATGATCATGATGCCTTCATGTCCGTATTTTATTTTGTCGACACCTCTATCTCTAAACATGTGGACATATTTATCGTTATCGGCTTCCGCTTGAGGACAAGTGAGGTCTAAGCTTGGGGGAGTTGATACGTCCATTTTGCATCATGCTTTTATATCGACATTTATTGCATTATGGGTTGTTATTACACATTATGTCACAATACTTATGCCTATTCTCTCTTATTTTACAAGGTTTACATGAAGAGGGAGAATGCCAGCAACTGGAATTCTGGGCTGGAAAAGGAGCAAATATTAGAGACCTAGTCTGCGCAACTCCAAAAGTCTTGAAACTCCACGGAAGTCATTTTTGGAATTAATAAAAAATACAGAGCGAAGAAACTACCAGAGGGGGGCCACCCACCATCCACGAGGGTGGGGGCGCACCCTACCCACTGGGCGCGCCCCCTACCTCATGGGCCCCCTGGCAGGCCTCCGGTGTCCATCTTCTTCTATATGAAGTCTTTTACCCTGGAAAAAATCATAAGCAAGCTTTCGGGACGAAACACCACCGCCACGAGGTGGAACCAATCTAGGGCTCCGGGAGAGCTGTTCTGCCGGGGAAATTTCCCTCCGGGAGGGGGAAATCATCACCATCGTCATCATCAACTATCCTCTCATCGGGAGGGGGTCAATATTCATAAACATCTTCACCAGCACCACCTCCTCTCAAACCCTAGTTCATCTCTTGTATCAAATCTTTTTCTCCAAACCTCAGATTGGTACCTGTAGGTTGCTAGTAGTGTTGATTACTCCTTGTAGTTGATGCTAGTTGGTTTACTTGGTGGAAGATCATATGTTCAGATCCATTATGCATATTAATACCCCTCTAATTATGAACATGAATATGATTTGTGAGTAGTTACGTTTGTTCCTGAGGACATGGGAGAAGTCTTGCTATAAGTAGTCATGTGAATTTGGTATTCGTTCGATATTTTCAGGAGATGTATGTTGTGTGACGCCCCCGATTTGACCGTACACTAATCATGCACGCAAATGTGTACGATCACGATCAGGGACTCACGGGAAGATATCACAACACAACTCTACAACATAAATAAGTCATACAAGCATCATAATACAAGCCAGGGGCCTCGAGGGCTCGAATACAAGTGCTCGATCACAGACGAGTCAGCGGAAGCAACAATATCTGAGTACAGACATAAGTTAAACAAGTTTTGCCTTAAGAAGGCTAGCACAAAAGTAGCAACGATCGAAGAGGCAAGGCCTCCTGCCTGGGACCTCCTAACTACTCCTGGTCGTCGTCAGCGGCCTGCACGTAGTAGTAGGCACCTCCAGTGCCGTGGGAGTCGTCGTCGACGGTGGCGTCTGGCTCCTGGACTCCAACATCTGGTTGCGGCAACCAGATAGAAAGGAAAGGGGGAAAAAGAGGGAGAGAAGCAACCGTGAGTACTCATCCAAAGTACTCGCAAGCAAGGAGCTACACTACATATGCATGGGTATATGTGTAAAGGGGCATATCAGTGGACTGAACTGCAGAATGCCAGAATTAAAAGGGGGATAGCTAGTCCTGTCGAAGACTACGCTTCTGGTCATCTCCATCTTGCAGCATATAGAAGAGAATAGAGTGAAGTCCTCCAAGTAGCATCGCATAGCATAATCCTACCCGGCAA
This sequence comes from Triticum aestivum, assembly GCF_018294505.1. NCBI lineage: Eukaryota > Viridiplantae > Streptophyta > Magnoliopsida > Poales > Poaceae > Triticum > Triticum aestivum. The sequence goes on along the minus strand of NC_057796.1, from coordinate 245,901,586 downwards.
TCCCCTCCTCGTCGCCCTGTTAGAGAGCGATCACCGGGTTGTATCTGGCACTTGGAAGGGTGTATTTTATTCAGTATCCAGTTCTAGTTGTCATAAGCTCAAGGTACAACTCCGGGTCGTCCTTTTACCGAGGGACACGGCTATTCGAATAGATAAACTTCCCTGCAGGGGTGCACCACATAACCCAACACGCTCGATCCCATTTGGCCGGACACACTTTTCTGGGTCATGCCCGGCCTCGTAAGATCAACGCGTCGCAGCCCCACCTAAGCACAACAGAGCGGTCAGCACGCCGGTCTAATCCTAAGCGCGCAGGGGTCTGGGCCCATCGCCCTATGCACACCTGCACGTTGCGAACGCGGCCGCGAGCAGACCTAGCAACCCACACGATCACGGCGGTTACGTCAAAGCGGTCCAACACGGTGCGCGCCACTCAGTCGCTGACGTCACGAAGGCTTCGGCTGATACCACGACGCCGGGATACCCATAACTACTCCCGCGTAGATGGCTAGTGCGTATAGACCAAATGGCCAGACTCAGATCAAATACCAAGATCTCGTTAAGCGTGTTAAGTATCCGCGAACGCCGACCAGGGCCAGGCCCACCTCTCACCTAGGCGGTCTCAACCTGCCCTGTCGCTCCGCCACAAAGATCCACTTGCGGGTACTCCTACGAGCCGACCCGACTTTAGTCATCACATGTGTCATGTATATAATATATAAGTATATGCCCGTGATCACCACCCAGGTGATCACGGCCCGATATTGTAGCACAGGAGACGGACAAGAATGTAGGGCCACTGATGGAAATCTAGCATCCTAGACTAAGCATGTAGGATTGCAGGTAAAGGTATCAACAGTAGTAGCAAGGATAGGCTATGCATCAGAATAGGATATCGAAAAGCAGTAACATGCTACACTACTCTAATGCAAGCAGTAGAGATTAGAGAAGGCGATATCTGGTGATCAAAGGGGGGGGCTTGCCTGGTTGCTCTGGCAAGTAGGAGGGGTCGTCGACTCCGTAGTCGAACTGGGCAGCAGCAGTGTCGGTCTCGTAGTCTACCGGAGAGAAGAGGGGGAAGAAACAGTAAATACAATGCAAACATAAGCAGGACGATGCGTGACATGACAGTGAGTGGTGCTAGGGGTGTCCTAACGCGACAGTAGGTGTTACCGGTTAAGGGGGGGAACATCCGGGAGGTATTCCCGATGTTTCGCGTTTTCGGACAGACGGACCGGAGGGGGAAAGTTGCTAGTTCGATAGGTTAGGGAGGTGGGGTGGACGGACGGACTGCGTATTCGGGTTCGTCTCGCCGTTCTGAGCAACTTTCATATAGAAAACATTTTCATCCGAGTTACGGTTTAAAAGATATGAATTTTCAAAGTTTATTTGCATTTCTGGAATTATTTAATTTAACAGAAAAAGGGATATGACGTCAGCATGACGTAGGAGTGACGTCAGCGGTCAACAGTCCGGGTTGACTGGTCAAACTGACAAGGGGGACCCACCTGTCATAGACAGTGGGTTAACAGAGGATTAAACTAATTAGTTTTTAGTTAATTAACTACTGGGCCCACCTGTCAGTGAGAGATTAATTAAACTAATTATTTTTATTTATAAAACGTTTTCTTTTCTTTTCTTTTTTTTAATTTTTGCGGCGGGGCCCGCATGTCAGTGACTGGGCCTGCCCAGTCAGCAGTTGACTGGGTTGACTGGGGCCCGTGGGGGCCACTGGCAGTGAGCCAGGGGTGGGGCCCGGCCGGCCACGTCGGCAGGGCACCGGAGAGGGGCTCCGGCGAGCTCCAATGCGGCGGCGCGGCGCGGGTGAGCTTCGGGTTTCGCCCACAGGGCATCCCCGGGGCTGTGGTTTGGCCCATTCGAACGGCCAGTCCACACCGTGTCGAATGGAGGTGGTGGCGTGGCTGGGGACGGCCGGTAACGTCGCCGGCGGCGAGGCAGGTGGTGGTGGGTTTCCGATGAGCGGCGAACAGGGGGCTACGGGGCACGGCGAGAGCAGCAGACGCGCGCGTTGGGCCACTAGGAACCCCAGGAGCACGATGCGGCGCTCGGCCGCAGGTGAAGGCGACCATGGCCACGGCGCCGAGCTCGTCGGCGGCGAGGTTCTTCGGGCGAGCTACGGGAACGGGACTACGGGCGTCGGAAAGCTCGGGAGAGAGAGGGGAAAGAAGCGCAGGCTCACAGTGCTCCTGCAGATGTGCTCAAGCCTGCTCGAGGAGGGCTCGGTGCGGCGGAATCGACGGCGAGGCTCGTCGGAGAAGAGGAGGAAGACGGCAACGTAGGGGATGATGCAGAGGCGCTCCTACTCGGGTGATTCGTCGGGGAGGAAGAGGAGGTCGAGGCGGTCCTTCTTGGCGTGGAGGAGAGGCGAGGCGGTGTCGGGGACCGCGTGTGTTACGCCGGCATGGCCACGGCAGCGCTCGGATGCGGTGGGGAATGGGAGAGGCGGCGAGGGCAAGCAGCAGCTCGTGGGGAAGGGGGGGGGAAGATCTCTCGGAGGAGGCAGGGGGCCGTCGCTGGCGTCCTTATCCCCTCGGCGATGTGGCGGCGTGGGGCGGCGAGCAGGTCCGGCGGGGACGGCGAGGGGCGT